>NC_069082.1:50805731-51116507 GCF_025698485.1 Gossypium arboreum
GTTACAACATGTGTTGATATCTGAGTAGTAATAAAATAAAATTTGGATGGATTTTGAAAAAGATAGATGTCATTTAAATTATGGTTGAGCGTTTGAAGAAGTCTACACATTCTATCTCAATACGTATAGATTTCTCTCTTGATAGATTAGCCGAGCTATACATGTCAGAGATTTTCAAATCACACAGTGTGCCAGACTCCATTATTTCGGGTAGAGACCAAAATTTTAAATTGTGATTTAGTAAAAAACTACAATAAGCTTTAGATAAACAATTTCAATTTAGTATTGCATTTTAGTCTTAATCAGATGGCTAATCTAAGGGAGAGATTGAGATTCTCAAAGTAATGTTTCGTTGTTGTGTTTTAGAATTTGAAAAATACTCACTATTGTTTGAGTTACGTATAATAATAATTCAGTTGAGAATAAAGATGGCACCATACGAAATTTTATATGAGATCACTGATAAAAAGAATTACGGGGTTGATGTGATTAAAGAGACTGAAAATAAGGTGAAAGTAATTTGTGACAGTCTGAAAGCAGTTTCAGAATGATAGAAAACATATGAGGGCTTGATACGTAAAAGCATTGAATTTCAGGTAGAAAACTGAGTATTTGTGAAAGTATCATAGTGGGAATAGAATTTCTCGATTTAGCTATAAAGAGAAGTTGAGATCGTGAATTATCAAGCTGTATGAGATTACCATCAGAACATGAGAAGATCTATAATGTGTTTCTTCTATATGACATGATGATATAGATAAGATTCTTTATTTATAGTATCTCTTTTAGAAGTAGAAACTCAGCTTATTATGACATATAGCAGAGAACATATCAGAATCTTGGCTCGTGAGATTGAAAAGTTCAGAAATCTAAAGCTATGTGAGAAATTGATGAGGCTAGTGAAAGCAAATTACTAATCTATTCTTTGGTAAGATTTTTAGGGACGAAAATCCCTAAGGGAAGAGAGTTGTAACAGCCTGTTTTTAGGGTTAATCGAAACAGTGGTTTCGTGACCACAAATTTGACGTCGAAATTTTTTATTATTATTATTTTAATATTTACAACATGATATTAGAGTCGTTTAAAATTTCGTGAAGAAATTTTACCTTTTAAGTGTTTTATTCGGTAAAAAGGACTAAATCGCGTAAAGCGTAAAAGTTATGTTCTATAAGCTAAAGGTGTCAAATAGCTATAGAACTTAAAAGTGAAGGTCCTTATGTGCTAAATAGCCCATTTATGAGATAGTGGATAATAATGGAGTGGTAATTGGTGTTATTATTAATGTTTTTAAGGGGTAAAAAGGGTAATTAGGTAATTAGGTTAATAATAAATAAAACAAAGCTTAATATCATCATCATCCATCCTTTTTATAACCGAAAATAGAGTTTAGAATAGCCATGGAAGAGCTTGACATTCGGCCATGGTGTTTTTACTGAAACAGGTACAGTTTTGACTCCATTTTTAATAATTTCTACGTTTTTAAGATCATTGCAACTTAATCTAGCTAGCCTGTATCTCTGATTTCAAAAATGTTAAAGTATTTTGTAACACCCCGAACCCGTATCCATCGCCGAAATGGGGTTACAAGGTATTACTGAAGAAAAATACAGCTTTAGTACATTCACATAATCACATAGGTCATATTCGTAAATATATATATAAATATAACTTCTCATTAATCAAATATTAAATATAAATCATACTGCTTATACAAATCATATCACAAGTTCAACTGAACCCATATCAAACATATATCATATTTAATTTTCAACAGCCATGTTCCAAAGTCATATCACAATTACTTTAATAATACATCACTTAAAATCATGTCCTCATCATTTTAATATTATTCGAACACCTAATAATAAAAAAATATAAACAAGTATTTTAATTCATAAATCATTCATGCATATATTAGATCAAATAAACCATATAACCGAATTTATTATTCAATAGCATTCACGGCATGAACAACTTAGCAATATGAAGGTATTATGCAACATTACACATCGAAGTATATGCACATCTAACCACATCCAAATTATGCATTTCAATTGTAATGCCCCATACCCGAGACCATTTCCGGAGTCGAACACGAGGTGTTAACGGACTTAATTCATTACTTAAACAGCTCATACAATTCATTTTAAAATTTCCAGACAAGCTGGCTAACTGCATCACAGTAGCTTTAAAAATCATATCTCGAGTTCCGAAACTCGAAAACCAATTCCGTAAATTTTTTCTGAAACTAAACTCATATATATATCTACTAATTTTTTTCTAGAATTTTTGGTCGGGCCAATTAGTACAGTTTATTACTTAAAGACTCCCCTTTTACAGATTTCGACTACTCTGACCTCTGTGTATTACGAATCAGATATCTCCCTCTACAGAGCTTCAATGACTATGCCATTTGTCTCTAATAAAACTAGACTCAATAATGAATCTGTAAATATAAATCATGACTTCTAATTATCTTTGTAAAACTTATGGTGAATTTCTAAAGTCAGAACAGGGGATCCAGAAATCGCTCTGGCCCTGTTTCACAAAAATTTAAACATCTCATAAAATATAGCTCATATACCTGTTTCCCTTCTTCCATATGAAAATAGACTCATCAAGCTTCGATTCCATAACTTATTCATTATTTAATTCCATTTCTACTATTTTTAGTGATTTTTCAAATTCACGTCACTACTGCTGTCTGAATCTATTTTATGGTAAATTTTACCTATTTCATGGTTTCCATGGATGAGCTAGTAATTTGACATACATAACACCAAATATGATCATGATTAGCCATTCCAATGGCTACTCATTACCAAGCATTTCCATACCACTCAATAACCATATTATAAGACCATATATACAAAATGATTATAATGCTATACATGCCATACTCAAAATATACAAGCCATTATGCCAAGATGGTATACGGATAGTGTGAGCGAGCCTCCGACCGTTCCCAATTTCCGAGCTGGCTTGTCAAAACTACAAGGAATGAAAAGGAGGGAGTAAGCATAAATGCTTAATAAGTTCACATGCAAATAGCAAGTAACATAACCATATAAGCAAACATAAAACATAATTTGCATAATCATCACCAAGACATTCATATCACATTTTCATTTATCATTTTACCATATTGTTGTTATATTGATTTTTCAACCCGAGGGTTAAGTACATACCTGTTCAAAGTACCCATTTCACAACACTTAACAATACGTCCCTTTCATCTTGAGTATTCCTCCATTTCAGTAGAACTTTACCCGTTGAACACATCGGAATATAATTCGGATACATGGAAAGTTTGCACATAAGTGCCACATATGTAGCCAAGCTACCATGTAACCCGCCCATAAGCGAACTCGGACTCAACTCAACGAGCTCGGGTGTTCGCATCCATAGGTGAACTCGGACTCAACTCAACAAGTTCGGATGCCTAGTTACATTTCACGAACTCGAACTCAACTCAACGAGTTCTGACATTCGCATCCATAAGTGAACTCGGACTCAACTCAACGAGCTCGGATGCTCAACCATCCTAGTGACATGTCACTTGTATCCTAATCTATTCCTAAGGTTCAAACGGGATTTTCCTCGAACGCATCTCCTTGCCATCTTCCGTAAAATACCAAAACCAATACTCAGTAGTACTTTATATTTAACAATTAATACACATAATTACATTTTATTCGAAAATAACCACAAAGCATAATATTTCATGATAATAATCAGCATCATATCATATAAACAACATTAAATTGCTTAAAATGACAATTATGTTACTACATTTACACATGAACTTACCTCGTATGCGAAAATGGCTACTTTTACCATTTCGTCCACAACTTGGTATTTTCCCTATTTTAGCCCGAATTTCAGTTTTCCTTGCTCTATCATTTAAAATATAGTCTAATTAGGACTCACATTATTCAAATTGACCCAAAATCATATTTTGGAAAAATTACAATTTTGCCCCTAAACTTTTGCATATTTACACTTTTGCCCCAAAGCTCGTAAATTAAACTTCAGCCTATTTTCTTATGTTTTATGACATGCTGATCATTTTTCCCTTCTATGGCAATATCAAATCCTCACTCTAACATGTATTTATGACAATTAGGTATTTTTACTGATTAAGCCCTTTTGCTCGTTTTCACTTAAAACCGAGTAGCACAAGTTGTCTAACATAATTTAAAACCTCATATTCTATGATAAAACACCAAAATACACAAATTTCACCTATGAGTATTTTTCCAAATATAAACGCTAGGTTAAATTATTGTTAGCATAAGCTAAATCGAGCTACCGGGACTCCAAAAACGTAAAAATCATTAAAAACGAGGCTAGAACGGACTTACAATCGAGCTTGGAAGCTTGAAAAACCCTAGCCATGGTTTCTCCTTGCTATATTCGGCCATGGGGTTGAAGATGAGCAAAATTAGCTTTTAATTTTGTATTTTAATTGTTTTACCCTACATGACCAAAATGCCCTTACTACTAAACTTTCCAAAATTCCATCCATGTCCAATTTTTGTCCATAGACTTAGAAATTGGTAAAATTTCTATTTAAGACCTCCTAATTAATATTTCAAAACAATTTCATACTAGAAACTTCTAGAATGCAAGTTTTGCAAATTATTCGATTTAGTCCCTAATTTCAATTTAAGCACTTTATGCATAAAATTTCTTCACGAAATTTTCACACAATCATGCAATCATATCATAGACCTTAAAATAATCATGAAATAATTATTTCTATCTCGGATTTTATGGTCACGAAACCACTATTCCGACTAGGCCCAAAATCAGGATATTACAACTTTCCCCCCTTCAGGGATTTTCGTCCCCGAAAATCTTACCAGAAAAGTGGTCTTCACTTTTAATCTCATATTCGGTGCCGAAGAACTTGCACTTAGACTGTACCTCCAATACATCTCTTCAATTTCTCATATGATCTAAAAGCTTATAGTCTCAACTCTCAACTGTTCTTAAATTTTCAACCCTTCTCAGTTTTCCATGATATCATGACATAAAACCCGAATCTCAACTTGATTTAATGGAGGCCAAAATTCCAAGAAATCCAACAATCTAAGAGACCTGAAATTCCATGAATCTGATGAGTAGTAATTCATTCAATACAGATATGATTTTTAGATCTCGCCAAACATTTAACAATAGGATACATCACATTTTCCTCTTTCCGCCATAGAAATAATTCTGATATGGCCTCAAGAATAATCCTTCTCATTTCCATCCCAATATCAGCATTGGCAAGGATAATTTTGATAGATCCCAATGCTCGGCTTTAACCCCTTTAACAACTCCAATTTTATGTAACATCAGATGCTCTAAACTATCACATTACCTCACTGTCTTGAAACACATCACAATTCATACAACAATACATTACTAAAAGTCAGGAAGTCTTTGCTCAATGTAGACTAGTCTAGTTCAGACGCTTCGGTTACCAATATTCTCATCTATCTGAACTCTGTCAACATGTAATAAACTTTTCTTCTGTCACAAGATGGAAACCTTATCATTCGTAGTGACTTAAACTAATATCCAACTCTTTCTAATAAATATACACTTCTCGTTCAAACTATTTACTCTTTTATCCATACAAAATGAAATTCTATTATCAGACTTGGGAAAAATAATCCTGACATAATTGTCACATGAAATCTTTCAAATAAATAATTTACCATACCGACTGAAACTCGTGCTTTTATCACCTATGCCGTTACTGATGTCAAATCCTTACACAGAAATTAGAAAAAATCCCAATACTAAAATTACCACATTACCAAGATCAAGTTAGAAGTATAGTCATCTTTGACATGATTATCACGAGCTGAAGAACCCACTTCGAACATGAGTCGTAATTGACAAATTATGAAACAAAGATAACAAGAAAACCAAATAAAGAAATCCAAGAGAAACCCGGAATAAAGAAATCCAGAATAAAGAGATCCAGGATAAAGAAACCCAAGATACAATACTATGCCGGAGAATCGAAAACCAAACTCATAGAGAAAATACAGAATACCCCAATAATTCTTCAAAGAAAGAAAGTCCAGAAGAAAACATCATATAATCCCACTGAAATCAAATATAACAAGATCAATATATCTTCCCATACATATATATCAGATGAAGTATCAAGTAGAAGAAACATAATCATAATATCATACGTATTCTCTCATCAATTCTTATCGATTTAAATGAAATAGAATACCCGATGAAATAGAGCAATATAAATTATAAACCAATCAGACTACCAATGCTTTCATCCAACACCGAATTAGAAGACATCCCCATATAACAAGAATTTCTTCGAAGATCAATAGCTATAGAAATATTTACGAGAACGGGTAAACACATAGAACATCTCAAAAGAGATCGCTAAATCTGTCGGTCATAATCTGTCACACTCGAGACAGTTCACATTTCAATTATCATTTCCCAACTAGTTCTGCCACACAAATTTCATATTAAACCATTCACTAAAGAAAACCAGTTCTGAATAAATTTTGATTTACACTTTTCTCGACCTTGCACCTGAGTAATTCGGTTTACCAAGGAGAATTCCTTTTCTAACTGGGACAGTGCATAACTCCAATAATTTTTACGTCAATCCGATACTTTCTTGGCTCTGACTTTACTTATCAGCTCATTTTCAATCTCTAATCATACTTATAATTATTCTATCATTGTACTCTTTGGGTTCTCAACCGAAACTTATTCAATACAAATCTCATGAAATTCCATTATAAGTACCACTTGATAAGGGGAGGTTGTAGGACCTCTAACTCGACTTTCTTATACATACACATATGACACAACTTCCATCATCATAGTAACATCATCAAAATCATGTCATTCATTCATGTTGGCTTACAACAATTTTCCTATTGTCCCATTTAGACAATATACTTATGCATACATTCTATGTTTTCTAGACAGCTTTACTTATCCATTCATTTAATTAAATTAATTCATGCTCATGACATTATATAAGGCCAAACAAACATAGATATTTGCATCACAATCACAACTTTCATTTCATGCATCATCATGTACATATCATTACAATCATATAATTCATCCAACAATTTAACATAGATAAGTTCATTTCATTAAAATCCTTTATCTCATAAAATTATATATCATTAACATTTATCAACATTCGACGTCCAAATCAAGACAAGGACATTTTCACTCGTATCATAATATTATGACCTTTATTCATACCTCTACTACTTTCTATTTATTCCGTTCATCTTATCAAGTAAGCCACATACACTACATCATATGAGCATTAAGCAAATATGAATATTTATCACATATGTATCATAAACCTTTATTCATACTTTTACGAGCGAGACTTATCATAATCATAATTTTACTCAAATACCTTCACATAACATTGAACATGGTCGGTAGCAGCTTCGGTTGGAGAGTACCTGCCTAAATAAGGCGGTACTCATACGCGTCGGAAGACATCACACTATCACGGATCGATGGCATGTACAGCTAAACATTTACACATGCTAGGTTAGTCCGAGAATAGACTAAACCTGCTCTGATACCACTAAATGTAATGCCCCATACCCGATACCGTTGCCGGAGTCGAACATGAGGTGTTAACGGACTTAATTCATTACTTAAACAGCTCATACAATTCATTTTAAAATTTCGAGACAAGCTGGCTAACTGCATCACAGTCTCTTTAAAAATCATATCTCGAGTTCCAAAACTCGAAATCCAATTCCGTAAATTTTTTCTGAAACTAAGCTCATATATATATCTACTAATTTTTTTCTAGAATTTTTTGTCGGGCCAATTAGTACAGTTTATTAGTTAAAGACTTCCCTTTTTTAGGGTTTGACTACTCTGACCTCTGTGTATTACGAATCAGATATCTCCCTGTACAGAGCTTCAATGACTATGCTGTTTGTTTCTAATAAAAATAGACTCAATAATGAATCTGTACATATAAAGCATGACTTCTAATTATCTTTTTAAAATTTATGGTGAATTTCTAAAGTCAGAATAGGGGATCCAGAAATCACTCTGGCCCTGTTTCACAAAAATTTAAACATCTCATAAAATATAGCTCATATACCTGTTTCCCTTCTTCCATATGAAAATAGACTCATCAGGCTTCGATTCCATAACTTATTCATTATTTAATTCCATTTCTACTATTTTTAGTGATTTTTCAAATTCACATCACTACTGCTGTCTGAATCTATTTTATGGTAAATTTTACCTATTTCATGGTTTCCATGGATTAGCTAGTAATTTGACATACATAACACCAAATATGATCATGATTAGCCATTCCAATGGCTACTCATTACCAAGCATTTCCATACCACTCAATAACCATATTATAAGACCATATATACAAAATGATTATAATGCTATACATGCCATACTCAAAATATAC
The DNA here is from genome assembly GCF_025698485.1 of Gossypium arboreum. Taxonomy (NCBI): domain Eukaryota; kingdom Viridiplantae; phylum Streptophyta; class Magnoliopsida; order Malvales; family Malvaceae; genus Gossypium; species Gossypium arboreum. Next base: position 50,814,193 of record NC_069082.1, read on the forward strand.
AAGCCATTATGCCAAGATGGTATACGGATAGTGTGAGCGAGCCTCCACCGTTCCCAATTTACGAAATGGCTTGTCAAAACTACAAGGAATGAAAAGGAGGAGTAAGCATAAATGCTTAATAAGTTCACATGCAAATAGCAAGTAACATAACCATATAAGCAAACATAAAACATCATTTGCATAATCATCACCAAGACATTCATATCACATTTTCATTTATCATTTTACCATATTGTTGTTATATCGATTTTTCAACCCGAGGGTTAAGTACATACCTGTTCAAAGTACCCATTTCACAGCACTTAACAATACATCCCTTTCATCTTGAGTATTCCTCCATTTCAGTAGAACTTTACCCGTTGAACACATAGGAATATAATTCGGATACATGGAAAGTTTGCACATAAGTGCCACATATGTAGCCAAGCTACCATGTAACCCGCCCATAAGCGAACTCGGACTCAACTCAACGAGCTCAGGCGTTCTCATCCGTAGGTGAACTCGGACTCAACTCAACAAGTTCGGATGCCTAGTTACATTTCACGAACTCAGACTCAACTCAACGAGTTCTGACATTCGCATCCATAAGTGAACTCGGACTCAACTCAACGAGCTCGGATGCTCAACCATCCTAGTGACATGTCACTTGTATCCTAATCTATTCCAAAGGTTCAAACGGGATTTTCCTCGAACACATCTCCTTGCCATCTTCCGTAAAATACCGAAACCAATACTTGGTAGTACTTTATATTTAACAACTAATACACATAATTTGCATTTTATTCGAAAATAACCACAAAGCATAATATTTCATGATAATAATCAGCATCATATCATATAAACAACATTAAATTGCTTAAAATGACAATTATGTTACTACATTTACACATGAACTTACCTCGTATGCGAAAATGGCTACTTTTACCATTTCGTCCACAACTTGGTATTTTCTCTATTTTAGCCCGAATTTCAGTTTTCCTTGCTCTATCATTTAAAATATAGTCTAATTAGGACTCACATTATTCAAATTGACCCAAAATCATATTTTGGAAAAATTACAATTTTGCCCTTAAACTTTTGCATATTTACACTTTTGCCCCAAAGCTCGTAAATTAAAATTCAGCCTATTTTCTTATGTTTTATGACATGCTGATCATTTTTCGCTTCTATGGCAATATCAAATTCTCACTCTAACATGTACTTATGACTATTAGGTATTTTTACTGATTAAGCTCTTTTGCTCGTTTTCACTTAAAACCGAGTTGCACAAGTTGTCTAACATAATTTAAAACCTCATATTCTATGATAAAACACCAAAATACACAAATTTCACCTATGGGTATTTTTCCAAATATAAACCCTAGGTTAAATTATTGCTAGCATAAGCTAAATCGAGCTACCGAGACTCCAAAACGTAAAAATCATTAAAAGCGAGGCTAGAACGGACTTACAATCGAGCTTGGAAGCTTGAAAACCCTAGCCATGGTTTCTCCTTGCTATATTCGGCCATGGGGTTGAAGATGAGAAAAATTGGCTTTTAATTTTGTATTTTAATTCATTTTACCCTAAATGACCAAAATGCCCTTACTACTAAACTTTCCAAAATTCCATCCATGTCCAATTTTGTCCATAGACTTAGAAATTGGTAAAATTTCTATTTAAGACCTCCTAATTAATATTTCAAAACAATTTCATACTAGAAACTTCTAGAATGCAAGTTTTGCAAATTATTCGATTTAGTCCCTAATTTCAATTTAAGCACTTTATGCATAAAATTTCTTCACGAAATTTTCACACAATCATGCAATCATATCATAGACCTTAAAATAATCATAAAATAATTATTTCTATCTCGGATTTTGTGGTCACGAAACCACTATTCCGACTAGGCCCAAAATCAGGATATTACATCAATCATAAATTATGTGCACATATTTGTGTTCATTAATAGACTAACTTAATCAATTCAAGTCATGTTTAACATTAATCATCACAGACCGAATCTATTGATTTTGCAATATAGCATTTGGACTCCTAAAATAACGTCAAGACATTCATATATATAATTTTCCACATACACATTTTAGCTTAAATTAAGCAAAACCTTGCAACTAAATAATAATATTATACAATTACACACAAGCATATCCAATGATCAAATTTCATTTGCAACATAAACCAATATATATATTGCTCACTTGACTAGCATTTACCATTTTACAAGCATTTTAACCTAGTCAAAATACGCCAATTCCAAATACCATAAATCCAACCAAAATTTCACATATACAACTCAACCAATTTATTATATACCTTCGACTATTTAGTCAAACTTCCATACAACAAATAAGACATATACGTTTATACTATTATAATACTAAATCAAATTAACCATATCAACCAATCAAACATCCATATCAAAGCATCACAAAATCCGCACATAATGGTACTACTAAACTTAATATTAACATAATATTTAAACACTTTACCACATAATTCAATCACCAATACCGAAATACCAAAACCAAGCACATCAAACATATTAATCAAGAACATATAAAACCAAACTTAAGCATAATAATGAAGCCATTTTCATATGGCCTTATATACACATTCAAATTCAAACACATTAAGACTAGCTTATACATATATGCACTTTCAAAACCAACCAAAACAAATGCTAGCCTATACATGCCATAAGTTCATAGTTTAATCTTTTAAAATATCGCAAAGATGATTGATAGTATGACGAAGTTCCTTGACGAATCCCGAGCTCGTAACCAGCTTTCAAAAATCTATAAAATAATAAACAAATACTCACACAATAAGCTTAAATAGCTTAGTAAGTCATAAGCAAATAATAATAAAATGAACATTAGTATTAAATCAACTAAACCAAATCAAATAATCTTTAATCAAATACACATTTTTCAAGCTTGAAACTCATATACAATCACATGAACCATATCTAATTATATTAACTTGGCCGAATACACGTATGTTCATAAGCATATATAATTCTCACTTTCATAATGCATATTTGGTATGTTCGTCTTAAGTATATACTTACCTTATCTTTCAAATCATTTAACTTAGCACATACCTGACATTTTAGCTCGATTTCATATTCGATCTTAGCTCAATATTGCCAGTTGAACCATTCAGAATTGAATAAGATACTCAGATAATCACACATATCATACAATGCCAACATCCCAAACATTGTCTTACATGTAATCACATATCAATGCCATTGTCCCAGACATGGTCTTACTCACACACATATATCGGAATCACATATTGATGCCAACGTATTAAACGTGGTCTTACTCGCACATATATATTAGAATCACATATCGATGCCAACATATTAAATGTGGTCTTACCCGCACACATATATCGATGCCATGGTCTTACTTGCACATCACATTTCGGAATCCTTGTCATGACATATGTATCCTAGATATTCCTAAGGTTCATACGGGGCCGTCGGATGTCGTAACTCGGTCGAATCAAACTCGTAACATAGTTTCCAAGTATATACACATTCGGTTATCATAAATACAAAATCAGCATTTTACATTCACATACATCCAAAATTTACAGCATTTATTTGCTTATAAACTTACCTCGCACAACTATAATCGGAACAGGACGACTAATCGACAACTTTGGTTTTCCCCCAATCTGAATCTAATTTCTTTGGTTCTTGATCTAAAAATATTAAAATTAAACTCATTCAAACATATTTTCACTCAATTTAGTCCAAAAACACATAAATGGGCAAATTACCATTTTACCCTTGACATTTCACACTTTTTACAATTTAGTCCAAATTGCACAAAACACAAAACATGCAAAATTTGCAGACACCATGCTTAGGCCGAATACTACCCATGTTCATGCAAATCCATACATTTCATTTATTTCATATTTTAGTCTATAAATTTATTATTTTTACAAATTAGCCCTAATTATTCAAATTCATCAAAACTTCAAATACAAAACATGTTAATCTATCACATATCTTTTATTTTGCAACATCAAAAAACAAAAATCACTAGCTTTCAACAATGGAAAAATACAAAATCATCATCAAATTCAAAAATTGAGACATGGGTTTGATAGATAGCATAGCAACAATCTCAAAAACGTAAAAAATATCAAAAACTGAACAAAAAACTAACCTTGAATCAAGCTTCCAAAGTGCCGGATGTTCAAAAGATTTTAACCTTTTTTTCTTTCTTAAGATTCGGCCAAAAACATGAACAAAATGCATGTCTTTTAATTTTGTTTTATTATATTACATATTATTTCATAATTTACTATAATAACCTTTATAAATTAATATAACAACTTAATATTTGTTGTCTACTTTCGTCCATCCTATTATCAATTGGCCTAATTTCATTTTAAGGCCTCCATATTAAAAGAACAACAACAATTCGATGCTTACGTAATTAGCTAATCACTTTTACATTTTATGCGATTAAGTCCTTTTTATTAAATCGGCACTGAAACGATAAAATTAAAACACAAAAAGTTCACACATATAAATTCACACATTATAAACATAGAAAATAATATTAAAATATTTTTCTGACTCAGATTCGTGGTCCCGAAACCACCGTTCTGAATAGGGTCTAAATCGGGTATTACACATTTGGATGATTCCATTGTCGAATGTTTGAGTATCTTGATGTTTAGTGATAGAAAATAAATATTTGATGTTAGATTAATAAGTTTTGTTAAGTGAATTTTTAGTAAAAATGTCAATTTTGGACTAAATTGTGAAATATGATAAATTGTGTGGTAAAAGTGTGAATAAACTAAAAATATGGGCTGCTAGTAGTATTAGTAAAATACGGCTAGCATGGGCTTGTCCTTAATTGCATGAATTTGCAATTTTACGTGATAAGAACTAAATTGCAAAAATGTGTAATAATAGGGGAAAAGTGTAATTTTGCCAAAATGTGTAAATTGTGTTAAATTGAATGAAATGATGATTAAATAGTAAATTTTGTTATTATATAGATTGAGAAAAAAATTCGGATTTAGAACGGGGGAAAACAAAGTATCGGATTAGTCGACATAATTCATCATTACAGTGAACGAGGTAAGTTCACATGTTATTAAATGCTGTTAAATTGTGATATAAAATTATTATTATTATTAAATTGAATTATAATGTTGATTGGAAATGAGTACGAACATAATCGACAGAGTTATAATATCCGAAAGTCCCGTACGAACCCTAGGAATGGTATAAGATATGAATGTCATGACATTAGGTTGTCAATATGTGATTACTTGTAAGACACGTCTGGGACGTTGGCATTGTATTGAGATTACGTGTAAGACCATGTCTAGGACATTGGCATCGTTAATCGATTTTGTGTAAGACCCTGTCTGGGACAGTGGCATCGATATGTGTTAACATGTAAGACCATATCTGGGATATGACATTGTACGAGCTTATGTGATTTCCGAGTATCCTTAACAATTTGAATGGTTCAACGGGCATAGTCATGGCAAGAATGAAAGTACGATCGAAATAAGTAATACAGGTACGTACAAAACTTATGTGAGAATCAAATGAAAGTGGTGAGTTATAATGTATCATGTATCTGAAATGCGAAAGATCTATGTATAAGTATGTTTCATGCCAAAATGTGTTAATTTGGCTATAATGAGGTATGATTTGAATGATATGTGAGATATGAATTAAATATACATATGGCACATATTGTGCGAAATCCCGTTATTTAATGATATATAATATGATTCATATTTACTAATAAGATGTGCTGGAAATTGGAATGAATCAAGTTATTTGTATACATAATTGTTCATGTACAAGTAAATGTGATTGAATTGGTGAGAATATGATAGACCTATATGAGCAATGACATGAGTAAACAAGTGAAACTCTTGTTTAACTATGTAAATGAATTCATGTTATAAAGGTGAAAGTATATGAGGACATTATAATTTATCAAAATATTTAATATGTGTTTATTCAATAAGTTGAGTTTAATACCTTACAAACTTACTAAGCTTTATAGCTTACTTTGTGTTATTTTTTCTATGTTTTATTGTGATTCGGACGCTTGCTTGGGTTGGAAGTCAGTGGAGATCGCATCGCACTATCCTATTTTGATTTCGGTATTTATACAATTGTAACTTTTGTTATATGGCATGTATAGGCTAGTTAGTTGATTATATGTTTTGGGATATGATATAGCCATGAGATTTGTCTAGCTTTTGATGTAAATTGTTGGTTTGAATTTGACCATTTAAGTTGGCTTGAATTGTTTGTTTGATAAGTGATATATGTGCTTTATAAGATACCTTGTGATTTGGCATGTTTCCCATGATTGTTGATATGGCTAAATGGTTGTTCATTTGGTTAGTTATTAATTGATATATTAATGCTTGAGGAATGGTATATTTTGGTATGATTTATAGATGATGAATTGATTTGTTTGAGAAGCATGATTTAGTTGATGGAAAGGTTATAGAATGCATTTAGAAGTTATGTAAGTTTGATGATCGCGACATATTATTTTGGTACGTAATTGATCATGGAATTGAGTAGTAGAGAGAATGGTTGTAACACCCCTTACTCGTATCTAATGCCGAGACAGGGTACGAGGCATTATCGGACTTAAATAGAACCAAACATATGAAACCAGGCCATAAAATTTTCGTTCAATCTAAAACAAATCAAATAAAGTCAATTTGTCCCCATTATGGGCCTACGAGGACCAAAACAGACATTATTGGCGGTCTAGGACTAAACCAAGAACTTAAGGAAATTCTAAGACAAATTCTAAGTTTAAGCCTCACACGCCTGTGTAAAGGCAATCCACACGCCCGTGTGCTTAGGGACATGCCCATGTCCCACACCCGTGTTGAATTATTGGTTTTTTTTTTCATTTCAAACCTACAGGGGTTTTCACACGGCCGAGCACACGCCTGTGTCCCTCACACGGCCCGGCACACGCCCATGTGGTAGCCTGTGTGATTTTAGTGAGCATTCTATTTATGACATCATCATAAAAATTTGAGGCACACAGCCAAGACATGCCCATGGCCAGAGGCCGTGTCCTCCACACGGTTGAGACACACGGCCGTGCCTCTACACTTGTGTTTACTACAATGCATTTTAACTTAAATTTTAAGGTGCAGGGGATACATGTCCGAACGACACGCCCATGGGGCTGATCGTTTGTCACACATGGTCTAGACACATGCCTGTGTGTCTACTCGTGTGGACCATTTGGAGGTTGTTCTCCAAGCCATTGGTCACCCTTAAACATGATGTATTTGGACACTTAAACATGCAACATTATAGTATTGCTATGACTCTTTTTATACTAATCTATTAATATTCACAAAACCTTATTTTTTAGTCACTCCACGCCAATTTCATGGTTTACCATACTCCTTATTATTAATCCATTATGAGAGTTAAATCATGCATCCACATACAAGCAGATAAATAACCATCCACCAAGCAAACCCATCATCAACATATACACATCTTAGCATGCATGCAAAAGTAAACTTAGGGATACATCCCAATCATTAATATAGACCAAATCACATGGCCATATACAAAATAACTAATGGCCTAATGAGCCATTACACTTGGCTACTTCAACATGACACATATACACAAAATAGACAAGTTTCCTATACATGCCATGACCAAAGTAATTAAACCCTTTTATACCCAAATTTCTTGAAGATAGTGTGATCCGAGCTCTGACGTCCCTCGATCCTTCGAGCTAGCTTGATGTATCTAAAGAGAAGGGGAAAGAGAGGAGGGTAAGCTATAAAGCTTAGTAAGTACATATACAAATAATCTACATTTTTCAACTTTTGATAATATAAGAGTACATACTTATACATCATGATAATTTTTCATCATGTCATATATTTCTATATACTTACCTTCCATATTCATCTGCACATGCTTATCCAAATACATATCTTTTCATGATATCATCATATGCTAAGTTCTTATAGTACATACCTATGCCATCTTGCATTCAGATGGCTTACTTAAGTTTACTTTCGAAATTCATATTATGTTACCCGTTGAACACTTGGAATATGATTCAGACACATGGAAGATATGCATCGAAGTGCCTGAACGTAGACTTGGCTACCTGAAAAAATATGCACCAAAGTGCCTCATATCACAGAATCACATGCTACTCTCAATGGGGGCAACTCGTAAAGCTAAAGAGTATTCGAACACTACTCGAGATACCTAGCACCCGGACCCTAGCATGTATCACATATCAAATGAGCTCATAAAACATATAACTATCCTATTGACATGTCACTTGCACCCTCAGCTATTCCTAAGGTTCAAACGAGATTTTAGACTTCCAGACCTTTTCCGAACGTACTCACCTAATTGGTTTCTTTTACATGACCAACATTTCATACTCATATAGCAAAGCATCAAAACATGTTATATTATCAACATAGCCAAATAAGCATGTTATATTATCAACATAGCCAAATAAGCATTTTAAACATACAAATATCAATAAGTCATTTAATAACGGTAATTAATGTATTTATTGGCATATGTACTTACCTCGGTACAAAATGTTAAAAATCAAGCCTAAACCTCGTAAACCTTGTTCTTTCCCCGATCAAGGCCCGTATCTTGAATCCCTTGATCTATAATATCAAATTTAGCTAGTTTAATACATACATTACCCAAAATGACCCAAAAATGATACTTAGGTAAAATTACTATTTTACCCCTTTACTTTTATATATTTACAATTTAGCCCTTAGGCTCGGATAATGTAATGTATGGGATTTCTTGGTTACCCAAGCCGAGCCGAACATTTTTCATGCTCATAACAACCTACATTTTTCCGTCATTTCACATTTTCTACCCCTTTTCTACAACTTTTACAAAATAGTCCTTAAAGCCCTTTTCATGAAAATCTACTTAGTAAAAGTTGTTTACCATCCTTTAAACTCTCATATCCCTCCATAAATCATCAAAACATAAGCTTTTCATGAATGGGTAAATTTCTAAACATGAACCCTAGTATGAAATATGGGTAGAAATAGAGAGAGCAAGTTACCAGGATTTCAAAAATACGAAGAACATTAAAAACGGGGCCTGAGAGCACTTACTATTGAGCTTGGAACGCTTGAAAACCCTCGCTATGGAGAACCCTAATTTTCAGTAGCTACATGGACAGAATGAGCTGATTTTTGGCTTATTTTCCCATTTTATTTCATTAATATACCAAATGACCAAAATGCCCCTCAATACTAAACCTTCAAAAATTTCCATGCATGCGCATTTTTGTCCAAAAACATAGAAATTGGGAAAATTTCTCTTTAAGACCTCTTAATTAATAATCCAAATCATTTTCATACAAATTTCTTCTAAAACACAAATTTTGCAACTTCTTCAATTTGATCCCTAATGTAACACCCCGAACCCGAGACCATCGCCGGTGTCGAACACGAGGGGTTAACAAGCCAAGTTCACATGTTTTGCCCACCAATTTGACATTTCCAGTCAGGCTGGAAAACTGCGTCACTGTCGCCTTAAAAATCATATCTCGAGTTTCAAAACTCGGAAACTGGTTTCGTAAATTTTCCCTGAATTTAGACTCATATATCCATCCATGGATTTATTTCTAGAATTTTTGGTCGGGCCAATTGGTACAGTTTATTAGTTAAAGTCACCCATGTTACAGGGATCGACTGCTCTGACCTTCGCGCGTTATAACTTGAATATCTCTCTGTACAGGGATTTAACACTGGTGCCGTTTGTTCCAAATGAAACTAGACTCAAAATGGAATCTGTAAATATAAGGTATGACTCCTAATTCTTTCTGGATAATTTATAGTAAATTTTTAAAGTTAAGACAGGGGACCCAGAAACCGTTCTGGCCCTGTCTCACAATAGCCTTAATATCTCTTAACATGTAACTCCTATCACCATTTCGTTTCTTGCATATGAAAATAGACTCATCAAGGTTCATTTACATAGCTTATTCACTATTTAATACCATTCCTACAAATTTTGGTGATTTTTCACATTCACGTCACTGCAGCTGGCAGCATCTGTTTTTAAGGTAGGTCTTACCTATTTGGTAGTCTCCATGAACCAACTAATCTTGCCATACATAGGTTCATATATGATCATTTTAACCATGCCAATGGCTGATCATGTGACCAACATTCCCATTTCCAATCCATAGCCACATCATGACACCAATATATACATACAAACCACAAATAGTCTAAGTTCATGCTTCCGTTTTGAGCCATTTTCGCATGGCCGTACATATATACATCACAACATATTTAACCAACAAGGGGTAGTCCTATACATGCCATCTCAAGTTCAACCAAAAATTTATACCAAAATGGAGGCTTGATAGTGTGGATGACTTCGACTTCAATGATCCCAAATCCGATTGCTTGACGAAATCTAGAAAACGAGAGCCAAAGCAACGGGTAAGCATTTTATGCTTAGTAAGTCTCAAGGAATATAATCAACTCTAATTACAGCAATACATTCACATAACCAAATGCATCATTTCATTAATACACATTCTTACTTCACACTTCATCATTATATAATTTCACAAAGTATCAATCAATTCAATAACTGAAATTCATTAGTCGATTGAGCGAATGTTGCTCAAACATGTCGACTTTCCAATGCACATATAAACGTACCTCATTCTTTGGGCTTTTTGAGTGTACTCATTGAATTTATTACAGCAACCAACACTCACCTCCAGCCCAAGATTCTTCAGAATATAACCGGATATAACCATGTGCACAAATGCCTTGGTCTTAGCCGGATAGAATGTCTCGCATACGAATGCCTTGGTCTTAGCCGGATGTAGCCACTAGCACAATTGCCTTGGTCTTAACCGGATATAATTTCCAGCATAATTGTCTTCGGGATTTAGCCTGGATATCATTCAATTTCCCATGAACACATACATCAATTATCATTGGACATACATAATTCATTTTCGTTACTAAGGCTCAAACGCAATTATAGTCACAAGCATATTCGCCTTGGGACTTAGCCGGGTAGAATTCAAATACTCATGCACACATAATCAATAATCAATACACATCCATACTTTATTTCACACAATTCAAGTAGGGTCACTTCTTGAGGACTTACCTCGGATGTTGTCGAACAGCTTTTTCGGCTATTCGATCACTTTCTCCTTCCCTTGTCCAATTGTGGCCCTCTAAGCTCTTGAGCTAATTCAAACAAATTCAATTTATTAAAACCTCATTGTGCTAGCTTATGGCGAATATGACAAGGAGTTTAAATGGTCATATGGCCACCCTTTAGCTTGAATACACAATGGTCATGCACATTTTATACTACATCAAGCAATTCAATACAATTTATTCGAGCATCAAGGAAATGCTAAGGCCTTCAATAGGCTACCCAAGGCCGAATATTCATGTACATGTTGAGGTCAATTTTGCACTTAATACCTCACAAAAACAGCATGCAATTTACTAATTAATGCTTTGCACATTGTGGCCCAAAACTTATAATATAGCATCAAGCACTAATATGTGTGCTAGGCCGAATTGTGCTTGCAATTTCACAAGCATTCTTCCACATCTTCTTCTTTAAACCAATATATTCATCACTTAGTTCATAACCAAAACATCATGTGCAAACATATATATACATATATGAGCATGGCCAAATTTCAAGGTGTCCATAGCCATCCAAAACACAAATTTTAACTAACATGCAAGAAGCATGAACCATGCTCATGAATGCATCATGGCGAATATGACAATCATGCCCTTTTCAACTTCAATCATGGTTAAACAAAAAGAAAACTCAAAATCTTACTCAAGAGTAGACAATCCATCATTGCATGCATCATCATCAAGCTTCACACTTAGCATGCAATGGCTTTATCACCATAAAAACTTTGGCCAAATGCCATTTCCATGGCATAACAAAGATTTGAGCCATGGCTAACATGCACATCAAATTAGCAACCAAAACATGCATGAAACTCCCAACACAACCTCATACATACCTTACTCTTGTTGCAAGTTTAGCCAAATTTCCTTCTAGATCTCTTCTAAACAAAGAAAATGAAGCAAAATCCTTCCTTCTTCCTTAGTATTTTCGGCCAAAGAAGAGAAAAATAGGTGAACAAATTTTTTTCTTTGCTTCTCTTTCACTCACGGCAAAAGGGGGAAGGATGAGCAAATTTTGATTTTTGTTTCTCTTCCTACATGCTTAATTTTTTATCATTTATCACATCAAGCATTAACAAAACATGTCATAACATGTTTTCCTTGCCCATATTCCTTGTCATGGCCGGCCACTATACCATCTTTGGGGAAATTTGACATGCAAATCCCTTATTTTTGCATGCATGCTCAACTAGTCATCATACATTTCCCCATCATACTTTCAAAGTTTACTACTAGGTATTTTCTAGTGAAATTCACATTTATAATTCTAAATTGAAACATCAAAATGTCATACACAATTTAACACATATCATAGGCATCAAAATAAATTTTTAATTATTTTTATGCCTCGGTTTTGTGGTCCCGAAACCACATTCCGACTAGGGTCAATTTGGGCTGTCACACCTAATTTCCAATTGGACACCTTATACTTATAATTTCTTCATGAAACATTAACACATGCATATATTCATATTCTAAACCTCACAAAAATCATAAAATTAATAATTTAACGTCAAATTTGTGGTCCCGAAATCACTATTCTGACTAGGCCCTATTTTGGGATATTACAATGGTTACATGGCATAATATGTGTTTGGCATAGCATGTTTTGGTTGCTTATATATGTATTGAAATGGAATGAAATGTCTTGTTGTAAGAAGGCATGAGGAGGGTGAGAAATGTGGCTTAAACCAAGCCTATTTTCACTCTACACGGCTAAGCACAAGGGCGTGTCGCTTGACCGTGTGTGACACATGCCTTGGTACACGACCGTGTGTCCCCTGGGGTACCCTTCCAAATTAAGTCAATATACCCTATATGCTTGACACGGCGTAAACACACGGGCGTGTCCACTGGTCGTCTGTGGTACACGGATCGGTACATGGGCATGTGGCTGGCCATGTGACCCAAGTCAGTAACCCTTCTAGATTTCACACGGCCTGGCACACGGTGTGTCCTTAGCTGTGTGGTGCAAATCAATATGTATGCCATGGTTTCACAAGTCTTGTGACACGGGCGTGTCTAGTGGCCGTGTGAGGCACACGGCCTGGTCATACGGGCATGTGGCCACTAATTTCATGAAAAATTTTATAAGTTCCCAAAGTTTTTCAAATGTTATTTGGTTTAGTCTCGAACCTCTTTTAAGCATGTTTTAGGGCCTTGTAGAGCCATAAAAGGGGTAATGTGAATTTAATGCATCGGTTTTATATACAAATGCATAAATGTATATGTTATGTATATGAATGATTTGTATTGATTGGTAATACCTCGTAACCCTATTCCGACGACAAATGCAGGTTAGGGGTGTTATATTATCTATATGAAAACATATTTCAATTTCAATAAGGAGTTATCACACTATCGCAGGTTATATAATGGCATGTATTTCTAGACTCACACATGTTACCTTTAGTTCTAAAACTGACTAAACTGTTGCTCTGATACAATTAAATGTAACACCCTTAACCCATACTCGTTGCCAAAATAGGGTTACAGAGCATTACCGTACAAACGAAACATTAAAACATTTAATTCATACATCAATGCAAACATAATCTAATTACATTCAATCACATACATAATGTCTCTTAATCGAGCCCTTGAAGCCCTAGAAATACCATAGAAACAATTCAGGACCAAATTAGAAACAATCATAAAGTATAACAAGAAGTTAGAAAACTTGAACTATAAGGGTCACATGACCGTCTGCCTCACACGGCTGAGGCACATGCCCATGTCTCAGGTTGTGTAACAATTAAAATAGGGACACACGACTGTGTCCCAACCCGTGTTCTCACCCGTGTAACTCTCTAAGTTAGGTCACATGGCCAAGCCACACATGTCCGTGTGCCAGGCCGTGTGCTAGGTAGTGTAACAACCTTACTTGCATGAATTAAAACCTACATGGGAAACATGGCCGTGTCTCCAGCCCGTGTGTCAGCCACGACTAAGTCATATGCCCATGTCTCAGGCCGTGTGGACATGAAATTGGCCAAATTCAAGCGATTTCAAACACCAACTCATGCAACCACCTAAAAGCATTTTTGGCACATAATCAAGGCATTATAAAATGACCAAAACCAACATAAAATGACCAATTCAATCGTCCAAACTCATTTAACCAAAATTCCATACAAGTCACCTCAAATGCAAACATACAAACTATAATAGCCCTTTTTTTGTCAAATCAAAAAAGTGGTTTTAGGACCACAAATATGAGGTCAAAATATTTATATTATTATTATTTTAATGTTTACAGCATGAATATATGATGGTGTGAAATTTTCGTTAAGAAATTTTAGCATTTAGTTGCTCAATTTTGTAAAAAAGACTAAATCGCGTAAAATGCAAAAGAATTGTTCTATTAGTTAAAAGTATTAAATAGATACATAACCTTAAAGTTAAGTTCCTTATGCTGTAATTATGCCATTATTTAGATAATGGATGATAATGGCTTGGCATAATTGAAAATTTGAATTAATAATAAGGTTAATTTTTTCATTTGGTAATTAAAGGTTAATTTAATAAAACAAAAGCCTTTAATTTCATTCATCTTCTTCCTTAGCCATTTGTAACATAAATAATAGCCAATTTTAGGGCTTGATATTTGGCCAAGCTTTGTGTGCTCAATTAGGTACGATTTTTGTCCCATTTTTAATGATTTTTGTATTTTTGAGATAGTTGCAACTAGGTCTAGCTAGCCCAGGGACTAATTTGAAAAACTATTAAAGATTTAGAATGTTACCATTGATGAATATGTATGATTTTTTTTATTGATGATACATTGTGAATGTTTTTTGATAGATATACAAGTTTTATTAAGTGATTTTTAGTGAAAATGCAAAATAGGGATTAAATTGATAAATGCGTAAAGTTAGTGGTTAAAATCTAAAATAAATGAAAAATATGGGCTACTAGGGGCATAATAGTAATTCATCTAGCATTGATATATTTGGAATTTCATTAATTTGGGATTTTATGAAATAAGGACAAAATGTGAAAGTTTAAGGGCAAATGTGTAAAATAGCCCTAATGTATATTTTGAATTAAATTGAATAAATAGTTGATAAAATAAGTTATTTTTGAATATATTTAGATCAAGAAAGGAGAAATATGGACTTGGATCGGGAAAAGATAAAGTACTCAATTAATCAAAAAATTCATCGCTTTTGAATCGAGGTAAGTTCGTATGTAATAAGCATTGTTATAATTATGCTTTAAATGCTTTGATATTGCATAAATTGTGTATACGAGACTATAGTCATATTTGACGAGAATTCGACTATATTTGACAAGAATTCGGCTATGTATGTCACTTAGTGTGCGATTCGGGATAGCTTCAACTATGTATAGCACTTTGTGAGCGATTTGAGATAGCTTCGGCTATGTATAGAACTTAGTGTGCGATATTAAAATAGCTTCAGCTATGTATTGTTTTTCCATTTGGGTATGAGTTTCTTACAGATTGGTTTAGGTATGTATGTGAATCATACGAGCTTTAAATTGAAGAAGTTACGAAGTTTGCATATAAGTATATGATTAAGCATGTGGAAGGTTTGTTAGTATTTATGAATTATGAATTAACAAGTTCAAATTGATGAATTGCGTATTTATGATTAGTTGAGTTTATTTTATACGAGCTCAGTAAGCTATAAAGCTTACTTTGTTTATTTTTCCCATGCTTTATTGCGATTTGAAAGCTAGCTCGAATTCAGATATCGTTGGAGACACGTCACACTATCCAGCCATCACTTTGGTACTTTTGAGCTTATGGTTTGGACATATGGCATGTATAGGATTGTGGTCATTTTGATATGTATCTTGGTAGTGAGCTTTTTCATTTGAGATGGCTTATGAATGGTTATGTTTTGGTTTGCACATATAGCCATGAGAATTGGCTTAATTTGGCTAGTTTGGTTATGTATATATAAGTGTGCACAAATAACGACGTTTTAATATGATTAACTTTCGACAAACGACTCACATATGGAAAATAAATGACATGTCCTGAAATCATCTATAAGATCACTTAAAGAGGTTTTTACAGAAGGGGTTTTAAATAATATCACACTTTACAAAAAACACTTTAATGTGACATCGCCAGATTCGGCTACAACGTCTAGGCCGAGTTTGGGGTGTTACATCGAGTGTTGGTCTTGAATGTCCTAACGATGGCTGAGGTCCTACACTTTTTGCAGATACTCCACAACTCATGTGAGCAGCATCATGTAGCTTACTTTTCAACCCACAGCTCGTGTGAGCAGGCCCATTTCACAACTCGTGTGAGCAATGATGTAAAGGAAAGGCTACGGTTATATGTTAAAGCACACTTCATGTGAGCTTTCCTGAGTATCCAATGTAATTCTGGATGGTTCAACGGGCAAGAAAAGGGATTGAAATGGTAAGTTTTCAGATGGAATTATGCACAAGCTTATAGAAAGAATTCACGAATCAAATGATGTATTTCATATGAAAAATGACTTGTCATATGGTTAGTTCATTTGAGTTATGTACAAATGTGCTAACTTGTATATTCATGATGATGTATAGGCTTATACCAAGATATTGGTTTGGATTTTAATGCACTTATGCTTTATGTTATGCAAATGAAATGGTAAGTTATGTTTTGGTCTAAACGAACTTACTAAGCAGTCATTGCTTACATAGTTTATTTCTTATGATTTTTAGATTATTGGAAGATTGATCGGTTTGGAAGCTCTTCAGAGATCTATCACACTAACTAGAATAAATATCGACAATTTTTAAATGTTTTGGCCAAGGTTTATAATGGCATGCATGGGGTGAATTGTAATGGCATTTTGATGGTACCATTTGATACCTTACTAAATTTTAATGGCCAAGGTATATAATGTTTAGTTGGTGATTTGGCATGTATAAGTTATGGAAGCTAACTTCGTTGGTACCATTTGATACCTTACTAAATTGTGTCATTTTGGATATCTTATGATGCATGTTTTCAATGTCTCGTATGGTATGTTTTGAATTAGTATGATTATGGTCAACTTTTGGCATGTTTTGGAAAGTATGGAACTAGTATTTGATGATTGAAATGTGGTAAAATTTACATGTTTAGGTAAGTATTGTTGAATGCATTACAGTGCCTTTGAATTGTAACGCCCCTTTTTTAGTCAAATCGGAACAGTGGTTTCGGGACTACAGATCTGAAGTCGAAATAATTATTTTATTATTATTTTAATTTTGATAGCATGATTGAATGATTGTGTGAAAGTTTCGTTTGAGAATTTTCTCGTTTGAATAGTTAATTTGATAAAAAAGACTAAATCGCATAAAGTCTAAAAGTGGGATTCTATTAGATAAAAGTATCTAATAGGTATGAAATTAATTAGAGGAGGTCCTTATGCTATAATTTAACCATTTATAGTGTGAGTGGACATAGATGTACATGGTTAACTAAAAATTTAATATTACTAGTTAAGGTTAATAAAGTAATTTAGTAAATTAAATAAGTAAAATAACAAAACCACAAAAGCTATCATCTTTTACTTTATCATCTACAACAGAAATTGAAAGAAGAAAAAGAAGCCATTGTTGAGCTAGGTGCGGCCAACCCTATTTTGTCAATTGAAAGTCCATTTTTGTCCCATTTTTAATGATTTTTACATTTTTGAGATCGTTGCAAGTAGGTCAAGCTAGCCCAGGGACTATTTTGCAAAACGATTAAAGATTTTGAATGTTTCCATTGATGAATAAGCATGTATTCTGAAGTTTCTTGGTAGATTATGAATGCTTGTTGATAGATATACAAGTTTTGTTAAGTGATTTTTAATGAAAATGAAAATCAGGGGCTAAATTGTGAAATGTGTAAATTTAGGGGTTAAAATGTGAAATAAATGAAATTTTTGGGCTACTATAAGCATGATAAATATTGGGCTAGGCTTAGGTTTGATGAAATTGAATGAATTTTGTTTTACGAGCCTAGGGACTAAATTGTAAAATTGTTAAAATATTAGGAAAAAAGTGTAAATGTTCTTTAATGAGTGTTTTGGATTAAATTAAATAGAGAGATAATTGAATAAGCTGAATTTGATATTATTTAGATCAAGAAAAGTGAAATACGAACTTCGATCGGGGAAAGAACGAAGTCTTAGATTAGTTGACCACTGTTATCGTTTTTACATCCGAGGTAAGTTCGTGAATTGTGAATTGTGAATTGTGAATTCAACTCTACGGGTACGTTCAACAATGATTCGACATTGAAAATCTTGAATGAGCCTTAGGAATAGATTAGGATACTAGTGACATGTCATTAGGGATACATTGATTTGGCTTTGGGCCATGATATTAGCACTTTGGGTGCGAGATACATTAATTTGGCTTCTGGCCATGATACCAGAACTTCGAGTGTGAATTACTTTGATTTGGCTTCGGGCCATGATACTAGCACTTAGTGTGCGAGACTCTTGAGTATCTGAATTCTATTTTGAATGGTTTAATGGGTATATTGAAGATGTGAATTGGTGATAAATAGATAAGTAACGGTACAGGTATGTACTGAAAACTATACGAGCATTGAATCAAAGGAAGTTATGAGTTTATGATCAAGTATGTGGTTAAGTTCATCTAAGCTTGTGATTAATGCTTTGTTTTAAGTTATGTCATTTAATTTGATTAGTAATTGAGTGGTGAAGCTTGCTTACTATTTTCATACGAGCTTACTAGGCTATATAGCTTACTTTGTTTAATTTTCCATGTTTTATAGTGGCTTTAAAGCTAGCTCGGACTCAGGGATTGGAGACATCATCATACTATCAAGCTATAAATTTGGTACTTTTAAGTTTATGTTTTGAGTATATGCCATGTATATGTATTTTGAGTCTTTTTGATTATAGGTAGTTAATAATTTTGGCCATGTGAAATGGTTTATAAATGTATATGTTTTGACTTGTAAATATAGCCATGAGAGTTGGCTTAATTTGGTTGTTTTGGTTATGTATAAATATGTGTATATATGTTTTGTATTGTGAGTTTATGGATGAATATATAATGCTTGGGAATTATAAAGATTAGGATGTTAAGTGGTTGATTTTAGAGTAGTTACATGCTTGTGGTTTTGATGCAAAATGATGCAAGCTAGAAGTGTATAATTAGTTGATTTATAAATATGAATTGGTATAAATAGTATAGCATGTATCTGTGATTTGTGTGCATAGAAAATTAGAGAATAGAATGCGCATGAGATATGGTTGAATTGGTAAATTAGAATACCTTTTAATGTTATGTTTTGATGCCATTTAGGTTAATATAGGTGTGCATAAGTTTGGGTGGCAAAATGTCTTGGTAAATAGCCTATTTTTGTCCACACGGGAAGAGACACGGGTGTGTGTCTCAACCATGTGCGATACACGGTCATGTACACGGTCGTGTGTCCCCTGGTGTTGAAATTAAAATCAAGTCAATATGCTCCACTCGGCCTCACACATGGGCATATGACTTGGCTGTGTGGCATAAGTCAGTATACCCTATAGGTTTGGCACAGCCTATCACACGGCCTGGCACACGGGCGTGTATGGCCATTTTTAGGGCACATGGTCTAGCCACACAGGCGCGTGTCTTGGACGTGTGACCCAGGTTAGAGAGTTACATAGGGTCGGACATGGGCTGGGACATGGCCATATGCTCCTAATTTAAATATCTACACAGCCTGTGACACAAGCGTGTCTATTGGCCTTGTGAGACACACGGCTAGGCCACACAGGCATGTGCCCTATGTTTTTGAGAAAATTTTATAAGTTTCAAAAAGGTTTTCAAAGTTATCAGTTTATCCCGAACCACTCCCAATGTATGTTTTGGGCCTCGTAGGCTTGTATTAGGAAGGAAATGTTTAATTGTGATTGAATTGGTCATGAATTGATTAATTGTATTAAAGATGTATGTTTAAATGTGTGATAAGTTCAGTAATGCTTCGTGACCCTATTTCAACATTGAATACGGGTGAGGGGTGTTACGTTTATTAGTAACAGAGCTACGGTTTAGTTGATTCTCAGACTAATGTAGTTTGTGTGAGAGTCTAGCTAATTGCGTGATTCATAACAAGTAATAAATATTTATAATGAAGATCAAACCTAGACTAACTATTATCATGACGAAAAGGCAAGCGCACCTATCGAACAATAGTATAGTAATGGCAAGACCGGGATATCGTACCCAAGGGAACCAAAAGTACTAGTAATAACTATCTTTTTATTATCTAGCCTAAGAATAAAAGGGTTTGTTTATTAAACTAATTATCTAAACTTTTAATTAAAGCAAAGAGAAAATTTGGAAAAGGACTTGAAGAAAAGCAATTGATAAAAACGACACCCAAGGAGGAATCCACCTAGATTTCACTTGTTATCTGACTCTGAACCAGACGATTTATTCACTTGACTTGATCCGTGAGATTCCCTAACCTATGTTATTCTCCCTTTCAAGACTAATAACGTCTAACCCTCAGTTGAATTAATTGAAATTTCTTTCTTAATTAAAACTCCTAGGGAAGCAGTAAATCACTCTATGGACTCCCATATTAGGTTTCACCCTATTCCGGCAAAATCTCGTAGACAGGGTCTATTCCTCCTTTGCATAAGCACATCAAATCATGAATTAATACCCGGATATTAACTCAAGCATTAAGAACACATAATTAAGAACAAATCACTATTTATCATACAGTTTAGATAATAATAACAAGATCCATAACAGGTTTTATCCCCATTAGGTATCTAAGGGGTTTAGCTCATAATAAAATAAGAGTACATCTCAAAAGTATAAAAATAAAAAAACATGAAGAAAACTCTAAAAACCCCTGGAGGAATTCTGAGGGAGATCTTCAGTCTTGGAGTAGCTCTGGATTTTGGGATCGATCATCTGGCTTTCTTCAAGTAATTCTTAGTGTGTGGTTCTGTATTCCAGAAAAGTTCTGGAAGAGGCCCCCCTTTTAGGTCACACTTAGGGTATTTATATAGGCTTTGGATTAGCTTTCTTCCTCCCTAAGTATCCTTTTCCGTGTAAAATACAACTCTTTGAAAAAGGGACACGCCCGTGTACCACGGCCATGTGACGTGATTGCCAGGCCGTGTTTGCTCCATTAAATTGCACACGGTCGTATGGGCTCAATGGCCAGGCCGTGTGAATCGTGTAAACCTTGGTCGACACCCCCGAAGGCCATGGGGGTGTGAGATGCCCGTGTGGCAAGGCTTAGGCCGTGTCATCTTCTCGATTTGGTCTGTTTTGTCCCCTTTTTTTTGCTCGTTTCTAGCTCCTATTGACTCTTGGTGCTCTCCTTTTCGCGATTAGGTCCTTTTTGCAAATTAAGCACACAAACAGTTAAATTTTCACACGGGACTTTTACACATGTCAATTCACTCATAATAGGCACGAAAAATAATATTGAAATATTTTTCTGACTCAGATATGTGGTCCCGAAATTACTATTTTGACTAGTGTCAAAATCAGACTGTTACAATTCTCCCCCCTTAGGGATTTTCATCCCTGAAAATCTTACCGTTAAACCGATTTGAATATTGCTGTCTCATAGTATCTTCAGGCTCCCACATGGCTTCTTCAACACCATGTCGATACCACATCAGTTTAACTAACGAAATTTTCTTATTTCGTAACTCTTTAACCTCTCGAGGTAAGATTCGGATTGGCTTTTCTTCGTAAGTTATATATCTCAGACGGTGGAATTACATGCGAAGGATCGGATCTGTATCGTCGAAGCATTGATACATGAAACACATTGTGAATCTTTTCTAACTCTGGTGCTAATAACAATCTATATGCTACCGGTCCAATACGCTCGATAATCTCATACGGCCCGATGAACCTCAGACTCAATTTGCCTTTTCTACCAAACCGAACCACTTTTTTCCTCTGAGACACTTTCTAATAAACTTTATCATCGATCTCAAACTCAATGTCTTTTCTTTCCAAATCTGCATATGATTTCTGATGATCGGAAGTTGCTTTCAAACTACTTCAGATCACTTTTACTTTCTGTTCAGTTTCTTTTATCAAATCAACCTCGTGAATCTTATTTTCGTCGAGCTCAGTCCAATATAAAGGTGTACTGTAACACCCCGTACCCGAGTCCGTTACCGGAGTCGAACACAAGGTGCACACAGACTTAACTTAATTGTTTTCACAGTCCATAAAAAAAAAAGTTCCAGACTAGCTGGTTACTGCATCACTGTCGCCTTAAAAATCATATCTTGAGTTTTAAAGCTCGAAAATAAGTTTCGTAATTTTTCCCTGAAACTAGACTCACATGTCCATCAACATATTTGTTTCTAGAATTTTTGGTCGGGCTAATTAGTACAGTTTATTAGTTAAAGTCTCCCCTAATCCAGGGTTCGACTACACTGCCCTTCACGCATTACGAATTGGATATCACCCTGTACAGGGCTTAAATACTGATGCCGTTTGTTTCTTTAGAAACTAGACTCAAAGGGGAATCTATACATATATTGCATGACTCCTAATTATCTCTGGTTAATTTACAATGAATTTCCAAAGTCGGAACAGGGGATCCAGAAACCGTTCTGGACCTGTTTCACGAGAACTTTAATATCTCTTAACATATAACTCATATGACCGTTTCGTTTCTTCCATATGAAAGTATATTCATCAAGGTTCATTTACATAATTTATTAACTATTTAATTCCATTCCTACTATTTTTAGTTATTTTTCACATCCACATCACTACTGCTGTCAGCATCTGTTTTCAAGGTAACCTTTACCTACTTCATAATTTCTTTGATTCAACTAGCCCTTTTAGCATACATGGCACAAGGAATGATCATGATTAACCATTCCAATGGCTAATCGTTTCCAAACATTTCCATACCTCTTAATGAACAACATACAAAATGATTATGATACCATGCCAAAGTGTATATAAGCCATTTTCGCATGGCTATTCAAATTTATACAAAATCAAAGGGGTCTATGACCAACAAACGAAAAAGTAGTCCTATACATGTCATTTCAAAGTTCAACCAAAATTTGTACCAAAAGGGGGCTTTGATAGTGTGGATGACTTCGACTTCGAGGATCCCGAATCCGATAGCTAACGAGCAAAATCTATAAAACAGAGAGCCAAAGCAACGGGGGTAAGCATTTTAATGCTTAGTAAGCCTCAAGTAATGAAATCAGCTTTGACTAAAGTATTACATTCACATAGCTAAATGGATCACTTTAGTAATACACATTCTCATAATCATACTTACTTCACACTTCGTCAACATATACACACACAAGGTATCAACCTATCTAAGAGCCGAAAGTTCGTTAGTCGATTGAACGAATATTATTTCAAACGAATCAACTTTTCCGATGCACATGCAAACATACCTTATCATTTGGGTTTTTCGAGCGTATTAATTGAATTTATTGCAGCACAAAACGCTCACCATCTGTAACACCCCGAACCCGAGACCGTTGCCGGTGTCGGACACGAGGGGTTAACAAGCCAAAACCACTTATGGCACTGACCAATTTGACATTCCCAGGCAAGCTGGAAAACTGCATCGCTGTCGCCTTAAAAAGCATATCTCGAGTTTCACAACTCGGAAACTGATTCTGTAAATTTTCCATGAATTTAGACTCATATATCCATCCATGGATTTATTTCTAGAATTTTTGGTCGGGCCAATTGGTACAGTTTATTAGTTAAATTCACCCATGTTACAGGGGTCGACTACACTGACCTTCGCGCGTTACAACTTGAATATCTCTCTGTACATGGTTTCAATACTGATGCCGTTTGTTTGTAATGAAACTAGACTCAAAAAGGAATCTGCACATATAAGGCATGACTTCTACTTCATTCTGGATAATTTATGGTAAATTTTCAAAGTCGTGACAGGGGACCCAGAAACTGTTCTGGCCCTGTCTCACGAGAACTTTAATATCTCTCGGTATACTGTTCATATGATCGTTTCGTTACTTTCATATGAAAATAGACTCGTCAAGGTTCGATCACATAATTTATTCACTATTTAACACCATTCTTACAAATTTTGGTGATTTTCCACATCCACATCACTGCAGCTGGCAGCATCTGTTTTTAAGGTAGGGTTTACCTGTATTGTAGTTCCCATGAACCAACTATAGTCTAGTCATACTTAGGTCCACATATGATCATATTTAGCCATTCCAATGGCTGATCATGTGACCAACTCTCTCATTCCAAACCATAATCACATCATGAAACCAAATATAATTACAAACCACAAATGGTCTAATTCCATACTCCACTATTACGAACCATTTTCGCATGGCCGTACACATATACATCACAAGTACTTAAAACAACCGAGGGTAGTCCTATACATGCCATATCCAAAACTCAACTAAAGGAGTACCAAAAGGGCTTTGATAGTGTGGTTGACTTCAACTTCTATGATCCCGAATCCGATCGCTAACGAGCAAAATCTATAAACAGAGAAACAAAGAAACGGAGTAAGCAATTTATGCTTAGTAAGTTTGAGCCATAATATACACACAACCAAAGAATAGCATTCAAGTAGCTAAACAATAATTCATATGCACAATTTCTCAAAGACATGCTTACTTCACAATCCCAACTCTTATATTCATACACAAATAACGGCCTAGTTAATGCCGATAGCTCATTTATCATTAGAGCGAATATTCATACGACTTACTCATAGTGTGCAAAGCACACACACAAACATACCTTGTTGTTGGGAATTTCACAAGTGCATTAACTGAAAATTTTCCAGCAGCTTATAAATTTCAAATCACATACCTTCGGAGTTTATCCGGATATAGCTACTGCTTCAAAACACCTTCGGGACATAGCCCGTTATGGTAACCCGCACAAATGCCTTCGGGACTTAACCCGGATATCACAACTCGCACAATTGCCTTCGGGCTTAGCCCGGATATCATAGCTCGCACAATTGCCTTCGGGCTTAGCCCGGATATCACAATTCACACAATTGCCTTCACATCTTTGTTTCAATTTCATAACAAACTTTTATGCACATTTTACTTAATCAAAAATATCATTTCGGCTCAATGGCCATATACAAGGGCACAATTTCGATTGCTTATTACTTCATTCAATCGAATCAAAATCTAAGTTTCAATACTCGAAAACTTACCTCGGATATTGTCGAACGATTCCGATGGCTATTCGACTACTTTTTCCTTCCCTTTATCGGATTTGGTCCCCCTTTGCTCTTGAGCTTAATTTAACAAATAATTTGATTCAATCATTTAAGTATCGAAAAGAAGAACTCAAGGCACTTAGCCCACATATATTCACTAGAAATTAAAGTCACATAAGTACGGAATTCATGAATCGACTCAACACACAAAGCCTTCAACATGCTTACTCATGGCGAACAACACAACCTCTTAGGTACTCATTCATGGCCGATTATGCATGTTGATGTTGAGGCCAATTACATGCTTAACACCACACATGAATGGCACACATTTTACTAGCTAATGCTTTACATATTGTAGCTCAATACTTATAATATGGCATCAAGCACTCATATGGCCGATTATACTTAGTCATTCTTGCACCAAATCAACAATAAACTCCAAGATTTTCACATCATATGTGTACTAGGCGAATGTACTTGCAATTTCACAACCATTCTTCAACATTTTCTTCTTTAAACAAACATATTTATCACTTACTTCATAACCAAAACATCATGTGCAAACATATACACACATATAGGTGCAAGGCCGAATCTCAAGGGGTTCATACCCATCCAAACACAAATTTTACCAATCAAGTAACAAGCATAAATCATGCTCATGAATGCACCATGGCGAATCGTCACAACCATACCCTTTTAACTTTGGTCATGGTTAAACAAAGAATTCAATGTCCTACTCAAGAATACTAAAAAGAAATTTCAAGAGTAGTCAATCCTTCATTACATGCATCATCAACAAGCTTCACATTTAGCATGCAATGGCTTTAACACAATATCAACCTTGGCCAAACACCATTTTCATGGCATAACAAGGATTTGAACCATGGCTAACATGCACATCAAGTTAGCAACCAAAACAAGCATGAATCTCATGACACAACCTCAAACATACCTTAATCTTGATGCAAGTATGACCAAATCTCCTTCTAGTTCTCTTCCAAGCCAAGCATGAAGCAAAACTCATATCTTCTCCTTAGTATTTTCGCCAAGAAGGAAAGAACAAGGATGAACAAATTTTTTCTTGTTTTTCTTTCACATACACGGCAATGGGGGAAATGCCACACTCACACACATTTTTTTCTTCTCTTCCCACAACTTAATTATTAAATCATTTCCTCATCATCCATTAACAAAACATGTTTCAACATGTTTTCTTTGCCCATAACCCTTGTCATGGCGGCCACTAAGCTTCCTTTTGGGGAAATTTGACATGCAAATCCCTTATTTTTGCATGCATGATTAACTAGTCATCACACATTCCCCCATCATACTTTCAAAGTTTACTACTAGGTCCTTTCTAGTGAAATTCACCTTTATAACACTAAATCGAATCATCAAAAATGCCACACACAAATTAACACATATCATAGGAATTAAAATAAATTTTAAATTATTTTTATGCCTCGATTTTGTGGTCCCGAAACCACATCCCGACGAGGGTCAATTTTGGGCTGTCACACCATCAAACCAAGTTTCTTCGGAATTTAGCCGGATATAACCACAAGCACAATTGCCTTCGGGTCTTAACCCGGGTATAGCAACTCGCACAAATGCCTTCGGGTCTTAGCCCAGATATAACAACTCGCACAAATGCCTTCGGGTCTTAGCCCGGATATAACAACTCGCACAAATGCCTTCGGGTCTTAGCCCGGATATAATCACTAGCATAAATGCCTTCGGGGCTTAGCCCGGGTATCATTCAAATGCTCATGCACACATATATCAATAATCACGACACATCCATATTTCACTTTCGTTACTAAGGCTCAAACACAAAACATTTATCAAGCCTTTCCAATTTCGGCTCAATAGCCACACACAAAGAGCATGATTTCAATTGACTTTACAACGTAGTCCCTACGCACATTTGGCTATCCGCCATAATATGACAAATCATTCAATATAATTCAAGTAGGGTCATTACTCGAAGACTTACCTCGGACGTGGCCAAACAATTTCGACGGCTATTCGATCACTTTTTCCTTCCCCTTATCCAACGGTGGTCCTCTAAGCTCTTGAGCTAATTCACACAAATTTAACTTATTAAAATCTCATTATGCTAGCTTATGGCCGAATATGACAAGGAGTTTAAATGGTCATATGGCCACCCTTTAGCTCGAATACACAATGGTCATGCACATTTTAAATTACATCAAGCAATTCAATACAATTCATTCAAACATCAAAGAGAAGCTCAAGGTACTTAGCCCATATATCCATTAGACATTAGAGTCACATGTGTACGAAATCCCGAATCGAATTCAACATACTAGCTAATATTTCCCCCTTAGCCGAATTTCTAAGTCAAGCTAAAGCCATCAATAGGCTACCTAAGGCCGAATATACACATCAACATATGTACTGCTTCATGTGGCGAACATACACATCTATGTTGAGGCCGATTTCAACACTTGATACATTCTACAAGTATGGTCGCTTGTATCGACTAAACACCATTTTGTTTCAAGTTCAAAACTAGGCTAATACGCACATATACACTGTGACAGCCCAAAATAGACCCTAGCCGGAATGTGGTTTCGGGACCACTAAACCGAGTCATAAAAATAATTAATTATTATATTCTATGCTTACTATGTGTGTGCATGCATATGTGGAAATTTCATTATCTAATTTTACCCATTTGTATGAGAAAGTATTAAATAGGGATCAAAGTGAAACATGGTGAAATATGATAGGCTAATTTTAAATGGCTTGTTAGTACATGTTAACAAAAGGTGGAGTTGCATGTCAAATAATCCCTTCCTAAGGAGGAGTGGCCCATGACAAGGTTATGGGCAAGGGAACATGTTCCCAACATGTTTTACTAATGGATGATGTTAGAAATAATAAACAACTAAGCATGGGTGAGAAAAGAAAAAAATGTGTGTGAGAGAGTAGCATCCCCCCATTGCCGTGCAACCAAGAAGAGAAAACAAAAATTTGTTCATGCTTGCTCTCTCCTTTTGGCCGAAAATACTAAGAGGAAGAAGGATTTTTGCTTCATTTCCTTTGTTTAGAAGAGATCTAGAAGGAGATTTGGCTAAGTTTGCATCAAGATTAAGGTATGTATGAGGTTGTGTTGGGAGTTTCATGCATGGTTTGGTTGCTAATTTGATGTGCATGTTAGCCATGGCTCAAATCCTTGTTATGCCATGGAAATGGTATTTGGCCAAAGTTGTTATGGTGATAAAGCCATTGCATGCTAAGTGTGAAGCTTGATGATGATGCATGCAATGATGGATTGTCTACTCTTGAGTAAGATTTTGAGTTTTCTTTTGTGTTTAACCATGATTGAAGTTGAATGGAGCATGATTGTCATATTCGCCATGATGCATTCATGAGCATGGTTCATGCTTCTTGCATGTTAGTTAAAATTTGTATTTTTGGATGGCTATGGACACCTTGAAATTCGCCATGCTCATATTGTATATATATGTTTGCACATGATGTTTTGGCTATGAAGTAAGTGATGAATATATTGGTTTAAAGAAGAAGATGTGGAAGAATGCTTGTGAAATTGCAAGCACAATTCGCCTAGCACACATATAAGTGCTTGATGCTATATTATAAGTTTTAATACAATGTGCAAAGCATTAACTAGTAAAATGCATGCTGTTTTGTGAGGTATTATGCAAAATTGACCTCAACATGTACATGAATATTCGGCCTTGGGTAGCCTATTGAAGGCCTTAGCTTTTCCTTGATGCTCAAATAAATTGTATTGAATTGCTTGATGTAGTATAAAATGTGCATGACCATTGTGTATTCAAGCTAAAGAGTGGCCATATGACCATTTAAACTCCTTGTCATATTCGCCATAAGCAAGCACAATGAGGTTTTAATAAATTGAATTTGTTTGAATTAGCTCAAGAGCTAAGAGGGCCACAATTGGACAAGGGAAGGAAAAGGTGATCGAATAGCCGAAAAAGCCGTTCGACAACATCCGAGGTAAGTCCTCAAGAAGTGACCCTACTTGAATTATGTGAAATAAAGTATGGATGTGTATTGATTATTGATTATGTATGTATGAGCATTTGAATTCTACCCGGCTAAGTCCCGGCGGCGAATATGCTTGTGATTATATTTGCGTTTGAGCCTTAGTAACGAAAATGAAATATGTATGTCCAATGATTATTGATGTATGTGTACATGAGAAATTGAATGATATCCGGGCTAAGCCCCGAAGACAATTATGCTGGAAATTATATCCGGTTAAGACCAAGGCAATTGTGCTAGTGGCTATATCCGGCTAAGACCAAGGCATTCGTATGCGAAGTTATTCTATCCGGGCTAAGACCAGAAGGCATTTGTGCACGTGATTATATCCGGTTATATTCCGAAGAATCTTGGGCTGGAGGTGAGTGTTGGTTGCTGTAATGAATTCAATTAGTACACTCGAAAAGCCCAAAGGATAAGGTACGTTATATGTGCATTGGAAAGTCGACATGTTTGAGCAACATTCGCTCAATCGACTAATGAATTTCAGTTATTGAATTGATTGATACTTTGTGAAAGTATATAATGATGAAGTGTGAAGTAAGAATGTGTATTAATGAAATGATGCATTTGGCTATGGGAATGTATTGCTGTAATTAGAGCTGATTATATTCCTTGAGACTTACTAAGCATAAAAAATGCTTACCCGTTACTTTGGCTCTCTGTTTTATAGATTTCGCCGATAGCAATCGGATTCGGGATCAATAAAGTCGAAGTCATCCACACTATCCACGCCTCTATTTTGGTATAAATTTTGGTTGAACTTTGAAATGGCATGTATAGGACTACCCCTTGTTGGTTGAATATGTTGTGATGTATATATGTACGGCCATGCGAAAATGGCTCGTAAAAGTGATGTATCGACTTAGACTAATTGTGGTTTGTATGTATATATTTGGTGTCATGATGTGGCTATGGCTTGGAAATGGGAATGTTGGTCATATGATCAGCCATTGGCATGGTTAAAATGATCATATATGAACCTATGTATGGCAAGACTAGTTGGTTCATGGAGACTACCAAATAGGTAAGATCTACCTTAAAAACAGATGCTGCCAGCTGCAGTGACGTGAATGTGAAAAATCACCAAAATTCGTAGGAATGGAATTAAATAGTGAATAAGCTATGTAAATGAACCTTGATGAGTCTATTTTCATATGGAAGAAACAAAATGGTCATAGGAGTTACATGTTAAGAGATATTAAAGCTATTGTGAGACAGGGCCAGAACGGTTTCTAGGTTCCCTGTTGCAACTTTAAAAATTTACTATAAATTATCCAAAAATAATTAGGAGACATACCTTATATGTACAGATTCCATTTTGAGTCTAGTTTCATTAGAAACAAACGGCACCAGCATTAAAGCCCTGTACAGAGAGATATTCAAGTTATACCGCGCGAAGGTCAGAGCAGTCAATCCCTGTAACATGGGTGACTTTAACTAATAAACTGTACCAATTGGCCCAACCAAAAATTCTAGAAATAAATCCATGGATGGATATATGAGTCTAAATTCAGGAAAATTTACGAAACCAGTTTCCGAGTTTTGAAACTCGAGATATGATTTTAAGGCGACAGTGACGCAGTTTTCCAGCCTGACTGGAAATGTCAAATGGATGGGCAAAACAAGTGAACTTGGCTTGTTAACCCTCGTGTCCGACAACGGCGATGGTCTCGGGTTCGTGGTGTTACAATTTTATTGGTATCAGAGCCACGGTTTAGTCAATTCTAGGACTACCGTGATGTGTTTGGGGTCTAGCTATACATGCCATTAAATGATGAAACGATAGTGTGGTGATTTCGACAATTTGACTTTGTGTTTGTTTATAGCAATGGATCCCGATCCCAACCGAAAGATAGCTGATGATGTGGAGAGTGTGGCGCTTGCTCCGCGCAAGGGACAGCGCCAATGACTCTCAACCTATGGCCAGCAATCCTAATGACGAGGCTAGGCAAGCCTTTTATAGTGTGATGAGCGAATGGTTTAATCAATACATTCGAACCAACACTACTGTTCCACAACCTCCATTCCCGACAAATGCAACCCCGCACCTACAATACCTCCGTGGATGACCAAATAAGGTCAAGTAAGCCCCAATCGATAGGATTCAAAACATGGGGCCACTGAATTTAAGGCTACGGATGATGATGATGCCGAGCGAGCTGAATTTTGGTTAGATAACACTATCCGGTGCTTGATGAGCTATCCTGTACACTTGATGAGTGCTTAAAGTGTACCATCTCCTTGCTACGCGAGTCCGCCTACAATTGGTGGAGTACTCTGACTTCTGTGGTGCCTAGAGAGCAAGTGACTTGGGAATTCTTTCAAACCGAGTTCAAAAAAGTATATCGATCGAGATTCATCGACCAAAAGCGGAGGGAATTCCTTGATCTTAAGCAAGGTTCGATGTCGATTCTGATCTCTGAACGAAAATTTGTGAGGCTTAGCCAGACGCGAGAATGCATTTCGTCCAAGTCATTATGTGTAAATGCTTCGAGGATGGGCTGAATGATGATATAAGGATGTTTGTTGGCATCCTCGAGATACGAGAGTTCGTAGTACTTGTTGAGCGAGCTTGTAAAGCCGAAGAGCTTAGAAAGGAGAAATAAAAAGCTGATGTGGGAACCGGAGAATTCGAAGAGGTCCTCGGAAAGTCTCTTCAACAAGTATCGAAGAGATTTCGAGATGATGCGAGCCGGTCTAGAGGCATTTCGGGCTTTTCTAGACGAGGACGCGATCGACCCCCGTGACCACACGAGTCACTTGATCGCCATGGTGGAAATGATCGCCGAGAGAGGCGAGTGTCCACATTGTGGCAAATGGCATTCGGGGACTGTTGGTTTCGTGATCGCTCCTGCTATAAGTGTGGATCGGCCGACCACTTTATGAAGGATTGCCCGAGGATGCTTGAGCAGAATGTGAGTCGAGTGGAAACCCGGTGCTACCACTTTGCTCGAGGTAGGCCACCTAGAAATATGGGCAATGTCGATTGGCGGTCGAGAGGATCTAGAGATGCTACCATCGGATCCGAGGCTCGTGCTCTGCTAGGACTTATGCCATCGCGCACGCGAGGATCTTGCCTCTCCGATGTTATTACCGGTACTTTCACTCTTTTCAATACAAATGTGATTGCTTTGATTGACCCCGGTTCTACTCATTCATATATATGTGAAACCTTAGCATCCAAGAAGACTTTGCCCATTGAGTCTCTCGAGTTTGTAATTGGTGTCAAACCCTTGGGTCATTACGTGCTTGTCAACAAAGTGTGCAAGAAAAGTCCCCTAGTGTTCCAAGGTTCTTGTTTTCCGGCGGACTTGATGCTTTTGCCGTTCGATGAGTTCGACGTTATTCTTGGTTTGGATTGGTTGACCATGCACGATGCGGTTGTAAATTGCAAGAGCAAGACTATCGATTTGAGGTGCGCAAATGATGAAATAATTCGGGTTGAGTCTACGGACTTAAAGGGTTGCCGGTAGTAATATCGCCGATGTTGGCCCGAAATATGTAAGAAAAGGGTGCGGCGTACCTTGCATACGTGCTCGATGACAAGGAATCGAAAAGAAACCCGAATCTGTGCCGTGGTTTGTGAATACCGGATGTTTTCCCCAAGAATTGCACGGTTTACCACTGTTCGGAAATAGAATTTGGCATCGAATTGGTACTGGTACCACTCCAATTCGATAGCTCCGTATCGTATGGCACCAACGGAATTAAAGGAGTTGAAAGCTCGGTTGCAAGAATTGATGGATAGAGGTTTTGCTCGCCGAGTTTTTCGCCTTGGGGTGCGCCAAGATTGTTCGTGAAGAAGAAGGATGGAACCATGCGGTTGTGCATCGACTATTGTCGACTTAATAAAGCGGCGATAAAGAACAAATATCCGTTGCCACGTATTGATGACTTGTTCGATCAACTCAAGGGAGCCTCGGTGTTCTCGAAAATAGATTTGAGATCGGGCTATTATCAATTGCGAATCCGAGATTGGACGTACCCAAGACCGCCTTGAGCGAGATATGGTCACTATGAGTTCCTAGTGATGCCGTTTGGGCTCACTAATGCCCTGCGGTATTTATGGATTTAATGAATCGGATCTTTAGACCATATTTGGATCGATTAGTAGTCGTGTTCATTGATGACATCTTGGTCTATTCAAGAAATGAGACCGAACATGCTGAACACCGCGGTTAGTGCTTTGCAAATTTTATGGGATAAGCAATTATATGCTAAGTTCACAAAGTGTGAGTTCGGTTAAGAGAGGTTAGCTTCTTGGGTCATGTGGTATCTGCATCGGGTATTCGAGTCGACCGAATAAAATTTCAGCCATACTTAATTGGAAGCCTCCAGAAATATTACCGAGGTTCGAGAGCTTTTTGGGCTTACTAGTTATTACCGACGATTTGTAAAGGCTTCTCAACGATAGCCACGCCGATGACGGCTACTCCAAAAGGATGTTAAGTTCGAATGGATGGAGAAATGCCAAAAAGTTTCGATCAACTGAAAACTTATTTGATGAAGCCCCAATTCTAGTGCAACCCGAGTCCGGTAAGGAGTTTGTCATCTATAGCGACGCCTCTCTACTTGGGTTAGGTTGCGTATTAATGCAAGAAGGTCGAGTTGTGGCCTGTCGTCCGAGGCAATTAAAGCCACATGAGAAAAATTATCCGACTCATGATCTCGAATTGGCCGCCATCGTATTCGCCTTAAAGATTTGGCGACATTACTTATTTGGTGAAAGGTGCCATGTATATTCGTATCACAAAAGTCTCAAATATTTGATGACCCAAAGAGACTTAAATCTGCGACAAAGACATTGGCTCGAAATGTTAAAGGATTATGAGTGATCATTGACTATCACCCGGAAAGGCGAATGTGGTTGCGGATGCCTTGAGTCGTAAATCGTTATTCACTTCTGACGATGAATGTGCACTTGTTTGTCCGATCCGACGGTGTGTTAGTGGCTGAATTGAAAGCCAAACCATTATTGACACACCAAATTCGAGAAGCTCGGAAAGTCGACAACGAGTTGGTTGCAAAGCGGGCTGCGTGTGTTCAACAAGGACTCGGAGTTTCAAATCGACGATGACGATTGTTTGAGGTTCAAAAGTCGTCTGTGTGTCCCAAAGAATTGAACTCATTTCGATAATTCAATGAAGCCCATTGTAGCCGAATGGCAATCCACTCGGGAGTACGAAGATGTACAATGATTTGAAACGTCGGTTTTGGTGGCATGGTATGAAGCGAGACATCTCGACTTTGTTTGAGATGTTTAATATGTCAACAAGTGAAAGCGGAACATCGGTGCCTTGAGATTACTTCACCAATCATGATACCCGAGTGGAAATGGGATCGAGTCACAATGGACTTTGTATCCGGACCGCCATTGTCGACAAGTAAGAAGGATGCGGTTTGGGTCGTGGTAGATCGATTGACTAAGTCGGCCCACTTTGTCCCGTCGTCGCACGGATTTTTCAATGGACAAATTAGCGGAATTGTACGTTTCTCATTGTGAGATTACACGGGTGCCTATTTCCATCGTGTCGGATAGAGATCCGAGATTTACCTCGCGATTTTGGGAAAAGTTGCAAGAAGCTTTGGGTACCAAGTTGCATTTCAAAGACCGCCTTTCACCCCCAAACCGATAGTCAATCCGAGCGGATAATTCAGATACTTGAGGATATGTTAAGATGTTGCGTCCTCGAGTTTAGTGGTTCATGGGAACGGTATTTGCCGTTGATTGAATTCACTTACAACAACAGCTTTCAATCAAGTATTAAGATGGCACCCTACGAGGCCTTGTACGGTCGTAAATGTCGTACACCATTGTTTTGGACCGAGCTCGGTGAAAGCAAGATTTTCGGTGGATTTGATTAGGGATGCTGAATGAGAAAGTGAAAGTAATCCATGAAAGTCGAAGATAGCCTCCGATCGTCGAAGTCGACGCGGATCTGAAGCGTAAGGATATCGAGTATCGTGGGTGATAAAGTGTTTCTCAAGGTATCGCCTTGGAAAAAGATACTCGAGTTCTACCGTAAGGGCAAGTTGAGCCCGAGGTTCATTGGGCCATATGAGATATCGAGCGAGTCGGTCCAAGTGGCATATCGCTTGATTTTGCCCCGAACTCAAAAGGTTCACGATGTCTTTCACGCTTCGATGCTTCGACGCTATAGATCCGATCCATCGCATGTGATTAGTCCATCGAAATTGAAATTCAAGCTAATATGAGTTATGAGGAAGAACCGATTCGTATCCTATCACGAGAAGTGAAAGAGTTGCGAAACAAGCGGGTTCCGCTAGTGAAAGTGTTATGGCTCAAGCACGGGATAGAAGAAGCTACTTGGGAGATCGAGAATTCTATGAAAGAGCGATATCCAAACCTATTTACCAGTAAGATTTTCGGGACGAAAATTTCTTAAGTGGGGAGAGTTGTGACACCAAAATAGACCCTAGCCGGAATGTGGTTTGGGACCACTAAACCGAAGTCATAAAATAATTAATTGTTATATTCTATGCTTACTATGTGTGTGCATGCATATGTGGAAATTTCATTCTCTAATTTTACCCATTTGTATGAGAAAGTATTAAATAGGGATCAAAGTGAAACATGGTGAAATATGATAGGCTAATTTTAAATGGCTTGTTAGTA
Organism: Gossypium arboreum; assembly: GCF_025698485.1. Lineage (NCBI taxonomy): Eukaryota > Viridiplantae > Streptophyta > Magnoliopsida > Malvales > Malvaceae > Gossypium > Gossypium arboreum. The sequence goes on from NC_069082.1 coordinate 50,850,315, forward strand.
CATGTTAACAAAAAGGTGGAGTTGCATGTCAAATAATCCCTTCCTAAGGAGGAGTGGCCGGCCATGACAAGGTTATGGGCAAGGAACATGTTCCCAACATGTTTTACTAATGGATGATGTTAGAAATAATAAACAACTAAGCATGGGTGAGAAAAGAAAAAAAAATGTGTGTGAGAGAGTAGCATCCCCCATTGCCGTGCAACCAAGAAGAAAAACAAAAAATTTGTTCATGCTTGCTCTCTCCTTTTGGCCGAAAATACTAAGAGGAAGAAGGGATTTTGCTTCATTTCCTTTGTTTAGAAGAGATCTAGAAGGAGATTTGGCTAAGTTTGCATCAAGATTAAGGTATGTATGAGGTTGTGTTGGGAGTTTCATGCATGGTTTGGTTGCTAATTTGATGTGCATGTTAGCCATGGCTCAAATCCTTGTTATGCCATGGAAATGGTATTTGGCCAAAGTTGTTATGGTGATAAAGCCATTGCATGCTAAGTGTGAAGCTTGATGATGATGCATGCAATGATGGATTGTCTACTCTTGAGTAAGATTTTGAGTTTTCTTTTGTGTTTAACCATGATTGAAGTTGAATGGAGCATGATTGTCATATTCGCCATGATGCATTCATGAGCATGGTTCATGCTTCTTGCATGTTAGTTAAAATTTGTATTTTTGGATGGCTATGGACACCTTGAAATTCGCCATGCTCATATTGTATATATATGTTTGCACATGATGTTTTGGCTATGAAGTAAGTGATGAATATATTGGTTTAAAGAAGAAGATGTGGAAGAATGCTTGTGAAATTGCAAGCACAATTGCCTAGCACACATATAAGTGCTTGATGCTATATTATAAGTTTTGGGCCACAATGTGCAAAGCATTAACTAGTAAAATGCATGCTGTTTTTGTGAGGTATTAAGTGCAAAATTGACCTCAACATGTACATGAATATTCGCCTTGGGTAGCCTATTGAAGGCCTTAGCTTTTCCTTGATGCTCAAATAAATTGTATTGAATTGCTTGATGTAGTATAAAATGTGCATGACCATTGTGTATTCAAGCTAAAGAGTGGCCATATGACCATTTAAACTCCTTGTCATATTCGCCATAAGCAAGCACAATGAGGTTTTAATAAATTGAATTTGTTTGAATTAGCTCAAGAGCTAAGAGGGCCACAATTGGACAAGGGAAGGAAAAGGTGATCGAATAGCCGAAAAAGCCGTTCGACAACATCCGAGGTAAGTCCTCAAGAAGTGACCCTACTTGAATTATGTGAAATAAAGTATGGATGTGTATTGATTATTGATTATGTATGTATGAGCATTTGAATTCTACCCGGCTAAGTCCGGCGAATATGCTTGTGATTATATTTGCGTTTGAGCCTTAGTAATGAAAATGAAATATGTATGTCCAATGATTATTGATGTATGTGTACATGAGAAATTGAATGATATCCGGGCTAAGCCCAAGACAATTATGCTGGAAATTATATCCGGGTTAAGACCGAAGGCAATTGTGCTAGTGGCTATATCCGGCTAAGACCGAAGGCATTCGTATGAAGTTATTCTATCCGGGCTAAGACCAAGGCATTTGTGCACGTGATTATATCCGGTTATATTCGAAGAATCTTGGGCTGGAGGTGAGTGTTGGTTGCTGTAATGAATTCAATTAGTACACTCGAAAAGCCCAAAGGATAAGGTACGTTATATGTGCATTGGAAAGTCGACATGTTTGAGCAACATTCGCTCAATCGACTAATGAATTTCAGTTATTGAATTGATTGATACTTTGTGAAAGTATATAATGATGAAGTGTGAAGTAAGAATGTGTATTAATGAAATGATGCATTTGGCTATGTGAATGTATTGCTGTAATTAGAGCTGATTATATTCCTTGAGACTTACTAAGCATAAAAAAATGCTTACCCCGTTACTTTGGCTCTCTGTTTTATAGATTTCGCTCGATAGCAATCGGATTCGGGATCAATAAAGTCGAAGTCATCCACACTATCCACGCCTCTATTTTGGTATAAATTTTCGTTGAACTTTGAAATGGCATGTATAGGACTACCCTTGTTGGTTGAATATGTTGTGATGTATATATGTACGGCCATGCGAAAATGGCTCGTAAAAGTGAAGTATCGACTTAGACTAATTGTGGTTTGTATGTATATATTTGGTGTCATGATGTGGCTATGGCTTGGAAATGGGAATGTTGGTCATATGATCAGCCATTGGCATGGTTAAAATGATCATATATGAACCTATGTATGGCAAGACTAGTTGGTTCATGGAGACTACCAAATAGGTAAGATCTACCTTAAAACAGATGCTGCCAGCTGCAGTGACGTGAATGTGAAAAATCACCAAAATTCGTAGGAATGGAATTAAATAGTGAATAAGCTATGTAAATGAACCTTGATGAGTCTATTTTCATATGGAAGAAACGAAATGGTCATAGGAGTTACATGTTAAGAGATATTAAAGCTATTGTGAGACAGGGCCAGAACGGTTTCTGGGTTCCCTGTCGCAAATTTAAAAATTTACTATAAATTATTCAAAAAGAATTAGGAGACATATCTTATATGTACAGATTCCATTTTGAGTCTAGTTTCATTAGAAACAAACGTAACCAGCATTAAAGCCCTGTACAGAGAGATATTCAAGTTATACCGCGCGAAGGTCAGAGCAGTCGATCCCTGTAACATGGGTGACTTTAACTAATAAACTGTACCAATTGGCCCGACCAAAAATTCTAGAAATAAATCCATGGATGGATATATGAGTCTAAATTCAGGGAAAATTTACAAAACCAGTTTTCGAGTTTTGAAACTCGAGATATGATTTTTAAGGCGACAGTGACGCAGTTTTCCAGCCTGACTGGAAATGTCAAATGGATGGGCAAAACAAGTGAACTTGGCTTGTTAACCCCTCGTGTCCGACACCGGCGATGGTCTCGGGTTCGGGGTGTTACATACACTAGTAAATCAAACACTAACATTTGTACTTCACCTTACTAGCACTTCTCATTCAAATAACATGAACAACGACCATAGTTTTCTTTTACTTCCTACCATGGCCGAATGCCATACAACACCATACCATGCATCATTACAAACTTTACTTTTAGCATGCAAATGACATCCACAAATCCACCTTAGCCGAACATTATCTCCATGACATAGTGAAGATTTGAACCATGGGCTAGTTAGAACTCAAGCTAACTACTAAAACATGCTTGAATCTCATGGCACAACATCAAACTTACCTTAACTTAGATGCAAATATGGCCGAATATCTTCAACTTTTCTCCTTTCAAACCGGCCAAGAAGAACCAAAGGATGAAGCTTTTCTTTTCTCTTTGTATTTTCTTCCTAGTTCGGCTCAAAGAAAGGATGAACAATTTTTTTCTTTCTTTTCCTTCAACTCACGGCAATGGGGGGAAATCACACCTTCTCTCTCTTTTTTTTCATTTCTTTATTCCTCACCTTAGTTTAATTTTCCTCCCATATTGCACCAACAAAGCGCCTATGACACGTTTTGCCCATCCTCCTTGTCATGGCGGCCACCACTTATAAAAAGAGGGTATTTGACATGCAAGACCATTGTTTTGCATGCATGCTTTAATTAGTCATCACACATTTCCCTATCCTACTTTCAAAGTTTACTACTAGGTCCTTTTAGTGAAATTCACATTTATAACCCTAAATCAAATCATCAAAAATGTCACACACAATTAACACATATCATAGGCATCAAAATGAATATTAGATTATTTTGTGCCTCGGTTTTGTGGTCCGAAACCACATTCGACTAGGGTCGTTTAAAGGCATCACAACTCTCCCCACTTAAGAAATTTTTGTCCCCAAAATCTTACGGTAAATAGGTTTGGGTATCGCTCTTTCATAGAGTTCTCGGGTTCCCGTGTAGCTTCTTTTATCCCGTGTTTGAGCCATAACACTTTCACTAGCGGAACCCTTTTGTTTCAGAACTCCTTCACTTCACGAGCTAGGATACTGAATCGGTTCTTCTTCATAACTCATATCGGCTTGAATTTCAACCTCTGATGGACTAATTACGTGCGACGGATCAGATCTATAACGTCGAAGCATCGAAACATGAAAGACATCGTGAATCTTTTCAAGTTCAGGAGGCAAAATCAAACGATACGCAACTGGACCGACTCGTTCGGATATTTCATATGGCCCGATGAACCTCGGACTCAATTTGCCTTTACGGCCAAATCTGAGTATCTTTTTCCAAGGCGAAACTCTAAGAAACACTTTATCTCCCACCTGATACTCAATGTCTTTTTGTTTCAGATCTGCGTACGACTTCTGACGATCGGAGGCTATCTTCAAATTTTCACGGATTACTTTTACTTTCTGCTCAGCATCTTTAATCAAATCCACTCCGAAAATTTTACTTTCGCCGAGCTCAGTCCAAAACAATGGTGTACGGTATTTACGACCGTACAGAGCCTCGTAAGGTGCCATCTTAATACTTGATTGAAAACTATTGTTGTAAGCGAATTCAATCAAAGGTAAATACCGTTCCCATGAACCACTGAACTCGAGGATGCAACATCTCAACATATCCTCAAGTATCTGAATTATCCGCTCGGATTGACCATCGGTTTGGGGGTGAAAGGCGGTGCTGAAATGCAACTTGGTACCCAAAGCTTCTTGTAATTTCTTCCAAAATCGCGAGGTGAATCTCGGATCTCTATCCGACACAACAGAAATCAGTACCCCGTGTAATCTCACAATCTGAGAAACGTACAATTCAGCTAGTTTATCCAATGAAAAATCCGTACGCAAGGGGATAAAGTGAGCCGACTTAGTCAGTCTATCAACAACAACCCAAATCGTATCCTTCTTACTTGCTGACAATGGCAGTCCGGACACAAAGTCCATTGTGACTCGATCCCATTTCCACTCGGGTATCATGATCGGCTGAAGTAACCCTAAAGGCACTTGATGTTCCGCTTTCACTTGTTGACATATTAAACATCTCGAAACAAAGTCAGAGATGTCTTGTTTCATACCATGCCACCAAAACCGACGTTTCAAATCATTGTACATCTTCGTACTCCCCTGGTGGATTGCCATTCGGTTACAATGGGCTTCGTTCAGAATTATCGAAATATGTTTCGAATTCTTTGGAACACACAGACGACTTTTGAACCTCAAACAATCGTCATCATCAATTTGAAACTCCGATTCCTTGTTCGGAACACACTCAGCCCGTTTTGCAACCAACTCATCGTCAACTTTCTGAGCTTCACGAATTTGATGAGTCAATAATGGTTTGGCCTTTAATTCGGCTATTAACACATTGTCGGGTAGAATAGACAAGTGTACATTCATAGCTCGAAAAGCAAACAGTGATTTTTGGCTTAAGGCGTCCGCAACCAGATTAGCCTTTCCCGGGTGATAATCAATGACAAGCTCATAATCTTTTAACAACTCGAGCCAACGTCTTTGTCGCAGATTTAAGTCTCTTTGAGTCATCAAATATTTGAGACTTTTGTGATCCGAATACACATGGCACTTCTCACCAAATAAGTAATGTCGCCATATCTTTAAGGCGAATCGATGGCGACCAATTCGAGATCATGGATCGGATAATTTTCTCATGTGGCTTTAATTGTCTCAACGATAGGCCACAACTCGACCTTCTTGCATCAATACGCAACCTAACCCAAGTAGGGAGGCGTCACTATAGATGACAAACTCTTTGCCGATTCGGCTGCACTAATATCGAGCTTCCGTCAAATGAGTTTTCAATTGATCGAAACTTTTCTGACACTTTTCCGTCCATTCAAACTTGACCTCTTTTTGAAGCAGTTTCGTCATGGGTGTGGCTATCATCGAGAATCCTTTTACAAACCGTCGGTAGTAACCGGCAAGTCCCAAAAAGCTCCGAACCTTAGTAATATTTCTTGGAGGCTTCCAGTTAAGTATGGCTGAAATTTTGCTCGGGTCCACTCGAATACCCGATGCAGATACCACATGACCCAAGAAGCTAACCTCTCTTAACCAGAACTCACACTTGCTGAACTTAGCATATAATTGCTTATCCCGTAATATTTGCAACACTAATCTCAGGTGCTCCGCATGTTCGGTCTCATCTCTTGAATAGACCAAGATGTCGTCAATGAACACAACTACAAACCGATCCAAATATGGTCTGAAGATCCGATTCATCAAATCCATAAATACCGTAGGGGCATTAGTGAGCCCAAACGGCATCACTAAGAACTCGTAGTGACCATATCTCGCTCAAAGGCGGTTTTGGGTATGTCCGATCTCGGATTCAAGAATCGATAATAGCCCGATCTCAAATCTATTTTGAGAACACCGAGGCTCCCTTCGATTGATCGAACAAATCATCGATCGCGATAACGGATATTTGTTCTTTATTGTCACTTTATTAAGTCGACGATAGTCGATGCACAACCCCATGGTTCCGTCCTTCTTTTCACAAACAACACCGTGCACCCCCAGGTGAAAAACTCAGGCGAGCAAAACCTCTATCCACCAACTCTTGCAACCGAGCTTTCAAGTCCTTTAATTCCGTTGGTGCCATACGATCACGGAGCTATCGAAATCGGTGTGGTCCTGTACAAGCTCAATACCAAACTCTATCTCCCGACAATTGGCAAACCCGTAATTATTCGGGAAAAACATCCGGTATTCACAAACCACCAAGAGATTCGGGTTTTATTTCTAACTCCTTATCATCAAGTACATACGCAAGGTAAGCTTCGCACCCTTTTCTTACATATTTCGGGCCAACATTGATGATATTACAAATGGCAACCCTTTAAGTCCGTAGACTCAACTCGGATCATCTCGTTATTTGCGCACCTCAAATCAATAGTCTTGCTTTTGCGTTCACAACCGCATCATGCACGGTCAACCAATCCAAACCAAGAATAACATCAAATTCATCGAGCGGCAAAAGCATCAAGTCCGCGGAAACAGAACCTCGAATTACTAGGGGGCATTTCTTACATACTTTGTGGACAAGCACGTAACGACCCAAGGATTTGACACCAATTACGAACTCAAGAGACTCAATAGGTAAAGTCTTCTTTGGATGCTAAGGTTTCGCATATATAAGAATGAGTAGAACCAGGGTCAATCAAAGCAATCACATTAGTATCAAAAAGAGTGAAAGTACCGGTAATAACATCTGGCGAGGAAGCATCCTCACGTGCGCGTATGGCATAAGCCCTAGCAGGAGCGAGAGCCTCGGATCTGGTCGTAGCATCTCTAGATCCTCTCTGACCACCACTAGCATTGCCCGTATTTCTAGATGGTCTACCTCGGCGTGGTAGCGCCCGGTTTCCCACAATGATCTACATTCATTCGAGACAACCTTGGGCAATCTTTAATGAAGTGGTCAACCGATCCGCACTTGTAACAGAGGCGGTCACGGAATCTACAACTTCGAATGCCATTTGCCACAATCACGGCACTCGTTCTCTCTCGACGATCATTTCCACCATCGGCGATCGAAGTGACTCGTGTGGTCACGAGGGTCGATCGCGATCTCGTCTAAAAAGCCCAAGTGTCTCTAGACCGGCCTAAGCCATCTCTAAATTTCTTTGATGATGTGGGAAGGGCTTCCTCGAAGACCTCTTCTGAAACTCCCTTGCTCCCACTTCACTTTTCTTTTCTCCATCTTGAGCTCCTCGGCTTTGCACGCTCGCTCGACAAGAGCCACAAACTCTCGATTTCCAAAATGCCAACATACGACTTTATATCATCATTCATCCATCTTGAAGCGTTTACATCACGACTACGAAGAAATGCATTCTCGCAGCGTCAAGGCTAAGCCTCACAAATTTTCGTTCATAGTCGGTAACCGACATGGAACCTTGTTTAAGTTCAAGAAATTCCTTCCGTTTTTGATCCATAAATCTCTGACTGATATACTTTTTCCGAAACTCAGTTTGGAAAAACTCCCAAGTTACTTGCTCTCGGGGCACAAAAGAATTCAGAGTACACCACCAATAGTAGGCAGAATCACGTAGCAAGGAGATAGTACACTTTAGGCATTCATTGGGTGTACAAGATAGCTCATCGAGTACCCGGATAGTGTTGTCCAACAAAAATTCAGCTTGCTTGGCATCGTCGCTATCCGTAGCTTTAAATTCAGAGCCCATGTTTTCGGATTACATCAACTGGGGCTTATTGGACCTTATTTGGTCGATTACGGAGGCATTGTAGGTGCGGGGGTTGTATTAGTCGGGAATTGAGGTTGTGGAACAGCCGTGTTAGTTCGAATGTATTGGTTGAACCAATCATTCATCACGCTATAGAAAGCTTGCCTAGCCTCATCATTCGGATTGCTAGCAACAGGTTGAGAGTCCGCCGGCGCTGTCCCTTGTGCGGGAGCAGGCGCCACACTCTTCACATTATCAGCTATCGCTCGGTTGGGATCGGGATCCATTACTATAAATAAACACAAATTCAGACGTCAGAAATCACCACACTATCAAATAATCACATAAAATGCCATGTATAGCTAGACCCAAACGCATTACGGTAGTCCTAGAATCGACTAAACCATAGCTCTGATACCAATAAAATTGTAACACCCCGTACCCGAGTCCGTTACCGGAGTCGAACACAAGGTGCACACAGACTTAACTTAATTGTTTTCACAGTCCATAAAAAAAAAATTTCCAGACTAGCTGGTTACTGCATCACTATCGCCTTAAAAATCATATCTTGAGTTTTAAAGCTCGAAAATCAGTTTTGTAATTTTTCCCTGAAAATAGACTCATATGTTCATCAATATATTTTTTTCTAGAATTTTTGGTCGGGCCAATTAGTACATTTTATTAGTTAAAGTCTCCCCTAATCCAGGGTTCGACTACACTGACCTTCACGCATTACGAATTGGATATCTCCCTGTACAGAGCTTAAATTCTGATACCGTTTGTTTCTATAGAAACTAGACTCAAAGAGGAATCTATACATATATTGCATGACTCCTAATTATCTCTGGTTAATTTACAATGAATTTCCAAAGTCGGAACAGGGGATCCAGAAACCGTTCTGGCCCTGTTTCACGAGAACTTTAATATCTCTTAACATATAACTCATATGACCGTTTCGTTTCTTCCATATGAAATTAGATTCATGAAGGTTCATTTACATAATTTATTCACTATTTAATTCCATTGCTACTATTTTTAGTTATTTTTCACATCCACATCACTGCTGCTATCAGCATCTGTTTTCAAGGTAACCTTTACCTACTTCATAATTTCTTTGATTCAACTAGCCCTTTTAGCATACATGGCACAAGGAATGATCATGATTAACCATTCCAATGGCTAATCATTTCTAAACATTTCCATACCTCTTAATGAACAACATACAAAATGATTATGATACCATGCCAAAGTGTATATAAGCCATTTTCGCATGGCTATTCAAATTTATACAAAATCAAAGGGGTCTATGACCAACAAACGAAAAAGTAGTCCTATACATGCCATTTCAAAGTTCAACCAAAATTTGTACCAAAAGGGGGTTTTGATAGTGTGGTTTACTTCGACTTCGAGGATCTCGAATCCGATACCTAATGAGCAAAATCTATAAAACAGAGAGCCAAAGCAACGGGGGTAAGCATTTTAATGCTTAGTAAGCCTCAAGTAATGAAATCAGCTTTGACTAAAGTATTACATTCACATAGCCAAATGGATCACTTTAGTAATACACATTCTCATAATCATACTTACTTCACACTTCGTCAACATATACACACACAAGGTATCAACCTATCTAAGAGCCGAAAGTTCGTTAGTCGATTGAACGAATATTATTTCAAACGAATCAACTTTTCCGATGCACATGCAAACATACCTTATCATTTGGGTTTTTCGAGTATTAATTGAATTTATTGCAGCACAAAACGCTCACCATCAAACCAAGTTTCTTGAATTTAGCGGGATATAACCACAAGCACAATTGCCTTGGTCTTAACCCGGGTATAGCAACTTCGCACAAATGCCTTGGTCTTAGCCCGGATATAACAACTTCGCACAAATGCCTTGGTCTTAGCCGGATATAACAACTCGCACAAATGCCTTGGTCTTAGCCGGATATAATCACTAGCATAAATGCCTTGGGCTTAGCCCGTATCATTCAAATGCTCATGCACATATATCAATAATCACGACACATCCATATTTCACTTTCGTTACTAAGGCTCAAACACAAAACATTTATCAAACCTTTCCAATTTCGCTCAATAGCCACACACAAAAGCATGATTTCAATTGACTTTACAACGTAGTCCCTACGCACATTTGGCTATCCGCCATAATATGACAAATCATTCAATATAATTCAAGTAGGGTCATTACTCGAAGACTTACCTCGGACGTGGCGAACGATTTGACGGCTATTCGATCACTTTTCCTTCCCTTATCCAACGGTGGTCCTCTAAGCTCTTGAGCTAATTCACACAAATTTAACTTATTAAAATCTCATTATGCTAGCTTATGGCGAATATGACAAGGAGTTTAAATGGTCATATGGCCACCCTTTAGCTCGAATACACAATGGTCATGCACATTTTAATTACATCAAGCAATTCAATACAATTCATTCAAACATCAAAGAGAAGCTCAAGGTACTTAGCCCATATATCCATTAGACATTAGAGTCACATGTATGCGAAATCACGAATCGAATTCAACATACTAGCTAATATTTCCCCTTGGCAAATTTCTAAGTCAAGCTAAAGCCATCAATAGGCTACCTAAGGCGAATATACACATCAACATATGTACTCGTTCATATGGCGAACATACACATCTATGTTGAGGCCGATTTCAACACTTGATACATTCTACAAGTATGGTCGCTTGTATCGACTAAACACCATTTTGTTTCAAGTTCAAAACTAGGCTAATACGTACATATACACTAGTAAATCAAACACTAACATTTGTACTTCACCTTACTAGCACTTCTCATTCAAATAACATGAACAACGACCATAGTTTTCTTTTACTTCCTACCATGGCGAATGCCATACAACACCATACCATGCATCATTACAAGCTTTACTTTTAGCATGCAAATGACATCCACAAATCCACCTTAGCGAACATTATCTCCATGACATAGTGAAGATTTGAACCATGGGCTAGTTAGAACTCAAGCTAACTACTAAAACATGCTTGAATCTCATGGCACAACATCAAACTTACCTTAACTTAGATGCAAATATGGCCGAATATCTTCAACTTTTCTCCTTTCAAACCGGCCAAGAAGAACCAAAGGATGAAGCTTTTCTTTTCTCTTTGTATTTTCTTCCTAGTTTTGGCTCAAAGAAAGGATGAACAATTTTTTTTTCTTTCTTTTCCTTCAACTCACGGCAATGGGGGGGAAATCACACACCTTCTCTCTCTTTTTTTTTTTCATTTCTTTATTCCTCACCTTAGTTTAATTTTTCCTCACATATTGCACCAACAAAACATGTCTATGACACGTTTTGCCCATCCTCCCTGTCATGGCCGGCCACCACTTATAAAAAGAGGGGTATTTGACATGCAAGACCATTGTTTTGCATGCATGCTTTAATTAGTCATCACACATTTCCCTATCCTACTTTCAAAGTTTACTACTAGGTCCTTTTTAGTGAAATTCACATTTATAACCCTAAATCAAATCATCAAAAATGTCACACACGAATTAACACATATCATAGGCATCAAAATGAATATTAGATTATTTTTTTGCCTCGGTTTTGTGGTCCCGAAACCACATTTCGACTAGGGTCGTTTTAAGGCTGTCACATGTACGACATTTGCGACCATATAAAGCTTCGTATGGTGCCATTTTAATGCTCGACTGAAAACTGTTATTATAAGCGAATTCCATCAAAGGTAGATATTGTTCCCATGTACTTTTAAACTCAAGAATGCAACATCTCAACATATCCTCGAGTATCTGAATAATCTAATCAGATTGACCATCTGTTTGCAGATGAAAAGCAGTACTAATGTGCAATTTAATACCCAGAGCATCTTGTAACTTCTTCCAGAATCGCGATGTAAATCTCGGGTCTCTATCCGACACTATCAACAATCGCACACCATGCAATCTCACAATATCAGAAATGTATAACTCAGCTAATTTATCAAGTGAGTCATCAAATCGAATCGGAATGAAATTAGCTAATTTTGTCAAACGATCAACTACAACCCAAATTGCATCTTTCTTTCTCAAGGACAAGGGCAAACTTGAAACAAAATCCATGGTCACTCGCTCCCATTTCCAGTCCGGAACCATAATCGATTGTAGAAAACTAGATGGCACCTGATGTTCAGCTTTAACTTGCTGATAGATCAAACATTTAGAAACAAAATTAGAGATATCTCTTTTCATTCCAAACCACTAATAATGCTGTTTTAAATTATTATATATTTTCGTACTACCCGGATGCACAGATAAACGACTACTGTGAGCTTCACTTAAAATCATTTGAATTAACTCTAGATTTCTCAGAATACAAGTTCGATCTCAAAATCTCAAGAAATCATCATTATCGACTCTGAATTCTGAATCAGACTCTACATCACATTGAGCTCGTTTAGCTAAAATCTCTTTATTAATCTTCTGGGCTTCAATAATCTATTGTAAGAAAAAAGGTCTCACTTTTAATTTAGCTAAAACTGAACCATCATCAAACAAAAGTAAATGAGAATTCATCACATGCAAAGAAAATATCAGTTTTCAACTCAAAGCATCAGCAACAACATTTGCTTTTCCCATGTGATAATCAATCACAAGTTCATAGTCTTTTAGCAGTTCTAACCATCTTCTATGTCGCAGATTTAAGTCTTTCTGAATCTTCAAATACTTCAAACTCTTATGATCCGAATACACATAGCATTTCTCACCGAATAAGTAATGACGCCAAATCTTTAGAATAAACACAATGCAGCTAACTCAAGATCGTGCAACAGATAGTTCTTTTCGTGCGGCTTCAACTGTCTCGAAGCATAAGCAATAACTTTTTCTTCTTTTATTAGAACAAATCCTAGACCAATCAACGAAGCATCGTTGTAAATTACAAATTCTTTACCGGATTGAGGTTGTAGTAATACCGGAGCTTCAATCAACAAAGTCTTCAATTGATCAAAACTATTTTGACATTTTTCAAACCATTCAAACTTCACATCTTTCCGTAGTAGTTTTGTCAAGAGAGTTGCAATCATCGAAAAACCTTTCACAATTCTTCTATAGTAACCAGCAAGTCCCAGAAAACTACGAACTTCAGATACATTCCTCGGAGGTTTCTGATCCAAAATAGCTGAAATTTTGCTCGGATCAACTCGAATACCAGAGGCTGATACAACATGACCCAGAAAACCAACTTCTCGCAACCAGATCTCACATTTACTAAACTTCGCATACAATCGTTTATCTCGCAGAGTCTGTAACACTATTCTTAGATGCTCATCATTTTCAAATTCGTCACGTGAATAAATCAATATGTCATCAATGAATACCAAAACAAATTGGTCTAAATACAGTCTGAAAATTATATTCATCAAATCCATAAAGATAGTTGGTGCATTAGTCAATCCAAATGGCATAACAAAGAATTAATAGTGGTCGTACCTTGTTCTGAAAGCAGTCTTCAAAATATTTGAGTCTTTCACTCACAGATGATAATAGCCTGATCTTAAATCTATTTTTAAAAACATAGTAGCTCATTTCAACTGATCAAACAAATCATCAATTCAGGGTAGGGGATACTTATTCTTGACAGACACCTTGTTCAACTAATGATAATCTATACACATTCTCATCGTACCGTCTTTCTTTTTCACAATTAAAACCGGAGCACCCTAAGGTGAGAAACTTGGTCTGACAAACCCTTGATCGATCAACTCTTGCAACTGAGACTTTAATTCTTTTAGTTCAGTCGGAGCTATCGAAATTGAAGTAGTACCAGGTACCAATTCTGTGCCAAATTCTACCTCTTTAACTAGATGTAATCCCAGAAGTTCTTCAAGAAACACATTAGGGAACTCACAGACAACAGGTATAGATTCAACTTTCTTTTCTAACACTCTTGAATCAATCACATATGTAGAAAAGCTTCACAACCCTTTCTCACAATACTCAAAGCTTTCATCGAAGATATTATAGCAGGAAAACCATTCAAATCACTAATTCAATCCTGACTATTTCATCATTCTTGCATCTCAGATCAATAATTTTTCGTTTGCAGTTCACCACAGCATCATGCAAATTTAACCAATCCATACCCAGAATTATATTAAACTCATTGAAAGGCAATAACATCAGATCAGCCGGAAAACAATTATCTCGAAACATTAACGGGCAGTTCTTGCAGACTTTATCAACTAGAACACATATGCCTAGGGGGTACGAAACTTAATTACAAATTCAGTAGACTTACAGGCAAATTCTTACTGTTCAATAAGTTCATACATATATACGAATGCGTTGATCCAAGATCTATCAAAGCAATCATAGAAGTATCATAGAGAGTAAACGTACCTGTAATGACATCTAGTGATGAAGCTTCCTTGCGAGCTCGAATAGCATAGGCTCTGGAAGGTGTACGAGCCTCATATCTAACAGTTGTGTTTTTCATTCCTCTCTGACTACCGCTTACATTTCCCGAATTTCTGGGAGGTCTACCATGAGAAACATTACCACTCTGCTTCAGATTTTGAACATTATCTTTTTCAGCTAAATCTGGGCAATCTTTAATAAAATGATTTCTTGAACCACAACTATAACAAGCTCCATTATTACTTTTACCCCAGCATTCACCAAAGTGTCGTCTTCCATATTGATCACATTCAGGCTTTTCATTTTTTGCACTATCAACACTGGCAACAGACGTGGCTGGAGATTTGAAATTGTTCGAGTGTCCCACACTAGCCTTTAAACGACTGCTATCATCTCTAAACTTCTTGGATCCAGATTGAAATGATTTTCTTGATGATCTCCTTTGTACCTTTTTAGCTTCAAAATCAACCTTTCTTTTCTCTTTCCCAAGATCTTCAGCTTTACATGCTTATTCAACAAGCACCACGAATTCTTTGATTTCTAGAATTCGAACTAGCAAACGAATATCTTCATTCAAACCATCTTCAAATCTCTTACACATTATTGCTTCTGAAGATATACATTCTCGGGTATATTGACTCAACCTTACAAATTCTCGCTTGTATTCTGTGGCAAACATATGACCTTGGTTAAGTTCGAGAAACTCTTTGTGCTTCTAATCAATGAATCTCTGACTAATGTATTTCTTCCAGAATTCAGCTTGGAAGAAATCCCATGTAACTCGTTCACTCGGAACCACCGACGTCAAACTTTTCCACCAGTGATATGCCGTATATCTCAAAAGTGAAACGACACATTTTATACATTCTTCTGGACTCAAGGACAACTCATCAAACACTCTTATTGTGTTCTCTAACCAGAACTCAGCTTTTTCAACATCATCGTTTGTTGTAGCTCGGAACTCTTCAGCCCCATATTTGTGACAGCCCAAAAAAGACCCTAGCCGGAATGTGGTTTCGGGACCACAAAACCGAGGCAATACAATAATTTAAAATTTATTTTGATGCCTATAATATGTGAGTATTCATGTATGACATTTTTTGATGATTGATTTAGTGTTATAAAGGTGAATTTCACTAGAAAGGACTTGTGTGAGAAAATTTAGAATTTGAGATAGGCAAATGTGGAAGTGGCCTATTGATGCACACTAGGAAATGTTGTCCTTGCATGTCAAATTCCCCAAATTTGACTATAGTGGCCGGCCATGGTGATGAATATGGGCAAAAGAAAACATGTCTTAAACATGTTTTGCTAGTGGTGCATGTTTGAAATAATAAAATAAGAGTATGAAAAAAAAAAGAAAAAAAAAATGTTCATTCTTCTCCATAGGCTTGGCCGAATGTACTAAGAAAAGAAAAGAAAAATTTGTTCATCCTTTCTCATCTTCTTGGCCGAAATTACTAGGGAAAAGGGGGAGGATTTTTGCTTCATGCTTGGGTTGGAAGAGACCTAGAAGGAGATTTCGCTAAGTTTACATCAAGATTAAGGTATGTATGAGGTTGTGTTAGGAGTTTCATGCATGACTTGGTTGCTAACTTGATGTGCATGTTAGCCATGGCTCAAATCTTTGTTATGCCATGGAAATGGTATTTGGGCAAAGTTGTTATGGTGATAAAGCCATTGCATGCTAAGTGTGAAGCTTGATGATGATGCATGCAATGATGGATTTTCTACTCATGAGTAAGATTTTGAGTTTTCTCTTTGTTTTATCATGATTGAAGTTGAAAAGGAACATGATTGTCATATTCGCCATGATGCATTCTTGAGCATGATTCATGCTTCTTGCATGTTAGTTAAAATTTGTGTTTTGGATGGCTATGGACACCTTGAAAATTCGGTCATGCTCATATATGCATATATATGATTGCACATTATGTTTTGGTTATGAACTAAGTGATGAATATATTGGTTTAAAGAAGAAGATGTGGAAGAATGCTTGTGAAATTGCAAGCACAATTCGGCCTAGCACACATGTAGGTGCTTGATGCTATATTATAAGTTTTGGGCCACAATGTGCAAAGCATTAATTAGTAAATTGCATGCTGTTTTTGTGAGGTATTAAGTGCAAAATTGACCTCAACATGTACATGAATATTCGACCTTGGGTAGCCTATTGAAGGCCTTAGCATTTCCTTGATGCTCAAATAAATTGTATTGAATTGCTTGATGTAGTATAAAATGTGCATGACCATTGTGTATTCAAGTTAAAGAGTGGCCATATGACCATTTAAAATCCTTGTCATATTCGGCCATAAGCAAGCACAATGAGGTTTTAATAAAATCAATTTGTTTGAATTAGCTCAAGAGCTAAGAGGGCCACAATTGGACAAGGGAAGGAAAAGGTGATCGAATAGCCGAAAAAGCCGTTCGACAACATCCGAGTAAGTCCTCAAGAAGTGACCTTACTTGAATTATGTGAGATGAAATATGGTTGTGTATGATTATTGATTATGTGTGTATGAGTATTTGAATTCCACGGGCTAAGTCCCAAGGCGAATATGCTAATGATTATAATTGTGTTTGAGCCTTAGTGTGAAAATGAAATATGTATGTCCAATGATTATTGATGTATGTGTGCATGAGAAATTGAATGATATCCGGGCTAAGCCGAAGACAATTATGCTGGAAATTATATCCGGTCAAGACCAAGGCAATTGTGCTAGTGGCTATATCCGGCTAAGACCGAAGGCATTCGTATGAGTTATTCTATCCGGGCTAAGACCGAAGGCATTTGTGCGTGATTATATCCGGTTATATTCGAAGAATCTTGGGCTGGAGGTGAGTGTTGGTTGCTGAAATGAATTCAATTAGTACACTCGGAAAGCCCAAAGGATAAGGTGCGTTATATGTGCATTGGAAAGTCGGCGTGTTTGAGCAACATTCGCTCAATCGACTAATGAATTTCAGTTATTGAATTGATTGATGCTTTGCGAACTTATATAATGATGAAGTATGAAGTAAGAATGTGTATTAATGAAATGATGCATTTGGCTATGTGAATGTATTGCTGTAATTAGAGTTAATTATATTCCTTGAGACTTACTAAGCATAAAAATGCTTACCCCGTTGCTTTGGCTCTTAGTTTTCTAGATTTCGCTCGAAGCAATCGGATTTGGGATCGTTGAAGTCGAAGTCATCCACACTATCAAGCCTCCATTTTGGTATAAATTTTTGGTCGAACTTGAGATGGCATGTATAGGACTACCCCTTGTTTGTTAAATATGTTGTAATGTAAGTATGTACGGCCATGCGAAAATGGCTCGAAAAGGGAAGCATGAACTTAGACTAATTGTGGGTTGTATGTATATATTTGGTGTCATGATGTGGCTATGGCTGGGAAATGGGAATGTTGGTCATATGATCAGCCATTGGCATGGTTAAAATGATCATATATGAACCTATGTATGGCAAGACTAGTTGAATCAAGGAGACTACCAAATAGGTAAGTCCTACCTTAAAAACAGAAGCTGCCAGCTGCAGTGGCGTGAATGTGAAAAATCACCAAAATTCATAGGAATGGAATTAAATAGTGAATAAGCTATGTAAATGAACCTTGATGAGTCTATTTTCATATGGAAGAAACGAAATGGTCATAGGAGTTACAGGTTAAGAGATATTAAAGCTATTGTGAGACAGGGCCAGAATGGTTTCTGGGTTCCCTGTCGCAACTTTAAAAATTAACTATAAATTATCAAAAAAGAATTAGGAGACATACCCTATATTTACAGATTCCATTTTGAGTCTAGCTTCATTAGAAACAAACGACACCAGCATTAAAGCCCTGTACAGAGAGATATTCAAGTTATACCGCGCGAAGGTCAGAGCAGTCGATCCCTGTAACATGGGTAACTTTAACTAATAAACTGTACCAATTGGCCCGACCAAAATCCTAGAAATAAATCCATGGATGGATATATGAGTCTAAATTCAGGAAAATTTACGAAACCAGTTTCCGAGTTTTGAAACTCGAGATATGATTTTAAAGGCGACAGTGACGCAGTTTTCCAGCCTGACTGGAAGTGTCAAATTGGTGGGCAAAAACATGTGAACTTGGCTTGTTAACCCTCGGGTCCGACACCGCGATGGTCTCGGGTTTGGGGTGTTACAATTTTATTGGTATCAGAGCCACGGTTTAGTCGATTCTAGGACTACCGTGATGTGTTTGGGGTCTAGCTATACATGCCATTAAATGATGAATCGATAGTGTGATGATTCTGACAATTCGACTTTGTGTTTGTTGTAGCAATGGATCCCGATCCCAACCGAGCGATAGCTGATGATGTGGAGAGTGTGGCGCCTGCCCAGCAAGAAGGGACAGCCGGCGGACTCTCAACCTATGGCCAGCAATCCTAATGACGAGGCTAGGCAAGCCTTTTATAGTGTGATGAACGAATGGTTTAATCAATACATTCGAACCAACACGGCTGTTCCACAACCTCCATTCCCGAAAAATGCAACCCCCGCCCCTACAATACCTCCGGTGACTGACCAAATAAGGTCAAGTAAGCCCCCAGTCGATAGGATTCGAAAACATGGGGCCACTGAATTTAAGGCTACGGATGATGATGATGCCGAGCGAGCTGAATTTTGGTTAGATAACACTATCCGGGTGCTTGATGAGCTATCCTGTACACCCGATGAGTGCTTAAAGTGTACCATCTCCTTGCTACGCGAGTCCGCCTACTATTGGTGGAGTACTCGACTTACGTGGTGCCTAGAGAGCAAGTGACTTGGGAATTCTTTCAAACCGAGTTCAAAAAAGTATATCGATCGAGATTTATCGACCAAAAGCGGAGGAATTTCTTGATCTTAAGCAAGGTTCTATGTCCGTTACCGACTACTGAGCGAAAGTTTGTGAGGCTTAGCCGATGTGCGCGAGAATGCATTTCGTCCGAAGCTATTATGTATAACGCTTGAGGATGGGCTGAATGATGATATAAGGATGTTTGTTGGCATTCTCGAGATCGAGAGTTCGTAGTACTTGTTGAGCGAGCTTGTAAAGCCGAAGAGCTTAGAAAGGAGAAACAAAAAGCTGATGTGGGGATTGGAGAATTCGAAGAGGTCCTCGGAAAGTCTCTTCAACAAGCATCGAAGAGATTTCGAGATGATGCGAGCCGGTCTAGAGCGTTTGGGCTTTTCTAGACGAGGACGCGATCGACCCCTGTGACCACACGAGTCACTTGATGCGCCATGGTGGAAATGATCGCCGAGAGGGCGGAGTGTCCACATTGTGGCAAATGGCATTCGGGGAGCTGTTGGTTTCGTGATCGCTCTGCTATAAGTGTGGATCGGCCGACCACTTTATGAAGGATTGCCCGAGGATGCATGAGCAGAATGTAAGTCGAGTGCAAACCCGGGTGCTACCATTTGCTCGAGGTAGGCCACCTAGAAATATGGGCAATGTCGATTGGCGGTCGAGAGGATCTAGAGATACTACCATCGATCGAGGCTCGTGCTCGGCTAGGACTTATGCCATCTGCGCACGCCGAGGATCTTGCCTCTCCGGATGTTATTACGGTACTTTCACTCTTTTCAATACAAATGTGATTGCTTTGATTGACCACGGTTCTACTCATTCATATATATGTGAAACCTTAGCATCCATAAGACTTTGCCTATTGAGTCTCTTGAGTTTGTAATTCGGGTGTCAAACCCCTTGGGTCATTACGTGCTTGTCAACAAAGTGTGCAAGAAAAGTCCCCTAGTGTTCCGAGGTTCTTGTTTTCCGGCGGACTTGATGCTTTTGCCGTTTGATGATTTCGATGTTATTCTTGGTTTGGATTGGTTGACCATGCACGATGCGGTTGTAAATTGCAAGAGCAAGACCATCGATTTGAGGTCTTGTGAATAATGAAATAATTCGGGTTGAGTCTACGGACTTAAAGGGGTTGCCAATTGTAATATCGGCGATGTTGGCCCGAAATATGTAAGAAAAGGGTGCGGCGTACCTTGCGTCGTGCTTTCGATGACAAGGAATCGAGAAGAAACCGAATCTGTGCCGTGGTTTGTGAATACCGGATGTTTTCCCAAGAATTGCGGGTTTACCACTGTTCGGAAATAGAATTTGGCATCGAATTGGTACCTGGTACCACTCCAATTTCGATAGCTCCGTATCGTATGGCACCAATGGAATTAAAGGAGTTGAAAGTTCAGTTGCAAGAATTGGTGGATAGAGGTTTTGCTCACCCGAGTTTTTCGCCTTGGGGTGCGCCAGTGTTGTTCGTGAAGAAGAAGGATGGAACCATGCGACTGTGCATCGACTATCGTTAGCTTAATAAAGCGACGATAAAGAACAAATATCCGTTGCCACGTATTGATGACTTGTTCGATCAACTGAAGGGAGCCTCGATGTTCTCGAAAATAGATTTGAGATCGGGCTACTATCAATTGCGAATCCGAGATTCGGACGTGCCCAAGACCGCCTTCAGAACGAGATATGGTCACTATGAGTTCCTAGTGATGCCGTTTGGGCTCACTAATGCCCCTGCGGTATTTATGGATTTAATGAATCGGATCTTTAGACCATATTTGGATCGATTCGTAGTCGTGTTCATTGATGACATCTTGGTCTATTCAAGAAATGAGACCGAACATCTTGAAAACACTGCGGTTAGTCTTTGCAAATTTTACGGGACAAGCAATTATATGCTAAGTTCAAGAAGTGTGAGTTACGGTTAAGAGAGTTAGCTTCTTGGGTCATGTGGTATCTGCATCGGGTATTCGAGTCGACCGAATAAAATTTCAGCCATACTTAATTGGAAGCCTCAGAAATATTCTTGAGGTTCGAGCTTTTGGGGCTTGCGGTTATTACCGACGATTTGTAAAGGCTTCTCAACGATAGCCACGCCGATGACGGCTTCTCCAAAAGGACGTTAAGTTCGAATGGACGAGAAATGCCAAAAAGTTTCGATCAACTGAAAACTTATTTGATGAAGCCCCAATTCTAGTGCAACCCGAGTCCGGCAAGAGTTTGTTATCTATAGCGACGCCTCTCTACTTGGGTTAGGTTAGTATTAATGCAAGAAGGTCGAGTTGTGGCCTGTCGTCGAGGCAATTAAAGCCACATGAGAAAAATTATCCGACTCATGATCTCGAATTGGCGCCATCGTATTCGCCTTAAAGATTTGGCGACATTACTTATTTGGTGAAAGGTGCCATGTATACTCGGATCACAAAAGTCTCAAGTATTTGATGACCCAAAGAGACTTAAATCTGCGACAAAGGCGTTGGCTCGAGTCATTAAAGGATTATGAGTGATCATTGACTATCACCCGGAAAGGCGAATGTGGTTGCGGATGCCTTGAGTCGTAAATCGTTATTCACTTTACGACGATGAATGTACACTTGTCTGTCCGATCCGGCGGTGTGTTAGTGGCTGAATTGAAAGCCAAACCATTATTGACACACCAAATTCGAGAAGCTCGAGAAAGTCGACGGCGAGTTGGTTGCAAAAGCGAGGCTGCGTGTGTTCGAACAAGGACTCGGAGTTTCAAATCGGCGATGACGATTGTTTGAGGTTCAAAAGTCGTCATGTGTCCCAAAGAATTGAACTCATTTCGATAATTCAGAATGAAGCCCATTGTAGCCAAATGGCAATCCACCCGGGAGTACGAAGATGTACAATGATTTGAAACGTCGGTTTTGGTGGCATGGTATGAAGCGAGACATCTCCGACTTTGTTTGAGATGTTTAATATGTCAACAAGTGAAAGCGGAACATCGGTGCCTTGAGATTACTTGACCAATCACGATACCCGGGTGGAAATGGGATCGAGTCACAATGGACTTTGTATCCGGACTGCCATTGTCGTGAGTAAGAAGGATGCGGTTTGGGTCGTGGTAGATC
The DNA here is from genome assembly GCF_025698485.1 of Gossypium arboreum. Classification (NCBI taxonomy): domain Eukaryota; kingdom Viridiplantae; phylum Streptophyta; class Magnoliopsida; order Malvales; family Malvaceae; genus Gossypium; species Gossypium arboreum. Next base: position 50,872,803 of record NC_069082.1, read on the forward strand.
GATTGACTAAGTCGGCCCACTTTATCCCGTCGACGCATGATTTTTCAATGGACAAATTAAGCGGAATTATACGTTTCTCGGTTGTGAGATTACACGGGTGCCTATTTCCATCGTGTCGGATAGAGATCCGAGATTTACCTCGCGATTTTGGAAAAAGTTGCAAGAAGCTTTGGGTACCAAGTTGCATTTCAGACCGCCTTTCACCCCAAACCGATGGTCAATCCGGCGGATAATTCGAGATACTTGAGGATATGTTAAGATGTTGCGTCCTCGAGTTTAGTGGTTCATGGGAGCGGTATTTGCCGTTGATTGAATTAACTTACAACAACAACTTTCAATCAAGTATTAAGATGGCACCCTACGAGGCTTTGTGCGGCGTAAATGCCGTACACCATTGTTTTGGACCGAGCTTGGTGAAAGCAAGATTTTCGGGTGGATTTGATTAGGGATGCTGAAGAAAGTGAAAGTAATCCGTGAAAGTCTGAAGATAGCCTTCGATCGTCGAAGTCGACGCGGATATGAAGCGTAAGGATATCGAGTATCGGTGGGTGATAAAGTGTTTCTCAAGGTATCACCTTGGAAAAGATACTCAGGTTCGGCCGTAAGGGCAAGTTGAGCCCGAGGTTCATTAGGCCATATGAGATATCAGAGCGAGTCGGTCCAGTGGCATATCGTTTGATTTTGCCCCCTGAACTCAAAAAGGTTCACGATGTCTTCCACGTTTGATGCTTGACGTTATAGATCCGATCCATCGCACGTGATTAGTCCATCAGAAATTGAAATTCAAGCTAATATGAGTTATGAGGAAGAACCGATTCGTATCCTATCACGAGAAGTGAAAGAGTTGCGAAACAAGCGGGTTCCGCTAGTGAAAGTGTTATGGCTCAAGCACGGGATAGAAGAAGCTACTTGGGAGACCGAGAACTCTATGAGAGAGCGATATCCGAACCTATTTACCGGTAAGCTTTTCGGGGACGAAAATCTCTTGAGTGGGGGAGAGTTGTGACAGCCCAAAATAGACCCTAGCCGGAATGTGGTTTCGGGACCACAAAACCGAGGCAATACAATAATTTAAAATTTATTTTGATGCCTATAATATGTGAGTATTCATGTATGACATTTTTTGATGATTGATTTAGTGTTATAAAGGTGAATTTCACTAGAAAGGACTTGTGTGAGAAAATTTAGAATTTGAGATAGGCAAATGTGGAAGTGGCCTATTGATGCACACTAGGAAATGTTGTCCTTGCATGTCAAATTCCCCAAATTTGACTATAGTGGCCGGCCATGGTGATGAATATGGGCAAAAGAAAACATGTCTTAAACATGTTTTGCTAGTGGTGCATGTTTGAAATAATAAAATAAGAGTATGAAAAAAAAAAAAGAAAAAAAAAATGTTCATTCTTCTCCATAGGCTTGGCCGAATGTACTAAGAAAGGAAAAGAAAAATTTGTTCATCCTTTCTCATCTTCTTGGCCGAAATTACTAGGGAAAAGGGGGAGGATTTTTGCTTCATGCTTGGGTTGGAAGAGACCTAGAAGGAGATTTGGCTAAGTTTACATCATGATTAAGGTATGTATGAGGTTGTGTTAGGAGTTTCATGCATGACTTGGTTGCTAACTTGATGTGCATGTTAGCCATGGCTCAAATCTTTGTTATGCCATGGAAATGGTATTTGGGCAAAGTTGTTATGGTGATAAAGCCATTGCATGCTAAGTGTGAAGCTTGATGATGATGCATGCAATGATGGATTTTCTACTCATGAGTAAGATTTTGAGTTTTCTCTTTGTTTTATCATGATTGAAGTTGAAAAGGAACATGATTGTCATATTCGCCATGATGCATTCTTGAGCATGATTCATGCTTCTTGCATGTTAGTTAAAATTTGTGTTTTGGATGGCTATGGACACCTTGAAAATTGACCATACTCATATATGCATATATATGATTGCACATTATGTTTTGGTTATGAACTAAGTGATGAATATATTGGTTTAAAGAAGAAGATGTGGAAGAATGCTTGTGAAATTGCAAGCACAATTCGGCCTAGCACACATGTAGGTGCTTGATGCTATATTATAAGTTTTGGGCCACAATGTGCAAAGCATTAATTAGTAAATTGCATGCTGTTTTGTGAGGTATTAAGTGCAAAATTGACCTCAACATGTACATGAATATTCGGCCTTGGGTAGCCTATTGAAGGCCTTAGCATTTCCTTGATGCTCAAATAAATTGTATTGAATTGCTTGATGTAGTATAAAATGTGCATGACCATTGTGTATTCAAGTTAAAGAGTGGCCATATGACCATTTAAAATCCTTGTCATATTCGCCATAAGCAAGCACAATGAGGTTTTAATAAATTCAATTTGTTTGAATTAGCTCAAGAGCTAAGAGGGCCACAATTGGACAAGGGAAGGAAAAGGTGATCGAATAGCCGAAAAAGCCGTTCGACAACATCCGAGGTAAGTCCTCAAGAAGTGACCTTACTTGAATTATGTGAGATGAAATATGGTTGTGTATGATTATTGATTATGTGTGTATGAGTATTTGAATTCCACCGGGCTAAGTCCCGGCGAATATGCTAATGATTATAATTGTGTTTGAGCCTTAATAACTGAAAATGAAATATGTATGTCCAATGATTATTGATGTATGTGTGCATGAGAAATTGAATGATATCCGGGCTAAGCCCGAAGACAATTATGCTGGAAATTATATCCGGGTCAAGACCCGAAGGCAATTGTGCTAGTGGCTATATCCGGGCTAAGACCCGAAGGCATTCGTGCGAGTTATTCTATCCGGCTAAGACCAAGGCATTTGTGCACGTGATTATATCCGGTTATATTCGAAGAATCTTGGGCTGGAGGTGAGTGTTGGTTGCTGAAATGAATTCAATTAGTACACTCGGAAAGCCCAAAGGATAAGGTACGTTATATGTGCATTGGAAAGTCGACGTGTTTGAGCAACATTCGCTCAATCGACTAATGAATTTCAGTTATTGAATTGATTGATGCTTTGCGAACTTATATAATGATGAAGTATGAAGTAAGAATGTGTATTAATGAAATGATGCATTTGGCTATGTGAATGTATTGCTGTAATTAGAGTTAATTATATTCCTTGAGACTTACTAAGCATAAAATGCTTACCCGTTGCTTTGGCTCTTAGTTTTCTAGATTTAAGCTCAAGCAATCGGATTTGGGATCGTTGAAGTCGAAGTCATCCACACTATCAAGCCTCCATTTTGGTATAAATTTTTGGTCGAACTTGAGATGGCATGTATAGGACTACCCTTGTTTGTTAAATATGTTGTAATGTAAGTATGTACGGCCATGCGAAAATGGCTCGAAAAGGAAGCATGAACTTAGACTAATTGTGGGTTGTATGTATATATTTGGTGTCATGATGTGGCTATGGCTGGGAAATGGGAATGTTGGTCATATGATCAGCCATTGGCATGGTTAAAATGATCATATATGAACCTATGTATGGCAAGACTAGTTGAATCAAGGAGACTACCAAATAGGTAAGTCCTACCTTAAAAACAGAAGCTGCCAGCTGCAGTGGCGTGAATGTGAAAAATCACCAAAATTCATAGGAATGGAATTAAATAGTGAATAAGCTATGTAAATGAACCTTGACGAGTCTATTTTCATATGGAAGAAACGAAATGGTCATAGGAGTTACAGGTTAAGAGATATTAAAGCTATTGTGAGACAGGGCCAGAATGGTTTCTGGGTTCCCTGTTGCAACTTTAAAAATTCACTATAAATTATCCAAAAAGAATTAGGAGACATACCCTATATGTACAGATTCCATTTTGAGTCTAGATTCATTAGAAACAAACGACATCAGCATTAAAGCCCTGTACAGAGAGATATTCAAGTTATACCGCGCGAAGGTCAGAGCAGTCGATCCCTGTAACATGGGTAACTTTAACTAATAAACTGTACCAATTGGCCCGACCAAAAATCCTAGAAATAAATCCATGGATGGATATATGAGTCTAAATTCAGGGAAAATTTACGAAACCAGTTTCCGAGTTTTGAAACTCGAGATATGATTTTTAAGGCGACAGTGATGCAGTTTTCCAGCCTGACTGGAAGTGTCAAATTGGTGGGCAAAAACATGTGAACTTGGCTTGTTAACCCCTCGGGTCCGACACCGGCGATGGTCTCGGGTTTGGGGTGTTACAATATTTTTTAATCTTATTAATTGGTGGTTTACTCAACTATATCGGATTCACTGGTGGCATAATAGGAGTTTGAGGAGAATAAACTGGGGGTGAAGGTTGTTGTACAGCTAGATTGGTTCTAATATATTAAGTGAACCAATCATTCATCATCTGATAGAAGGCTTGTTTACCCTCACCATCACGGCTACTCGTATCCGGTCGAGAATCAGCTTGCACCTTCCCTTGCGCGGGAGCAAGCACATTGCTTTGAACATTGTCTGCTACAGCTCTATTGGGATCCATTTGCTATATAAAAGCACATTTCAATGTCAGGATTCATCACACTATCGCAGTTCATAAATATGGCATGTGTAGCTAGACTAATATACGCTATGGTAGTCGTAGAACCAACAAAACCATAGCTTTGATACCAATAAAATGTAACACCCCTAACCTGTAACTGTCGTCGGTATAGGTTAAGAGGCATTACTAAACTCAAAGCACAAACCAGAATAATTGAATATCAAATATTATCTCATTGCAGTAAATCTCATTCATTCACATTCATTAAGATCGTAAAAACGAGTATACAATCTTTAAAAATGTTTCATAACTTATAAAAAATTTCAACTTTTAAAAGGTCAAACTCTCGTGTGACTAGGCCTTGTGCATCACACGGTCTAGACACGCCCGTGTGTCGAAGCCGTGGCTAAACAGGGCATAGCTACTGACTTGCCCACACGGCCAGACCACTCACCCATGTGTCTAGCCCCTGTGCAATGCACACGCCCATGTCCAGGCCGTGTGCTAGTCCGTGTGTAACACCCCTCATCCGCATCCGATGCTGGGATAGGGCTCGAGGCGTTACCGTGATTTCACATTCATAAACATATTAAATCAAGTCACTAAGTTGCACTCTAATTTAAAAATTTTCAAATATGTATGTCTTTTCCCTTAAACAGTCTTTCGATACCTAAAATATGTCCAGAGACGGCACGGGACAAAAACGAGAACGTTTGATAAACTTTAGGCACCTTGGAAAATTTTCCTTATCATAAAGTGTTACACGCCTGTGTAGATGGGCTGTGTGGACTCACACGCCTGTGTGATTCCCTTCGGCAGTGTGCAAGTCTGACTTATCAACACGGTCATGGCACACGCCCGTCCCATGGGCAACATTGTCTTTTAGACACGGCAAAGACACACTCGTGTGGCCTGTAATAGCCCAAAATTGGGTCTAGTTGGAACAGAGGTTTCGGGACCACAAAATTCGAGATAGAAATAATTATTTTATGATTTTTTTAAGGTCTATGATATGATTTCATGATTGTGTGAAAATTTCGTGAAGCAATTCTATGCATAAAGTGCTCAATTTGAAGTTAGGGACTAAATTGAATAAGTTGCAAAACCTGCATTCTAGAAGTTTCTAGTATGAAATTGCTTTGAAATATTAATTAGGAGGTCTTAAATAGAAATTTGACCAATTTCTAAGTGATGGACAAAAATTGGACATGGATGGAATTTTTGAAAGTTTAGTAAGGAAGGGCATTTTGGTCATTTGGTAATTAAAAGAAATAAAAAGGGAAAATAAAGCCAAAAATTGACTAATCTTTTTCATGGAGGCCGAAATTAGCATGGGGGAAGCCATGGCCAGGGTTTTCAAGCTTTCCAAGCTCAATAGTAAGTTCGTTCTAACCCCGTTTTTCAAGTTCTTTACGTTTTTGGAATCCCGATAATTTGATTAAGCTTATTCTAGCAATAATTTAAGCTAGGGTTCATATTTGGGAAAATACCCATAGGAGAAATGTGTTTATTTTGCTGTTTTATGATAGAACATGAGGTTTTAAATTATGTTAGACAACTTGTGCTACTCAATTTTGAGTGAAAACGAGTAAAAGGGCTTAATTAGTAAAAATACCTAATAGTAGTAAGTATATGTTAGGGTGAGAATTTGATGTTTCCATAGAAGGGAAAAGTGATTAGCATGTCATAAAACATAAGAATATGGGGTGAAGTTTAATTCCTAAGCCTAGGGACAAAAGTGTAAATATGCAAAAGTTAGGGGAAAAATTGTAATTTTGCAAAAGTTTGAGTTAAGGACTGTTTTGAATAGTACATTAATTAAATAAGTAAAATATGATGTTTTAGATCCCGAAAAACGAGATTTGAACCTAGAATGAGAGAAAAATTGAAAATTGGGAAAGTTGGTAAAATGGCCGTTTTAGTATCAGGGTAAGTTCATATGTATAATAAGCATTAATTTATGCATGTTTCAATGTAAAATTGATATATTTATTATAATTTTGAGGTGTTGAAAGTATGCAAGTTGGTATGATAATAATACAAACAATAATCTTGTAATTTATATTTGAAAGTTAAATTTAGTGAATTAATTGAATTATGTTAAATTAAATGATTATGGTGCCAAGTTTATGAATTGATTTAAAAATATGTTTATGGTACATGAAGTGCATTGGATTATCATACATAAATGTGATTTCTATGATTATGGATATTATGGGAAATTGTAAGTTCATATTATTTTTAATAAGGCAATGTGTAATTTAATGTTATTGCCTTGATATTGAATGAGATGTAAGTTTATATGTAAGTAATACATCAATATTACTTGTATTATGATATTTTATAATAATATTGGAAATATGTTTATGGATAATTACTTGATTAGTGAAATTGTTGGAAAGAGAGAAATCCGGTTGAACCTTTGGAAAGATTGGATGATCTGAGATAGTATGTAGCTAGGTCACATGTATGGTCTGAGTGCACATCATGTGTACAAGAGAGCTACAAGACATTATGATGTAGCTAGGTCGCATGGGTGATACTATGTGTACACCATGTAGACAAGAGAGCTACGGGATATATGTAGCTAGGTCGCATGCGTGGTTCCAGGTGAAGGACACCATGTAGACAAAGGAGCTACGAGATAAATTGGCTAGGTCACATGGGTGGTACTGAATGTTTACCATGTGTACAAGAGAGCCGAACTATATGATGGGTGGAGCTATGTGTTGAAACCACCAAGTATCGAGGATTGATCCGAAAAGTTAATTGGGAGACTCTCTATGTATTGCTTTGTGAGTTTTGTGATGAATAAGTGCAGGAACTTGGTTATGTGAATGATGTGTTCATTAAGTGACCAGGATGTGGTCAGGTTATAAACAAGTAAGTTATACATGAGGATGATTTCATGGTGACCTTGTGATCATGGGCCTATACTTGTGATGTATGAAATGTGGTGAAAATGATTTGTGATATGTATGTTAAAATGAGGTTAATACAAAGAAAGTGTGAAAGAGTGAATTAGCAATAAAACTGTTTTAGACAGTACCAGTGACGTGATTTTGAAAAATTACAAAAAATAGTAGAAATTGAATCAGAGACTGAATGAGATATCAAATTAAAGCTTAATGCGTTTATTTTCATATAAAAGAAACAGAGCAAGAAAAGGAGTTCTATAGTTTGAGATATTTATGTTTTTGTGAGACTGGTTCAGAATGATTATGTGATCCCCTATTCTGACTTTGGAAAATCAAAAAAATTTGGATAAAAATAATTAGAGGCTTAAACTTATATTTTTTTAAAATCCCTAATGAGTTTATTTTCAAGATAAATCAACAAGAACATTATCCGAGTTCTGTACTGTGAGATAATTTATTTTTAGTGAAGAGAGGTCACAACTATCAGAAAGTGAAATAGGGGAAATTTTAATGAATAAAATGTATTAATTGGATGGACCAAAAATTATGAAAATTTTATGGTGGAAAGATATGTTAGTCTAGTTTCAGGGGAAATTTACAGATCTTAATTTTGAGCTCTGTAGCTCAAATTATAAATAAGTAAGTGACTATGACTCGTGTGGATAGTTTGATGTGAGCATTTATTAGTAAATTGTGAAATCGTACTTACAAGAATGCTATATACATGAAGGATGTGGAATGGAAAGGAGGAGGAGGAAAATAAATATATGTGGAATACATGGAAACTATGGTATATGAAATATTGATATAATGAAATAAATGATATGTGTTTATAAGAAAACAGAAACAGAATGATATGTATCATGACATGTATATATATATATGACTAGTCCCAATGTAATGCTTGTTGGGTATGGAGTTGAATTGAAATGTTTCAGGCAAACATGTTATTTTACGCATCTGAATTGTGGTATTTTATAAAGATATGATCTAGTTTTAAATATGAATGCTTGATGATTAAGCTAAAGATATTTGGTAAGATGATAATCTTGGTATAAATGTATAAGTGGTACTATAATAAACAAGGTAAAATGAGTATGAGAGACACATGTATGATGACATACAAATGCTATGTTTGTGGTTGAATTGAGAATATTTAATCATTAAATGAATACCATGTTATATGCTTTTGATTTTGTATAAGTGTGTAAGAGATTAAGGTTGACCAAAGCTTGGAAAATAGCCTAGGTATATTCCACACAGGCAGAAACACGACCATGTGTCTCAGCTGTGTATAGAACACGACTTTGGGACACAGTCGTGTGGAGCCTTAAAGTATGAAATTTCCAAAATTTTCGTAAGTTCTCGGTTTAGTCCCAAACCCTTTCTAAAGTATGTTTTGGGCTTCGTAGAGTCAAATAAGGGACTAGGTGTAAGTGAATGAACGTTTTGAAATATGAATGAAATTTTATGGCCCGTATTTTAGTTTAATGTTTGTATGTTTGTCCGGTAATGCCTCGTACCTTATCCCGGCCTCGGGTACAGGTAAGGGGTGTTACATGGCCTACTCGTGTGTGATTTTGATTTAAAATTTTAAGTGCAGGGGACACACGGCCATAGCCCACACCACCCATGGGATGGAACCGTGTGTCACATACGGCCTAGACACACGCCCGTGTGTCCGACCATGTGGACCCTAATAGGCTATTTTCCAAGCCTTAAGCCACCCCTTTCTACTCCTTATACCTAGTGGTTACCAAGTTCGAAGGAAAACATGATTATACACTTGTAAATAATCTTGATAAAACTAGTTGTATGGAAACCTCATATCATTGGTTTCATACATGAAAGGTTATTTCCCATTTAGTGTTTATGGGTTTCCATGCCACTTTAATTCATTTGAAATTGGCTCGTTCATATAACTCATTGCCAATTGGTAACAACCCATCACTTGTAAAAAAAACCATACAAAAATTCATAGGTCATAGCCTACTCCAATTAGGCCAATTTTCATGGCCATATACAAAAAAAAAAACATATTTTACATGCCTTCATTTGGAAAATCAAATGACACATATAAAAAAATACTCAAAAATCCTATACATGCCATTGAACAAAATAAAAATGTCTTTATACCGCTTGACTAGTTGATAGTGTGTCAACTCTCTAATCGTCTTCCAGTCCTTATGAGTCCTCGAGCTCTGTGAGATAGGGAAAAGAGAGGGGTAAGCATTTACATGCTTAGCAAGCTCGAATAATAGGAAAGTAAACTTACGAAGTATTTAACATGCATCCATGATAGATAAGGAAACCAACAATTATTAAATGGTTCCCTATTACATGCACTCAATCAATAAGTTAGTAACATAATCAAGCATTATATAATTTAACTAGATGATCTCATCATTCAACATCTCATTTACACAAACATCTCATGTTATTCTCGTTGAGTTTCTAGGAAATCTCGATGGAATACCTATTAACCGTCAATTCATACGAATGATCATTCCCTATACGCACTCCTGCGAACCTCACATTTTAAGGTAGGATTACCAGTCCAGGCTAAATCCCCCATTGTAACACCCCGTACCCGAGTCCGTTTCCGGAATCGAACACAAGGTGCACACAGACTTAACTTAATTGTTTTCACAGTCCATAAAAAAAATTTTCCAGACTAGCTGGTTACTGCATCACTGTCGCCTTAAAAATCATATCTTGAGTTTTAAAGCTCGAAAATAAGTTTCGTAATTTTTCCCTGAAACTAGACTCATAAGTCCATCAACATATTTGTTTCTAGAATTTTTGGTCGGGCCAATTAGTACAGTTTATTAGTTAAAGTCTCCCCTAATCCAGGGTTCGACTACTCTGACCTTCACGCATTACGAATTGGATATCTCCCTGTACAGGGCTTCAATACTGATTCCGTTTGTTTCTATAGAAACTAGACTCAGAGAGGAATCTATAAATATATGGCATGACTCCTAATTATCTCTGGTTAATTTAAAATGAATTTCCAAAGTCGGAACAGGGGATCCAGAAACCGTTCTGGCCCTGTTTCACGAGAACTTAAATATCTCTTAACATATAACTCATATGACCGTTTCGTTTCTTCCATATGAAATTATATTCATCAAGGTTCATTTGAATAATTTATTCAATATTTAATACCATTCCTACTATTTTTAGTGATTTTTCACATCCACATCACTGCTGCTGTCAGCATCTGCCTTTAAGGTTGGCTTTACCTATTTCATGATTTCCATGATTCAATTGGCCCTTTTGGCATACATAGCACAAAGTGTGATCATGATTAACCATTCCAATGGCTAATCGTTTCAAAACCATTCCATACCTCATAATGATCAACATACAAACGATTATAGTACTATGCTAAAACGATATAAGCCATTTTCGCATGGCTATCCAAGTTTACACAAAACCGAAAGGTACATGACCTACAACAAAAGGGTAGTCCTATACATGCCATTTCAAAGTTCAACCAAAATTGTACCAAAATGGGGCTTTGATAGTGTGGATGACTTGACTTGATGATCCCGAATCCGATAGCTAACGAGCAAAATCTATAAAACAAAGAGCCAAAGCAACGGGTAAGCATTTTAATGCTTAGTAAGTCTCAAGTAATGAAATCAGCTTTCACTAAAGTATTACATTTACATAACTAAATGAATCGCTTTATTAATACACATTCTCATAATCATACTTACTTCACATTACTGACCCTTATGTTCATACACAAAAGAACAACTTAGCCAAAGGCCTGTAGCTTGTTTATCAACTGAGCGAATACTTACTTGTAAGGACTCAACTAATTCAAGCACATACGAACATACCTCATTGCTGGAATTTTCACAAGTGTATAAACTGAAATTTTTACAGCAAGATTGCTCATTTCAAGTCACGCACCTTGATTTAACCGGATATAACCACAAGCACAATTGCCTTCGGGTCTTAACCCGGATTTAGTAACTTGCACAATTGCCTTCGGGTCTTAACCCGGATATAACAACTTGCACGAATGCCTTTGGGTCTTAACCCGGATATAATCACTAGCATAAATGCCTTCGGGACTTAGCCCGGGTATCATTCAAATGCTCATGTACACATATATCAATAATCACGACACATCCATATTTCATTTTCGTTACTAAGGCTCAAACACAAAATATTTATCAAACCTTTACAATTTCGGCTCAATAGCCACACACAAGGAGCATGATTTCAATATAATTCAAGTAGGGTCATTACTCGAAGACTTACCTCAGATGTTGTCGAGCGATTTACGGCTATTCGATCACTTTTTCCTTTCCCTTATCCAACTGTGCTCCTCTAAGCTCTTGAGCTAATTCACACAAATTTAACTTATTAAAATCTCATTATGATAGCTTATGGCCGAATATGACAAGGAGTTTAAATGGTCATATGGCCATCCTTTAGCTCAAATACACAACGGTCATGCACATTTTAATCACAACAAGCAATTCAATACAATTCATTCAAACATCAAAGTGAAGCTCAAGGTACTTAGCCCTTATATACATTAGACATTAGAGTCACATGTGCACGAAATCACGAATCAATTCAACACATTAGTTATTACTCTCCTTAGCCGCATTTTCCAAGCCAAGAATAGGCATCAATATGCTTGCCTCTAACCGAATGCATGCACACCAACTCCCTCATGTGGCCGAATATGCATGTCCATGTTGAGGCCAATTATACACTTAATACCACACAAAAAAACAGCATACATTTTACTAACTAACGATTACATATTGTAGCTCAATACACATCTCTCATTTACTTCATAACAAAACATCATCACAAGCAAATATACACCTTGAAATAGTATATATGTCATACCAATACATCATGTGCAAACATATATTCATGTAGGTGCAAGGGCGAATCTCAAGTTGCTTATATCCAAATATAAACACATATCCACAGCTCAAATCTTACCTACCATGCAACATGCATGAAACATACTTATGGATATACCATGGCCGAATACACCACAACACCATACCGCTTCAATTTGGTCATGGTTAACAAAGAACTTAGCATCTCATTCAAAAATGCTAAAAGAAAATCTAAGAGTCCTCAATCCCCATCGCATGTATCATTATCAAGCTTGATATTTAGCATGCAATGGCATTAACACCACATCCACTTTGGTGAATATCATTCCCATGACATAGCAAAGATTTGAACCATGGGCTAATAAGAACATCAAGCTAGCAACTAAAAACATGCATGAATCTCATGGCACAACCTCAAACATACCTTAATCTTGATGCAAGTATAGCGAATCTCTTCCTAATCCCTTCCAAACCAAACATGAAGCAAAAATTCCTTCCTTCCTCTTTAGTATTTTCGGTCAAGAGAGAATGAAATGGATGAACAATTTTTTCTTTTCTTTTCTTCAATACACGGCAATGGGGAGGGAGAAGCCTTCACACACAATTTTTTTTCATTTTTTATTACCCATACCCCTTAGTTTAATGTTTCTCCCTAATGCACCAACAAAACATGTCTATGACATGTTTTGCCCATCCTCCTTGTCATGGCCGGCCACCTCTTATAAAAGAGGGATATTTGACATGCAAGGCCATTGTTTTGCATGCATGCTTTAATTAGTCATCACACATTTCCCCATCATACTTTCAAAGTTTTCTACTAGGTCCTTTCTAGTGAAATTCACATTTATAACTCTAAATCAAACATCAAAAATGTCACACACGAATTAACACATATCATAAGCATCAAAATGAACATTAAATTATTTTTATGCCTCGGTTTTGTGGTCCCGAAACCACATTTCGACTAGGGTCAATTTTGGGCTGTCACACCCATTTTATGAACTCATAAGGTGATGTCAGGATTACCAGTCTAGGCTAAATCCTTTAATACGACAAACACCCTTAATGAGCTCGGAACTGAATTACCAGTCCAGGCTAAATTTAGACCCTAATCGGATTAACCGTATGGGCTAAATCCATAATGCACACATATTCTTTGAGAGGCTCAACCATTCAAAGGAACACCCGTCCGGGCTAAATCCTTATTGCAACACATGCAGGATCTCGTTACACATATCAATCAGGGTTTATCCATCAAAATTTCCTTTTTTAACCTCAACCGAGACATTTTTCACATGTTACCATCAAATATGCATTTCTATGATATTTCATGCCAATAATAAAAGCAATCATCATGCATTCATAAGTCATACAATTATGCATATTAGGGGTTTACATTAAGTTATCCGAATTACTTGGTATTTGTTTCGGAATTGTGTTTCAGTTATTCTGAAACCTTACGTTTACCTCGATCGACCTCCGGAATTTGTTCCTCGGGGTCTATGACAACAAAATTATATCATTAATACCCCATATTATACATCACAAGTCTAATTCTCACTCTCGGTCCAAATGACCATTTTGCCCCTAGCCTTTGATATTTTTACGATTTAGTCCTTAAGCTCGTATAATGAAACACATACAATTTCTACTTACCCAAGCCTAGCCGAACACTTTTCCTTCCTATGGTAGCCCTAATTTTCCATTATTTTCACACTTCTACCACACATTTTACAACTTTTGCAAAATAGTCCCTACAAGGGTTTTTCATGAAAATCACCTAGGAAAAGATGTTTAACACATATTCATCTTTCATGTTCCTCCATAATCCATCAAAATACAAGTGACTCATGCATGAGTAAAATTTTAAACATGAATCTTAGCATGAAATATGGGCAGAAATGGAGAGAGCAAGCTACCGGAATTTCAAAAATACAAAGAATATTGAAAACGGGGCTTGAGAGCACTTGCTATTGAGCTTGGAAATCTTTAAAACCCTAGCTATGGTGACAAGAGAATTTCGATAGCATGGAGAAGAAGAATGGCTGATTTTGGCTTGATTTTTCCCATTTTATTTCATTACAAAACCAAGTGACCAAAATGCCCTCATGCCCTTTCTTTAAAATTTCATCCATGCAAGCCCATTTTTGTCCAAAAATTTAGAAATTGGGCACATTACTCTCCAAGGCCTTCTAATTCATAACCCAAAGCAATTTCATGCAAATTGCTTTTAGAATTCAAGTTTTGTAGTTTATTCAATTTAGTCCCTAATTTCCAATTGAACACCTTACTCAAAGAATTTCTTCATGAAACTTTAACACATCCATATAATCGTATTTTAGGCCTCATAATAATCATAAAATAAATATTTTGATGTCGAATTTGTGATCCCAAAACCACTATTCTGACTTGGCCCTATTTTGGGATGTTACATTTCTCCCCCACTTAGGGATTTTCATCCTCGAAAGTCTTACCAGTGAACAGATTCGGATATTGGCTTCTCATGGTTTCTTCTGGTTCCCATGTAGCCTCTTCTACACCATGTCGATGCCATAAAACTTTTACTAAGGCTACATCTTTATTCCTCAGCTATTTAACATCACGAGCCAATATCTTAACTGGTTCCTCTCCATAGGTCATGTCCGGTCGAATTTCAATCTCAGTCGGTGAAATCACGTGAGAGGGGTCTGATCGGTACAGCCTTAACATAGATACGTGAAACACATCGTGAATCCTTTCCAGTTCAGATGCCAATGCCAAGTGATAGGCTAACGGTCCAACTTTTTTAATGATCTTGTACGGTCCGATAAGTCATGGACTCAGTTTGCCTTTCTGGCCAAATCTCAACAACTTTTTCATGGAGACACTTTCAAGAATACTCTATCTCCAACTTGAAACTCAATTTCCTTTCTTTTCAGATCAGCATATGACTTTTGCCTATCCGATGCCGCTTTTAAACAGTCTCGTATCACTTTAACTTTCTCTTCAGTTTCTTTAATCAAATCAACTCCGTGAATCTAATTTTTCTTAAGTTTTGTCCAATACAATAGAGTTCGGCACTTCCTTCCATACAAGGCCTCATAAGTTGCCATCTTCAAACTCGTCTGAAAACTGTTGTTGTAGACGAATTTTACTAGCGGCAAATATTTTTCCCAGCTACCCTGAAATCCAAGGATGCAACATCGCAACATATCCTCAAGAATCTGAATCATCTGCTCAGACTGACCATCTGTTTGAGGGTGAAAATTTGTAAAAAAATCTTAACTTCGTACCTAAGGCTTCTTGTAATTTCTTCCAGAATCTCAAAGTGAACCTCGGGTCTCTGTCGAAAATAATCGACAGTGGTACCCCATGCAATCTTACAATCTCAGAAATGTACAGGTCGGCCAATCTATTGAGGGAGCAATCTGTCCTCACCGAAATAAAATGAGCTGACTTCGTCAACTTATCTACCATGACCCATACGACATCTTTCTTCTTTGGAGTCAATGGCAATCCTGTCACAAAATCCATAGTAACTCTGTCCCACTTTCATTCCAGGACCATCACAGGTTGTAGCAAACCTGAAGGCACTTGATGTTCAGCTTTAACTTGCTGGCATACTAGGCATTTCGACACAAATTCAGGAATATCTCTTTTCATGCCGTTCTACCAGTACATTTTCTTCAAATCGTTGTACATCTTGGTACTTCCTAGGTGAATTGACAACTGGCTGTTATGTGCTTCTTGCAAAATTTTCTGAATATGTTTATTGTTTTTGGGTACACAAATCCTATCTCTGAACATCAAACATCCATCAGAACCAATCCAAAAATCTAATTCAATACCTGACTCACATTGAATTCTTTTAGCTTGCAAGTCATCATCATTAGTTTGAGCATCATAGATTTCCTGAAAGAATGCCAGCCTAGCCTCTAGCTTAGCGAAAACTGAACCATCACTAAGCAATGCCAAACGAGCATTCATGGCCCTTAATGCAAACAAGGATTTTCTGCTCAACAAGTTAGCGACCACATTTGCCTTTCCCGGGTGATAGTCAATGATCAGTTCGTAATCCTCGATTAACTCTAGCCACCTCCATTGGCTCAAATTTAATTCTTTTTGAGTTATCAAATACTTCAAACTTTTGTGGCTAGTGAATATGCGGCAAGTCTCACCATATAAATAATGCCTCCAAATTTTCAAAGCAAAAACGATAGGGGCAAGTTCTAGGTCGTGTGTAGGATAGTTTTTCTCATGCAGCTTCAACTGTCGTGCAACATAGGCTATAGTTTTTTCTCATGCAGCTTCAACTGTCGTGCATCATAAGCTATTACCTTGCCATCTTGCATAAGTACACAACCCAATCCATTTGAGGACGTGTCACTATAGACTACAAATTCTTTTTCTGACTCAGGAAATACTAAAATAGGAGCTTTATTTAATAGTGTTTTTAACTTCTTAAAACTTTGTTGACACATTTCCATCCATTCAAACTTAACATTTTTCTGTAACAATCTCGTCATCGGAGTTGCTATCATGGAGAATCCTTTCACAAATCTTCGATAGTAACTGGCTAAGCCCAAAAAGCTTGTAACCTCGGTTATATTCTTAGGTGGTTTCTATTCGACAATAGCAGAAATCTTACTTTGATCGACTCGGATGCCTTCACCCGAAACAATACGACCCAAAAATCCAACTTTCTGAAGCCAAAACTCACTTTTGCTAAACTTAGCATACAACTGCTTTTCCCGCAAAGTCTGTAACACAATTCTTAAGTGCTTTGCATGTTCTGACTCATCTTTGGAATAAATCAAGATGTTGTCAATGAACACAATGACAAAATTATCCAAATATGGCTGGAAGATCCTATTCATTAGATCCATGAATGCGGCTGGTGCATTTGTTAACCCAAACGGCATGACGAGAAATTCATAATGACTGTACCTCGTTCTGAAAGCTGTCTTAGGTATATCCGATTCTTTAACTTGCATCTGATAATAGCCAGACCTCAAGTCTATCTTATAGAACACGGTGGCTCCTCTCAACTGGTCAAACAAGTCACTTATTCTTGATAGTTACCTTGTTCAGTTGTCGATAATCGATACATAACCTCATCGATCCATCTTTTTTTTTACAAATAGTACGGGGGCACCCCAAGGTGAAAAAATTGGCCTTATGAATCCTTTATCTGTCAGTTCTTGCAACTATGCCTTCAACTACGGAGCAATAGAAATGGGAGCTGTCCCTGGCACCAACTCAATACCAAATTCTATTTCCCTCTCAAAAAGTAATCTGGGTAATTCTTCTGGAAATACATCTAGGTGCTCACATACTATAGGCACAGACTCAATCTTCAACTTTGTTCCTTAGTGTTCAATACAAATGCAAGATAGGCTTCATACCCTTTTCTCATATATCTTTGAGCAACCATTGCCGTGATCACAACTGGTGGTGTGTGACAACCCAAATTAGGGCCTAATCGGAATAGTGGTATCATGACCACAAATCCGAGATAGAAATAATTGTTTTATAATTATTTTGGGGTTTATGATAGGATTGCATGATTGTGTGAAAATTTCGTGATGAAATTCTATGCCTAAAGTGCTTAAATTGAAAGTAGGGACTAAATCGAATAAGTTGCAAAATTTGCATCCCAGAAGTTTTTAGTATGAAATTGTTTTGGAATATTAATTAGGAGGTCTTAAATAGCAATTTGACCAATTTTAAGTTCATGGACAAAATTAGGACATGGAAGGAATTTTTGAAAGTTTAGTAAGGAGGGCATTTTGGTCATTTGGATATTAAATGAAATAAAATGGGAAAAATAACACAAAATTGATCATCATCCTCCTTAGTTGCTGCGAATTCTCCTCTCTCCATAGCTAGGGTTTCTTCAATTTTCAAGCTCCATAGTAAGTGATTCCAAGCCCGCTTTTAATGTTCTTTACGTTTTGGAATCCTTAAGCTCGATTAAGCTTATGCTAGTAATAATTTAACCTAGGGTTCACATTTGGAAAAATACCCATAGGTGAAATTTGTGTATTTTGATGTTTTATGATAGAATATGAGGTTTTAAATTATGTTAAATAACTTGTGCTACTCGGTTTTAAGTGAAAACGAGTAAAAGCAAGATAATCGGTAAAAATACCTATTGTTCATAACTATATGATAGAGTGAGAATTTGATGTTGTTGTAGAAGAGAAAATGTTCAGCATATCATAAAATATAAGAATAAGAGCTGAAATTAAATTCCGAGCCTAGGGGCAAAATTGTAATTTTGAAAAGTTAGGGGCAAAATGTAATTTTTCCATGATGTGATTTTGGATTGAAATAAATAGTATGAGTATTAAATGAGCTAAATGTGTTATTATAGATCAAGAAAGGCGGAATTGATCTCGAATGGGGAAGGAAAAAGTTTTGGACTAAATTGCAAAATTTCCACATTTTGCACCAAGGTAAGTTTGTATGTAAATATTACAATAATTTCATGTACATTCTTATATTTCAGCCTATTATACAAATATACTAGCTGATGTTAAAATATAAATCGACTATTGGAAGAATGGAAATAAATATAGAGAGAGAGATCCGGTTGAACATTCTGAGAGATCGAATGAAATAGAGGGCGTAGCTAGGTCACATGTATGATGCTTGAGTGCACATCATGTGTACAAGAAAGCTACGAGACACCACAGTAGTAGCTAGGTCACATGTGTGATACGAGATGTATCCCATGTAGACAAGAGAGCTACGTGAAAGATAAATGTAGCTAGGTCGCATGCGTGATTCCAAGTGAAGGACACCATGTAGACAAGAGAGCTACGTGAAAGATAAATGTAGCTAGGTGCATGCGTGATTCCAAGTGAAGGACACCATGTAGACAAGAGAGCTACGAGACAAGTCGGTTGGGTCGCATGAGTGGTACTAAGTGTTCACCATGTGTACAAGAGAGCCGAACTAAACGAAGTATGATGGTGGGGTGTGTCTTTGAAACCATTAAATATCGAGGATTGATCCGAATTGTTCAACGGGATGGTTTTGTGGTGATATTGTGGTTTGGACCTACACTTATGGTGAATGAAATGTGGTGAAAATGATTTGTGGTATATACATATATAAGATAAAATGAGGTTAGCATAAAGAATGTGTGAAAGAGTGAAATTAGCATTAAAACTGTTTTTAGATGGTAGCAGTGACGTGATTTTGAAAAATCACCAAAAATAGGAAGAATATAATTAGAGGTTGAATGAGATGTGAAATTAAAGTTTAATGAGTCTACTTTCATATAAAAGAAACAGAGCAAGCAAAGGAATTCTATATTTTGATATATTTACAATTGTATGTGACTTGCTCAGGATGAATACGTGATCCCTGTTCCAACTTTGAAAAATCATTAAAAATTGTACAAAGAAAATTAAGAAATATAGTTTACATGCCTAAATTCCATATTGAGACTAGTTTTAAATTAAACAGACTTCAGGGTTGTTTGAATTGTGTACTGAGAGAAATACAATTTGTAGTGAACAGAGGTCAGATCAGTCGAGCTGTGTAACAGGGGAAACTTTAACTAATAAACTGTACTAATCGGCTGAACCAAAAATTATAGAAAAAAATTAGTAAAAAGCTTTATGAGTCTAGATTCAGGGAAATTTTACGGATTTGAATTTCGAGTTTTTTAACTCGAGTTATGATTTATTTAGTGAATATGACGCAGCAGAGACAGCTTAATCAAAGTGGAATGAATAGTGAAGTTAAAGTAGATATACTTGAATTGTTGTGTAAACATGTTAGATTTTTTTAATTAGTATTTACATACTTACTTACTAAGCTATAAGCTTACTTTGTTTCTCTCTTTTGTCTTATAGTGTTCTTGGCTTGCTCAGAGTTAAGGATCGTGAAGATCTACCCGCACTATCATACTTTAGGGTATTTGAACTAAAAGTTTTGAATTATGGCATGTATAGTAGGCTTAATTATTTTGTTACTTGTCATATTTGTCTAGGTTTAAAATATTAGTTACAAGATTTCGACCACTAATTTGTACAAGCCATTAAAGTTGGCTAATATTGTTCAAGACATATATTATACGATGCACTATCAAATTGGATGACATATTTATATTTGGTTATGTTTAATGGTATGTGTTATGTTCGGTAATACCTTGTATCTGTTCCTACGACGGTAACGGGTAAGGGTGTTACATTTAGTGGTATCGAGCTATGGTTTAGTCGGTTCTCGGACTAATAAAGTGTGTGTAAAAGTCTAGCTATACATGCCATAAAAATATTGTGATAGTGTGGTGACTCTGATTATTCTAAATCGTGTTTTGTTTTAATATAGTAATGGATCCCAAGGAACTACGGTGATGATGTTTAGTAATACGCGCCTCCGTACAAGGGACCGCTTTGTGGAAAGTAGACCTGAGACATTGAGACAAGGAGATGAGGCTCGGGATGCCTTTCTTCAAATGATGAACAATTGGTATCTTGAATTTATTCGAGCAAATCCAAATGCTCAACCTCCTCCACCCCTCCTATACCTCGCACAATTCTCAGAGCTGCTCAAGGTATAGATTTGGTAAGAATGAACAAGCCTCCGGTTGACAAGATTCGAAAACAAGGGCCAAGAGTTTAGAGCAAAGGTCGATGATGATCCCGAGAAAGCGGAATTCGGCTTGAAAATTCTACCCGTGTATTTGATGAGCTCTCATGTACACCCGAGGAATGCTTAAAGTGTCTTTGATCACTTTTGAGAGATTCGACTTACCACCGTGGAAGACTTTGGTTGCAGTGGTGCCAAAAGAAAAGTTACTTGGGATTTCTTCCAGGGAAGAATTTAGAAAGAAATACATAAGTCAGCGATTTATTGATCAAAACGGAAGGAGTTCCTTGAATTGAAGCAGGGAAAATGTCTCATAGCGAGTATGAACGCGAATTTGTAAGACTTAGCAAGTATGCCCGGGAATGTGTGTCCACCGAGGCCATTATGTGTAGAAGATTTGAAGATGGGCTGAATGAGGACATTAAAGTGCTTGTAGGAATTTTGGAGTTGAAAGAATTTGTAGTATTGGTTGATCGAGCTCTTAAAGCCAAAGAATTGAACAAAGAAAGAAGAAAAGTCGCTATTGAGGCCCGAGATGTCGAAAAAGACAGATAAGCAAGCCATTTCAATCTCAACCAAAGAGGTCCAAAGAGACAAACCCTCGAATGACAGTTTCAATTGGGGATTCACACGAGATCGTGGTAGAGCATATTCGGGTCTAAAGCTCAAGCTACTTGGTGGCAAGTGTGGGTAATGTGCGACCTAGAAAGCCCGAGTGTCGACAATGTGGCGAGGCAACATTATGGTGAGTGTTGGGGACCGAGCGAGCTTGTTTCAAAGGCGGTTCTCATGAGCATTTTATTAGAGATTGTCCGTAGAAAGTTAAAGAAGAAAGATTTCAGAGTGCTAGATGAAATACCACCGCTAGTAGAGGTAGACCACCGAGAAATACTGGAGGTGGGACTAGTAGTAAAAGCTGTGATGAAAGATTTAACGGCAAGATCGTAAGCTAGAGCACCGCTAGAGCTTATGCTATACGTGCCGAGAAGATGCATCATCTCCGATGTTATTATGGTACATTTTCTCTATGATACTATTGTTATTGCATTGATTGATCCCGGTCCACTCATTCCTATATTTGCATGAATTTAGTATCCAATAAAAAGTTGCTGTTGAATTTATTGAGTTTACGATTAAAGTGTCGAACCCTTAGGCCAATATGTGCTAGTTGACAAGGTTTGCAAGAATTGCCCATTAATGATTCAAGGTCACTGCTTTCCGCCAACTTGATGTCTGTTACCATTTGGTGAGTTTGACGTTATCTTGGGAATGGACCGTTAACATTGTATGATGCTAAGGTAGATTGTAAACAAAAGACACTAGAGTTGAAATGTGAAAATGGAGAAATTCGTGGGTTGAAACAGATGAATCAAATAAATTGCCTATGGTGATTTCGCACATGTCTGCATGTAAATACATGAGAAAAGGGTGTGAAGCTTATCCGCTTATGTAATAAATATTGAGTTGCCTCAACTGAAATTTGAATCGATCTGATAGTCTGTGAGTTTCGGATGTATTTCCGAGGAATTGCCCGGTTGCCTCCGAAGAGAGAGATAGATTTTGCCATTGATTTGTTGCCGGCATCTTGCATCGATCTCGATTGCTCCATATAGAATGGCTCGATGAATTAAAAGAATTGAAGGCTCGATTCAGGAGTTAACAGACAAGGGATTTGTGAGACCGAGTTTCTCTCCCGGGTGCTCTGTATTATTCGTAAGAAGAAGGATGGTTCAATGAGACTTTGCATTGATTACCGTCGACTTAATAAGGTGACTATAAAGAACAAGTACCCGTTCTTGAGGATTGATGATTTATTCGATCGCTTAAAGGGGCCACAGTGTTTTCAAAGATTGATTTGAGGTCCGGTTACTACCAAATGAGAGTTAAGGAGTCGATGTCTTTGAAAACCGCCTTTAGGACAAGGTATGGACATTATGAGTTTCTTGTGATGCCTTTCGCTTAACAAATGCTCCAAATATATTTATGGACTTAATGAATCGGATCTTCCGACCATATTTGGATAAGTTTGTAGTAGTGTTTATAGATGACATTTTAATTTATTCTCGAGATGAGTCTGAACATGCCGAACACTTGAGAACTATATTGCGATCTTGAGAGAAAAGAAACTGCTTGCCAAGTTTAGTAAAAGTGAGTTCGGCTTCGTGAAGTCGGATTTTTGGGGCATATAGTCTCGGTGATGGTATTCGGTGGATCCAAGCAAGATTTCTGCGATCATTGATTGGAAACCGCCAAGAATGTATCTGAGGTTAGAAGCTTTTAGGCTTAGCCGGGTATTATAGACGTTTTGTTGAAGGATTTTCGATGATTGCCTCTCCTATGACTAAGTTGTTGCAAAAGAATGTTAAGTTTGAATGGACTGATAAATGTCAACAAAGTTTTGAAAAATTGAAAGCACGATTGATGAAGCACCAATTTTAGTACAGCCCGAGTCGGAAAGGAGTTCAGAATTTATAGTGATGCATCATTGATGTGCCTTGGATGTGTGTTGATGCAAGAGGGTAAAGTGGTAGCTTATGCTTGAGACAGTTAAAACCGCATGAGAAGAACTATCCTACACATGATTTGGGCCGTCATTGTTGTTTTTGCCTTGAAGATTTGGCGACATTATTTGTACGGTGAAAAATGCCGAATTTTTACGATCACAAAAGTTTGAAGTACTTGATGAATCAAAAGGATCTGAATCTGCGACAATAAGATGGCTTGAATTATTAAAGGATTATGATTTAGTGATTGATTATCATCCGGAAAAGCAAATGTAGTTCTTGACGCCTTGAGCGTAAAATTTCTTTTTACTTTGAGAGCCATGAACACGGGGTTAGCATTGTCGATGATGGGTCAATCTTAGCGAGATGAGAGCTAAACCGTTATTTCTCCAGCTTGATTTGTGATGCTCAAAAGAATGATAGTGAGTTGCGGATCAAGAGAACTCAATGCGAATCAAAGTTACGACTCGATTTTCGAGTTGGACCGGATGACTGCTTGATGTTTTGAGACAGGATATGTGTGCCGAAAAGCGATAAATTGATTCGAAAAATATTACATGAGGCGCATAATGGTCATTTATCGGTTCATCCCGGTAGCACAAAATGTATAATGATTTAAAGAAGTCAGTATTGGTGGCGGTATGAAAAGGACATTTCAATTTGTAACCAAGTGTTTGATCCACAACAAGTAAAAGTTGAACATCAAGTGCCTTCAGGATTACTTCAACCGTAATGGTGCCGAGTGGAAATGGGACAAGATTACCATGGATTTTGTAACCGGTTTGCCTTTAACTCCTAAAAGAAGGATGCTGATTGGGTAGTGGTTGATAGATTAACAAAGTCAGCCCACTTTATGCCAAGACGCATCGATTACTCACTTGATAAATTAGCCAAATTATATATTGCTGAAATTGTGAAGTTGCACGAGTACCTATGTCTATAATATCGATAGAGATCCAAGATTTACCTCGATATTTTGGAAAAAGTTACAAGAAGCTTTGGGTACAAAATTGAACTTTAGTACCGCATTTCATCCACAAACAGATGGTCAAACGGAAAGAGTAATCCGGTACTCGAAGATATGCTTAGATGTCGTGTTTTAGAATTTGGAGGTAGTTGGGAGAAATATCTATCTTTGATTGAGTTTGCCTACAATAACAGCTTATCAATCAAGTATACAAATGGCACCGTCTTTAAGCCTTGTATGGTCGTAAGTGTCGAACTCCTTTATATTGGACCGAGCTTAGTGAGAAATGATTCATGGAGTTGATCTAGTTAAAGAAACCAAGAGAAAATAAAAGTAATTCGGATTGCTTGAAAGTCGCTTCAGATCGACAAAAGTCATATGCGATTTAAAAGAAAAGAGATTGAATTTCGGTGGGTGATAAAGTGTTCTTGAAGGTGTCACCATGGAAAAAGATTCTGAGATTTAGTCAAAAGGCAAGTTGAGTCCGCGTTTTATTGGGCCGCACGAGATTACTTGAGAATTGGACCATGGCATATCGGTTGGCCTTACCGGCAGAGTTAGAAAGAATTCATAACGTGTTTCATGTATCAATGTTATGACGTTATCGTTCGATCCTTCACATGTGATTTCCCAATGTAAATTGAGATTCGATCGGATATGACCTATGAGGAGAAACCAATAAAGATTTTGGCTCGAGAGGTTAAACAGTTAAGAAATAAAAGTATAGCTTTAGTGAAAGTATTGTGGCACGGACATGGGATAGAAGAGGCTACGTGGGAACCCGAGGAAGCTATGAGGAAACAAGACCCAAACCTCTTTCTGGGTAAGATTTTCGGGACGAAAATCTCAAAAGGGGAGAATTGTGATAACCCGAATTAGGGCCTAATCGGAATAGTGGTTTCGTGACCACAAATCCGAGATAGAAATAATTGTTTTATAATTATTTTGGGGTTTATGATATGATTGCATGATTGTGTGAAAATTTCGTGATGAAATTCTATGCCTAAAGTGCTTAAATTGAAAGTAGGGACTAAATCGAATAAGTTGCAAAATTTGCATCCCAGAAGTTTTTAGTATGAAATTGTTTTGGAATATTAATTAGGAGGTCTTAAATAGCAATTTGACCAATTTTAAGTTCATGGACAAAATTAGGACAAGTAAGGAGGGGCATTTTGGTCATTTGGATATTAAATGAAATAAAATGGGAAAAATAACACAAAATTGATCATCATCCTCCTTAGTTGCTGCCGAATTCTCCCTCTCTCCATAGCTAGGGTTTCTTCAATTTTCAAGCTCCATAGTAAGTGATTCCAAGCCCGCTTTTAATGTTCTTTACGCTTTTGGAATCCGGAAGCTCGATTAAGCTTATGCTAGTAATAATTTAACCTAGGGTTCACATTTGGAAAAATACCCATAGGTGAAATTTGTGTATTTTGATGTTTTATGATAGAATATGAGGTTTTAAATTATGTTAAATAACTTGTGCTACTCGGTTTTAAGTGAAAACGAGTAAAAGCAAGATAATCGGTAAAAATACCTATTGTTCATAACTATATGATAGAGTGAGAATTTGATGTTGTTGTAGAAGAGAAAATGTTCAGCATATCATAAAATATAAGAATAAGGGCTGAAATTAAATTCCAGAGCCTAGGGGCAAAATTGTAATTTTGAAAAGTTAGGGGCAAAATGTAATTTTTCCATGATGTGATTTTTGGATTGAAATAAATAGTATGAGTATTAAATGAGCTAAATGTGTTATTATAGATCAAGAAAGACGCGGAATTGATCTCGAATGGGGAAGGAAAAGTTTTGGACTAAATTGCAAAATTTCCACATTTTGCACCAAGGTAAGTTTGTATGTAAATATTACAATAATTTCATGTACATTCTTATATTTCAGCCTATTATATAAATATACTAGCTGATGTTAAAATATAAATCGACTATTGGAAGAATGGAAATAAATATAGAGAGAGATCCGGTTGAACATTCTGAGAGATCGAATGAAATAGAGGGGCGTAGCTAGGTCACATGTATGATGCTGAGTGCACATCATGTGTACAAGAAAGCTACGAGACACCCAGTAGTAGCTAGGTCACATGTGTGATACGAGATGTATCCCATGTAGACAAGAGAGCTACGTGAAAGATAAATGTAGCTAGGTCGCATGCGTGATTCCAAGTGAAGGACACCATGTAGACAAGAGAGCTACGTGAAAGATAAATGTAGCTAGGTCGCATGCGTGATTCCAAGTGAAGGACACCATGTAGACAAGAGAGCTACGAGACAAGTCGGTTGGGTCGCATGAGTGGTACTAAGTGTTCACCATGTGTACAAGAGAGCCGAACTAAACGAAGTATGATGGTGGGGCGTGTCTTTGAAACCATTAAATATCGAGGATTGATCCGAATTGTTCAACGGGATGGTTTTGTGGTGATATTGTGGTTTGGACCTACACTTATGGTGAATGAAATGTGGTGAAAATGATTTGTGGTATATACATATATAAGATAAAATGAGGTTAGCATAAAGAATGTGTGAAAGAGTGAAATTAGCATTAAAACTGTTTTTAGATGGTAGCAGTGACGTGATTTTGAAAAATCACCAAAAATAGGAAGAATATAATTAGAGGTTGAATGAGATGTGAAATTAAAGTTTAATGAGTCTACTTTCATATAAAAGAAACAGAGCAAGCAAAGGAATTCTATATTTTGATATATTTACAATTGTATGTGACTTGCTCAGGATGAATACGTGATCCCCTGTTCCAACTTTGAAAAATCATTAAAAATTGTACAAAGAAAATTAAGAAATATAGTTTACATGCCTAAATTCCATATTGAGACTAGTTTTAAATTAAACAGACTTCAGGGTTGTTTGAATTGTGTACTGAGAGAAATACAATTTGTAGTGAACAGAGGTCAGATCAGTCGAGCTGTGTAACAGGGGAAACTTTAACTAATAAACTGTACTAATCGGCTGAACCAAAATTATAAAAAAAATTAGTAAAAAGCTTTATGAGTCTAGATTCAGGAAATTTTACGGATTTGAATTTCGAGTTTTTAACTCGAGTTATGATTTATTTAGTGAATATGACGCAGCAGAGACAGCTTAATCAAAGTGGAATGAATAGTGAAGTTAAAGTAGATATACTTGAATTGTTGTGTAAACATGTTAGATTTTTTTAATTAGTATTTACATACTTACTTACTAAGCTATAAGCTTACTTTGTTTCTCTCTTTTGTCTTATAGTGTTCTTCGCTTGCTCAGAGTTAAGGATCGTGAAGATCTACCCGCACTATCATACTTTAGGGTATTTGAACTAAAAGTTTTGAATTATGGCATGTATAGTAGGCTTAATTATTTTGTTACTTGTCATATTTGTCTAGGTTTAAAATATTAGTTACAGTACTCGACCAGCTAATTTGTACAAGCCATTAAAGTTGGCTAATATTGTTCAAGACATATATTATACGATGCACTATCAAATTGGATGACATATTTATATTTCGGTTATGTTTAATGGTATGTGTTATGTTCTGGTAATACCTTGTATCCTGTTCCGGCGACGGTAACGGGTAAGGGGTGTTACATGGTGAACCTAATTTTCTTGAATCAACCCATAGAATCTCACCATCCGGGCATTTCAATTTAATATACTTACTACCACAATTTACAATCACATCATGTAGTGCTAACCAATCCATACCAAGTATTACATCAAATTCATCAAATGGAAACAACATAAGATTACCCGAAAAACAATGACCCTGAATCGTCAGTGGACAATTCTTACAGACTTTATCAACCATAACTGATCTGCTTAGTGGGTTCGACATTTTAATAATAAATTCCGTAGGCTCAATGAGTATGTTCATTCTAGATACCAAGCTCGTGCAAATGTATGAATGTGTCGACCCCGGGTCAATTAAAGCAATAACACTTGTATTAAAAAGGGAAAAAGTACCCACAATAACATTAGGAGCAGAGGATCTCTTTCAGGCGCGTATCGTATATGTTCTTGCCGGGGCTCAAACCTCTAGTTTTGCAACGTTTTTAGTCACAACTCAACTGCCACTAGCACTCCCAGGGTATTTTAGAGGTCTACCTCGAGGAATAGGAATACTCAATTTCAGAGTTACATCCGCTTCTTTTTCGACTCATTCCGGGCAGTCTATGAGAAAGTGATCAAAGAACCATACCAAAACATGTGCCACTTTTCATTCGGCACTGTCCGAAATGAAATTTGTTGCAAATCTTACACTTCGGCTTTTGGTCATCTACACTCCCCACACTAGTTACCATCTGGGAGGAAGACTTTTAACCTCGTCGTTTAGAGGTTCTTGCTCTACCTAAATATCCCACTGACAAAGTGGAGCGTTCATACTGGCTCCTGGCTTTCTTCATAGAGAACGAGAGTGTTTTACCGCTAGACCTCTTGCTTGCAAGTCAAGCCTCTCTTTTAGTTTGTTTTCTTTCATTATTAAGTTCTTCGGCCTTCTTGGCTTAATCAGCCAATGTGGCAAACTCCCTTATATCCAAGATCCTAATCAACAACTTGATGTCCTCATTCAGGCCTTCCTCGAAGCATTTACACATTTCTGATTCCGTTTGAACCCATTCAGTTGCGTACTGACTTAGCCGTACGAACTCTCTCTTGTATTCCACTATAGTTTGTTCCCTTGTTTGAGTTCCGGGAACTTCTTTCGCTTCGAGTCCAAAAACTGCTGGCTAATGTATTTATTCCTGAACTCTACTTGGAAGAAATCCCAAGTAATATTTTCCTTCGGCACTACTGAGGATACGATCTTCCACCAATGGTATGCAGTGTCCTTCAAAAGGGACACAGCACACTTCAAATATTCCTCGGGTGTGCATGACAAATCATCTAGCACCCGTGTAGTATTTTCGAGCCAGAACTCGGCTCTTTCAGCATCATCATCAACTTTAGCTCTGAATTCCTCAACCCCATACTTTCTATGTTTATCTACAGGGGCCTTACCAATTCTAATCGGTGCCATACCTTGTGGCACATCTTCATCAGGTTGATTAGGGGGCAGGGGAGGTCTTGGTATGTTGGGGCGATTTCTCGGGTAATCCCTAAACCAATTCATCTATCATGTCAAAGAAGGCAGGTTGGGCCTCTTCCTGGCCTTCTAACATAAGCCTTCTACTACTACTAGATACAGCTCGTTGTATGGAAGCTGAAGAATGGCTCTCAACTCCCTCAGACTCATCTTGTACTCGATTGGAAGACATTTACTTCAAAACAATTTAAACAGTTAGTAGACGTCACACTATAAATATTCAAATAATGGCATGTATAACAAAACCCAATACTCTCTACGGTAGTGCTAGAATAGACTAAACCGTAGTTCTGATACCATAAAATGTAACAACCCTCACCCGTATCCGACGCTGGGATAGGGCTCGAGGTGTTACCGGGATTTCACGTTCATAAACATATTAAATCAAGTCACTAAGTTGCGCTCTAATTTAAAACTTTTCAAATATGTATATCTTTTCCCTTAAACAGGCTTTCGAGACCTAAAACATGTCTAGAGATGGCGTGGGACAAAACCGAGAACATTTGATAAACTTTAGGCACCTTGGAAAATTTTCCTTGTCTTAAAGTGTTACACGCCCGTGTAGATGGGCCGTGTGGACTCACACGCCCGTGTGACTTGAGACACGCCCATGCCTTTCGGTCGTGTGCAACACTGACTTATCAACACAGCCATGGCACACACCCATCCTGCCTGCCCGTGGGCAACACTGTCTTTTAGACACGATAAGGACGCACGCCTGTGTGGCCAACTCAAGTGCGATTTTGATATAAAATTTTAAGTGCAGGGGACACATGGCCATAGCCTACACCCATGGGATGGAGCCGTGTATCACACACGGCCTAGATACATGCCCGTGTGTCTGATCGTGTGGACCCTAATAGGCTATTTTCCAACCCTTAAGTCACCCATTTACACTCTTTATACCTAGTGGTTACCAAGTTCGAAGGAAAACATGATTATACACTTGTAAATAATCTTGATAAAACTAGTTGTATAGAAACCTCATATCATTGGTTTCATACACGAAAGGTTATTTCCCATTTAGTGTTTATGGGTTTCCATGTCACTTTAATTCGTCCGAAATTGGCTCGTTCATGTAACTCATTGCCAATTGGTAACAACTCATCACTTGTAAATAAAACCATACAAAAATTCGTAGGTCATAGCCTACTTCAATTAATCCAATTTTCATGGCCATATACAAAAAAATAAACATATTTTACATGCCTTCATTTGGCAAATCAAATGACACATATAACAAAATACTCAAAAATCCTATAAATGCCATTGAACAAAATAAAAATGTCCTTATACCAAAGCTTGGCTAGTTGATAGTGTGTCGACTCTCCAATCGTCTTCTAGTCCTTATGAGTCCTCGAGCTTGTGAGATAGGGAAAAGAGAGGGGTAAGCATTTACATGCTTAGTAAGCTCGAATAACAGGAAAGTAAACTTACTAAGTATTTAACATGTATCCATGATAGATAATGAAACCAACAATTATTAAATGGTTCCCTATTACATGAACTCAATCAACAAGTTAGTAACATAATCAAGCATCATATAATTTAACTAGATGATCTCATCATTCAACATCTCATTTACACAAACATCTCATGTTAATCTCGTTGAGTTTCTAAAAAATCTCGATGGAATATCTGATCGCATTATTTTGTGATAGGTTTTAAATATTTATAATTACTCGTTCTTAAACTAACTATTATTACGATGTAGGCAAGTGTACCTATCGAACAGTTGTATAGTTTTAGCAAGACCGGATTGTCGAACCCAAAGGAACTAAAACTACTAGTAATGATTGTCTTTTTATTATCTAGCCTAAGAATAAAGAGGTTTTGTTTTAATTAACTAATTATCTAAACTAAGAACGCATAGAGAATGGAATTGGGGAATTGCTTTTGGGAAAAATCGATTGACTTAAGACAATACCTAAGGAAAAATCCACCTAGACTTTACTTGTTATTCTAGCTCCGAATCGGACGATTTATTCATTCAAATTGTTCTGTAGAGATCCCTAAGTTATGTTATTATCCCTATTCAAGACTAATAATGTCTAATC
The DNA here is from genome assembly GCF_025698485.1 of Gossypium arboreum. Taxonomy (NCBI): domain Eukaryota; kingdom Viridiplantae; phylum Streptophyta; class Magnoliopsida; order Malvales; family Malvaceae; genus Gossypium; species Gossypium arboreum. The sequence continues at coordinate 50,904,278 of NC_069082.1, forward strand.
CCTAGATTGAGTAACCGAGAATTTTCTCTAATTAACACTTTAGGGTTGCATTAACTCGATCTATGGATCCCCTTATTAGGTTTCACCCTAATCTGGCAAAATCTTGTCACCCTATGTCTAGGCGCACAATCAACACCGCTTAATTATGAAAAATGTACTCTTAGACAGGGTCTATTCCTCCTTTGAATAAGAGCATGTCTTGAATTAGTATCCTGGGATATCAAAACAAGAATTAAGAACACATAATTAAGAACAAGTTAAATATTTATCATACAATTCAGAAAATAATAACAAGATTCGTCTTAGGTTTCATTCCCCTTAGATATTTAGGGGTTTTAGTTCATAAGTAAATAAGAAAACATCTCAAAAGAATAAAGATTACAAAACATAAAGAAAACCCAAAACTCTTGAAGGGAAATTGAGGAGAGATCTTCAGTCTTGACAATGAATCCAGCTTCTGAGATGGATCAATCGGCTTCCTTGGAGTAATTCCTTACTCCCTATTCTCCGTCCCCCTTTTCTTCCTTCTCTAGGGGATATTTATAGGCTTTGAAATGCCTAGAATCCCTCAAAATTAGCCTTTTCTGAATTGGACTCAACTTGGGCTCGGCAAGGACACGCCCGTGGCACATGCCCGTGCTCGATTACTTCAAGCCATGCTCGAGCTTACCAAATTAACATGGCCATGTGGTCTGCTCGTGTGAGGAGGTCCAGGCCGTGTTGATTTTGTTCCTTGGCCCATTTTCTCTGTTTTTGGCCCTTTTCTCGTTCCTTTCGCTCTTCTATGCTCTCTTAAGTATAAAACATGAAATTAAAGCATTAAGAGCATCGAATTCACCAATTCTAATGAGAAATCATCCATAAAATGCATTAAACATGAGGTAAAAATATGCATAATTTATGGTTTATCAAATGCCCCCACACTTAAGCATTTGCTTGTCCTCAAGCAAAATTCTCAACTCATAATCAAAATAAATTCTTCTCAACTTATAATTTCTATCGATAATATCTCAGAACAATCCATAGGTAATCATACATTGAGAATTCAACTAAAAGAACATAAAAGTTTCAAACATTCCAAGTTGAGTATTTAATCATGCAAACATAGGTGTCTCACCGCATCTAAGTAATTACCTTTGATTCAGAATATCACAGAGTTTCACATCCTCAGTAAAGATTCACTCAAATCACTCAAGGTGCTTAAGGACAATACATGAAGCACTCAATGGTCAATAATGAAAAGTCATTACCATAGGCTTGCATGAAAATCAAATCTCCACCAGTATAATTTAAGATGATACATCAATCAAAAGGTCTTTAGACGGTTGTAATGAGGCTTGGTTAGGGGGTGTGGTCACAAGCTGAAAGAAAGGGTTAGAATCGAGATTGAATTGAAAAATTTCCTAACTAGAAAAAGAGTTAATCATTACTTGCGTACAATAGAGCTTCTTCTTAGACTATGGAATTTAACTTTTGAAGCTTACAAACAAAAAATAACTACTAATGTGTATACATGTTTTTTTTTAGAACAAGTTAAATAATATAGACTAACTATTAAGAACAAAACATAGCTAAGCAATCCATTCAACTCAAATCTCGACAAAAATAGGGATTAATTTAGGGGATTTCAACAATAATGGGTTAAGGGTAAATATTGAGGTTAATACAAGGAATGGCTTGTTAGGCTCAAGGGGGTTTACTAGGGGTTAATCGTGAAGGTAGGCTTTTCATGGCATGAGTGGGTTAATCCTAAGTGCCTTAATCATTTTGATATATCAAATCAAATGGTATGGTCTCGACATGCATAATCAAGTAAGTTATAGAATAACAGTTCAATACTGACGCACTCAAAGCAATAATAAAAGTGAGCATGAAAGGATTGATAGATGGTCAAAAGGCTCAAAAATCTCAAAAAAACTATGGATTTTTGATGTTTAGACTCGTGAATTCCAATTCAAAGTAATACCTAGACTTGGGGAAACAACCTATAATTTTAAATTCTTAAAAATCAACTTATCATGCTTGATTCTCTAATGTCTTAAAGTTTAAACAATCAATGCATAAAGTCCTATGTTTTAATTCAAGATTTATCAATCAAAATCATAAATCAATTAAAATTTATCCTAAATATGATATGAAAGCTTTTCAAGAGAACAAGGCAATCATTCAGGGATTTTTCTAATAATGAAATAAATGCCCCCCCACACTTAAGATGTACATTGCCCTAAATGTACAAAGATAGATATTAGAGTGTAAAAATAAGATAGGGAGAGAAGTGAAACTTCCTGTATGATGAATTCCTCGAACTGGAGTTCTGGAGAGGAATCAGTTTGAGAGTGGAGAAAGATACTCCGGCAGTTGTAGAGGTTCATTAGGCCATATGTCTTGCGCCAAAAGTATATTATCTTTAGTGGTAGCTATGGTCGTGGGCGAGCAGGACATGGCAGTCATGGAGAACCTTTCCCAGTGGAGGTTTAGTTCCTATGTGATGATGAGCTTAAGAGCTCTATAGAACTGTGATAAAATCAACAACTTTTTAGAGGATATTAGGAAGAATAATTACTCAGAAAGAAATAACCAAAATTAATAATTAAAAATAAAATTCTAAAATCTAATAAAAATAAAAAGTAGTTTCAATAAAAATTAAAAACATAAAATAATAAGTAAATATTTTTAAACATCTTCATCGCTGGATGGTTCACGAGGTGGGACTGGCGATGAGATGTGGGGGTGTTGACAAATCTGCTGTAGAGTGGCATAATGTTGTCAAATCATTGAAAACACTATTGCTCGAATCGAGTGAGGCGCTCAGAGATGTCAGCATATGAAGCCGCCGCATGAATTGGACAAGAGGGTGGTGGTGGCTGAGTCGGTGGGTCCTCGTCCTGTGCAGGGACATCAATAGGAATGTCCTTGTAAGCCTCCTCTTCGGTAGATTGGGCGAGACGATAGTGGGGAGGGTAGGTTCCTCGGTGCCTCTCGATCATCCTCATGCTAAGGATGCTCAAGATGCCTTGTGGAGACATCTGGCCGATAAGGGTGAGGGATGATTCTTGGGCCGAATTGTTAAGGAGCCTGAAGTGTCGTGCTAGTCGAGTCACGTAGGGGACAATGGAGATGATCCTCTTCTGATGTCGCTCCGTCTGGTGCTGAATCGCAAGGGCGATGAAATAGGCAAGGTCGATGACGTGCCCTTGCGACATGCACCATAAGAAGTAGACATCGTGGATGTTGACGACGCCAGTGCTTTATTGCCTTCCTGTAATCGTGTGAGCTAAAATAGCGTGTAAGTACCTCAGGGATGGTGGGAGAACTGATGCCTTGGAGCAGCTAGGATTGTAAGAGGTCGTGCTAGGGGCCAAAGTGTGCCAGCAATTCGAGGGAGAGAAATGTATGTGGCGACTGAGAGCATGTAGTTCATTGTCCTCCTTGAACTCCTCCGTATTTAAGCCTAGTGCATCACCAAACTCTAGGACGCTTAGCTGGTAGATTAATCTACCTAGGTGAAATTGAACCATGCCAGGATCATCGTAGTACGTCATTAGGTCTGAAGATGGAATGTTGAGCATAGTTCCATCGTAAGCTCAAGGTATGTCGGCTTGATAATCCCAAAGAATTGCTCTCAAGGGTCGGTGGTCAGGAGGGCTTGAATCGAATCAGCCAACTGAACCTGTTCTACAGTAGCCCAGTCGATGCAGTGACCCACAATTAAAGGTCGGGCCCAAAGTATTTGGAATAGGTCTTTTTTGAGGCAGGTACGACGGGTTTCTTTCCTCGTGAAGACGACATCAAAAGCCTGTAATATAAAGAATAATAACAATAGGTAAACGAATTCGAATAAAAGGCATGGATTTGGAACTAACTATTTCAGCCAATACTATTAATATAAAGCAAACTCAACCATAATAACAATGACAATGAGAATAGAAATGTAATGGGTATGAGGTTCTCCTAATCTCAATTTAACACGGAATGTATGATAATTAACTTAGGAATGCAAATTAAATGATATACATTGGCATGGTAATAGCATGAGAATAACATAGTAATGTCATGGGTATGAGGTGTTCCTACTAACTTGATTTAACACAAAATGTAGGATAACTAACCTAAGAATGCAAATTAAATGATAGAAAAATGAAAAATAGTTCAAAAGATATGAAGTTTAGGTTGATAATGAGCATTAGAAATAAGTAAAATAGAAGTGAAAGGAGTAAACAAATGCTAAGGGAAAGAGATTGAGCGTCAAAAATGAAGTGGGAACTGGCGCACGGGCGTGGCAGGAAGGCCATGTGGATTTGTAGCGGCTAGGGTTAGGGTTTTTGAATGGGAAAAAAAGTGAATAGTGTAGGGTATTTATAGATTTTGGGACACTCGGCCAGGGTACAAGGGCTAATTTCAGCCTGTGTGATTCACGAATTTCAAATTTGGGTGCGCCTGATATTTAGTACACGCCCGTGTTTCTTGGGTGTGTGGGTTCACACGGCCGTGTCTAGCTTCATTCGCTTCTCCCATGCCCATGTGTGCAAGCCCCACACCCGTGTTAATTTAACATGTTCGACCATGGGTGTTTCACATGGGCGTGTCGAACGCCTATGTTGTTTTGGCAGGTTCGCCCATGGTTCTTCGACACGGGCATGTCGCACACCCGTGTTGTTTTGGAAGGCTCGACCAGGGCCATATCGCACGGCCATGGCATTTAATCGTAGCCGGTGTTGGGGAAATCTTTTGCCCTATTTTCACACGGCCTTAAGCACACCCGTGTTCTTGGCCGTGTCTCTGTGGAAACACCTGTATTCAAGATTTCTATTAATAAGTTAGGAGTTTAATACCAAAATTTAAAGAAATTAATATTGTTAGTGCTCGGGTTGCCTCCCGAGAAGCGTTTATTTATAGTCTAAGCTCGACTTACCTCTCCAGTGAATGGTCAAGGTGGTTTGAGGAGTTTATACTCCTCATTCCTGCTATTAATCTCATCAAAATAAGGTTTTAATCGGGTGTTGTTTACCTTAAACGTGTCGAACTTGGGATGACTCACCTCTACAGTACCGAATGGAAAAATACTGAGTACCGTAAAAGGGATTTCCTCATTCGGTGTGGTAGTGACAATGTGGGGATCTGCAGCATCTAATAATGTAACGCCCCTGTACCTGAGACCATCACCGGAGTCGATTACGAGGTGTTACTAAACTTAATTCATTAATTAAAAAGCTTAAACAATTTATTTTAGAAATTCTAGACAAGTTGGCTAACTGCGTCATAGTCACTTAAAAATTCATATCTCGAGTTTCGAAACTCAAAATTAAGATCTGTAAATTTTTCCTAAAACTAGACTCATATATCTATCTACTAATTGTTTTCTAGAATTTTTGGTTGAGCTAATTAATAAAGTTTATTGATTAAAGTCTCCCCTATTTCAAGGTTCTACTACTCTGACCCCTGTGTATTACGAATCAGATATCTCCCTGTACATAGTTTCAATGATTATGACGTTTGTTTCTAATAAAACTAGACTCAATATTGGAATCTATACATATAAAACATGACTTCTAATTATTTTTGTACAATTTATGGTGAATTTTAAATTCAGACCAGGAGATTCAGAGACCACTCTAACACTGTTCCACCAAAACTTAAATATCTCATAAAATATAACTCATTTACCTGTTTTATTCCATCCATATGAAAATAGACTCATCAAGCTTAGATTTCATCACTTATTCATCCTTTAATTCTATTTCTACTATTTTTAGTGATTTTTCAAATTCATGTCATTGCTGCTGTCTGATTCTGTTTTGTGGCCAATTTTACCTTTCCAAAGATTTTCATGGTTTAGTTAAGGCATAAAGCATACATGTTATCATATATAAACTTGATTAGCCATTCCAATAGCTAATCATTTACAAACCCTTTTCTTACCAAACCATAACCATATCATATGATCATTTACACAAAGTGAGTATATTTCTATACATGCCGCACTCAAAATATACAAGCCATTTTACCAATTTAGGTCTTCGGATAGTGTGAACGAGCCTTCGATGTAACACCCCTTACCCATATTCATCGCCGGAATAGGGTAGGAGGCATTACTGGAGTTTACCGAATTAATTTTCCATTAATACGAGTTAAATACTATTTATTTACTAAAACATGTCATGGTGTCCGTTAGATGGGCCTCCAAAGCCCAAAACATACTTCGAGACCAAACTAGAATTAAATCGAAACCATAAGATTTTTTTTTTGCTCAATATAACCCCTTTATAAATATCTAACCTTCCTGCGATTTTTAAAACCAAGACCAATCCAACCAACCAATTCATTTCAATCAATTTAATACAAAATTATACTTCTATTATAATTATACTATTTAACATACTCATCATTCTTTACTTTAATGTATATTCATTAAACAAGTCTTAATATTTATATAATCACCAAGCCTTATACATGCCATATAAATCAAAAGGAAATTTACAAAAGCTACGGAGATAATCTGGATAGTGTGATCCTCTGTGTTGATCCGATCCTCCGTATACTTCCACGTCAATCTACAAGAGACATTGAATACACTCAAATAAGCTTATAAAAGCTTAGTAAGTTCATAGGCATAAAACATAAATCTTACCAAATATTTATACACTTATACTATATACACAATTATTAAGTTCACCTGTCAATCACAGTCATTGGTGAATTCCCTATATAAACTCACTACCACTTATCCATTTCCATTAATTCTTTTGGGCCCATTTGTCATATATCATTCTTTAACCAAATTAGGGAATGGTAATGGAAAATTGAGTACTTCACTTTCACTTTGCCATAGTATAACTATGGTCTTGCATATGATCACTTATCACTTTTTAAAATCATAGTCATGCCACGGTCTTACACTGATCACATTTATCACTTGTCACTGATCAGATAAGTGTAGCTAAAGCTACCACTTATCACTTATCACTTGTCATTGATCAGATAAGAGTAACTAAGCTACCACTTATCATTTGTCACTTATCACTGATCAGATAAGTGTAGCTGAGGCTACCACTTATCACTTGTCACTGATCAGAAGTACTCAAATCCGACATTCCACTCAATTTGATCATTTATTCGATTTTCAGGTTGTTATTTTATTTTCTATTCATCAATAAATATATTTCATCATACATTATATAATTCATAAATTTAACATATAATCATTAAACTTCAACCATATGAACTTACCTGGGTCGATTTGTAAAATTTGTGAAAATTCAGGGACTAATCAGCTACTTTTTCTTTTCCTCGACTTGCTTCAGGTTCTCGATCGATCATTGTAAAATCATTCATTTATCAGTATTGACTTCATCTTCAACCTGCTTATAAGTAATATTATCTATAATTTAATTGTTTACTTATGTATATTCCAATGTTGTCCATCAGTGTCATAGTCACAAGATTATTTTTATCTTTAGCTACAGAACTCCAAATTAGGATCTGCTAATTTTATCTGAAACTAGACTCATTAATCTTCTTCTCATAAAATTTTTAGAATATTTGATTTAGCCAATAAGTACAGTTTATTCTTTAAATTCACCCCTGTTCTGCTGTCTAACAATTCCAACTCTTCTTCACTAAAAATTAGTTATCTCTTCGTACAGAATTCGGCTGATGTCCATGTTTGTTTCTACTGAAAATAGACTCATTAAGGATTTTAAAAATATAAATTTAATCCCCTAATTATTTGTATCCAATTTTTTATGATTTTTAAAAGTCAGAACAGGGGATCCCGAAATCATTCTGAAATTGTCTCACAAAATCTATTATATCTCATGATCTACAATTCTGTTGCTTACACCGTTTTTTCTATGAGAAACTAGACTCAATAAGCTTTAATTTCATATTTTTTTCATCTTATAATTCTATTTCTACAATTTATGGTGATTTTTCAAAGTTAGACTACTGCTACTGTCCAAAACTGTTTTAGTGCAAATGTTGATTTCGATTTTTGCCCCAAATTTCACAGTTCATACAATTCAGTCCTTGCTCAATTAATCCCTCAATGAAGCTAATTCTTCCCAATTAATGCTTTACCTTAACATTATAAGTTATTTCACAATTATTTAAATTCGAATTTCCACATTAAACCCTAACTTCAAACTTTTTCACCTTTAGATCCCAAACATTCACTTTCTATTCAATTCTTTCAATAAAATCAGCATATAAACAATTTAAAACTCTAGTTCCATGCTAAATCATCATATAATTCCAGTACATATTCATATCACTTTCAATTTCTTTCATAGAATAAAAACTAATGAATTAAACAAGTGGACCTAGTTGTAAAAGTCATAAAACACAAAATTTCAAGAAATAATCAAGAATTGAACTTACTTGCAATAAAAATATGAAAACCAGCTTAAGAAAACCCTTCTATGGTGTTTTTTCTGGTGAGAATGCAGAAAATAATGAGAATTCTAGATAATTCCACTTTAGTCCTAGTTTATTAAGTAAATTTTTGCAATATTCCAATTTTGCCCTTAATTCATCAAATTTCCTGCGATTTCATGCACCTTGTCGTCCAGCCCAAATAGACCTGGGGTCTATTTGCCTTTTAAACCCTCTTTCTTTTATCATTTAAGCTATTTAATCATTTCCCATAATTTTACATTTGTTACAATTTAATCCTTTTATTCAATTAACTATCGAAACTTTAAAATTTCTTGACGAAACTTTAATACTAACGATTAACACTCCATAAATATTTATAAAAATATTTATGGCTCGTTTAAAAATTTTCAAACTCTCTATATCTCGCTTCCGATTCTAATTTAATTTTTTATTTCTAGTACACTATTCGCTATTTCAAAAATTTTCCTAACTTCACACTTAACTTATATTCACTAAATTATTAATATTTTCTACTCATTTGTCGGATTTAGTGATCTCGAATCACTATTCCGACACCACTTGAAAATTCAGCTATTACAACTCTCCCCCTCTTAAGAAATTTCGTCCTCGAAATTTGTTACCTGAAAATAGGTTCGGATATTGTGATCTTCTATTCCTCTGTTTCCCAGGTTGCCTCCTCCACACCATGTCGATGCCACAACACTTTCACTAACGGTACCTGTTTGTTCCTTAACTCTTTAATTTCCCAAGCTAGAATTTTCACCGATTCTTCTGAATAAGTCATGTCGGGTTGGACCTCTATTTCCGTATGAGGAATTGCATGTGATGGATCTGATCTGTACCGTCTCAACATAGACACATGAAACACGTTATGAATCTTTTCAAGTTTCGAGGGCAAAGCCAATCTATAAGCTACCGGGCCGATTCTTTCAATGATTTCATACGGCCCAATAAATTGTGGGCTGAGTTTTCCCTTTCTACCGAACCGCATAACTTTCTTCCACGGTGACACTTTCAAGAATACACGATCACCCACATTAAACTCTATATCTCTTCTCTTTAAATCTGCATATGATTTTTGTCGATCAGAGGCAGCTTTTAAACAATCTCGAATAATACAAACTTTTTCTTCGGTTTCCCGAATCAAGTCCACTCCCATTAGTTTCCATTCACTTAATTCAGACCAATATAATGGAGTTCTACACTTTCTTCCATACAGAGCTTCAAATGGTGCCATTTTAGTACTAGTTTGATAACTATTATTATAAGCAAATTCGACTAAAGGTAAATACCTTTCCCAACTGCCGCCAAACTCAAGTACACAACACCTTAACATATCTTCTAAAATCAATCACTCGCTCGATTTGCCCGTCATGTTCGAGGATGAAAAGTCATTTGAAATTTAATTTAGTGCCCAAAGCCTCCTGTAATTTATTCCAAAATCTCGAAGTAAATCTCGGATCCCGATCTGAAATAATAGATACTGGAACTCCATGTAATCTCACAATCTCAGAAATATACAATTCCGCTAACTTCTCCAATGAAAAATTTGATCTGATTAGAATAAAATGTGCCGACTTTGTCAATCTATCAACGATAACCCAGATTGAATCTTTCTTTTTCAGAGTCACAGGCAATCCTGATACAAAATCCATCGTAATGTGTTCCCACTTCCATTCAGGAATCATAATAGGTTGTAATAAACCCGTTGGTACTTGATGCTCTGCTTTCACTTGCTGACAGATTAGACATTTTGCAACAAATTCACAAATCTCTAGTTTCATACCAGGCCACCAGTACATTCTTTTTAAATCGCAATACATTTTTGTACTACCCGGATGAATAGAATACTTACTATTATGAGCTTCAGCAAGAATATCATTTTTCAATTCTGAATTATTCGGAACACAAATTCTATTACAATAACGCAACATACCACCATCATCAATGCTATATTCTGAACTCAAATTATCCTGAACCATTTGTCGTTTCAGCACTAGTTTCGGATCATCACTCTGTAATTCACGGATCCGTTGAAGGAATGTAGATTTTGCTTTCAATTCGCTAATCTTGAACCATCTTCGTTAATGCACAAATGAACATTCATTGCTCAAGTGCAAACAATGATGATTTTCGCTAAGTGCATCAGCGACCACATTAGCTTTCCCTGGGTGACAATCAATAACAAGATCATAATCTTTTAATAGTTCGAGCCACCGTCTCTGTCTCAAGTTTAGCTCTTTCTGTGTCATCAAATATTTCAGACTTTTGTGATCGGTATACACATAACTTTTTTCCCCATATAAATAATGTCTCCAGATTTTTAAAGCAAACACAATCGCAGCCAACTCCAAATCATGGGTAGGGTAATTTTTCTCGTGTGGTTTTAATTACCGAGAAGCATATGCCACTACTTTCCCTGACTGCATTAAAACACAACCCAAACCATTTAAAGATGCATCACTATACACAACATATGGTATACCTGATTCTGGTTGAGTTAACACAGAGCTTCACAACATTTTCTTCAATGGTCAAAACTTTGTTGGCACTTTTCAGACCATACAAATTCAACATTCTTCTCAAGTAGTCGAGTCATCGGCAAGGCAATCATTGAAAAATTTTTAACAAATCAGCGGTAGTATCCCGCTAATCCCAAGAAACTCCGCACTTCATTCGTTCTTTGGTGTTTTACAATTCACCATCACGACACTTTACTTGATCTACTCAATTCCTTCAATTGAAACAATATGACCAAATCCAACCTCCTGTAGCCAAAATTCACACTTCCCGAACTTTGCATACAATCGCTTCTCTCAAGGTCTGCAACACACTTCTCAAGTGTTGTGCATGATCAGGCTCGGTCTTCGAATAGATCAGTATATCATCAATAAATACAACCACGAATCTATCCAAATAAGGTTGAAAAATTCGATTCATCAAGTCCATAAATGTAGCAGGAGAATTAGTTAAACCAAATGGCATTACTAGAAACTCGTAATGACCATACCGAGTTCTGAAGGCATTTTTTGGCACGTCACATTCTTTAACTTTCAGCTGATAATACCCAGATCGAAGATCTATTTTTGGAAACACAGCAGCACATTTCAACTGATCAAACAAATCATCAATGCGGGGCAAAGGATATTTGTTCTTGATTGTAACCTTATTTAACTGTCTGTAATCTATACACAATCTCAACGAGCCATCTTTCTTTTTCACAAACAAAACAGGTGCACCCCAAGGAGATGTACTCGGTCTAATAAACCCTTTATCTAACAATTCTTGTAACTGAGTCTTCAACTCTTTTAATTCTGTCGGTGCCATTCTATATGGTGTTACGGATATTGGAGCTGTTCCCGGGATCACATCAATCACAAACTCAACTTCACGATCTGGTGGTAAACTAGGCAATTCCTCACGAAACACATCAGTAAATTCATTAACAACTGGCAACTGTTTCAACTTTGATTCAGAATCCTGAATATCAAGAATGTAAGCTAAATATGCTTCATTACCCTTCCGTATTAGCTTCTGAGCTGAAAAGGCTGAAATAATTCAGACATTATCTTTCATATTTCCAAACTCAACCGAAATCATTTCTCCTGTCTGATTTTTCAAATCAATCCATTTCTCTCGACAGTTCACTACAGCATCATGTTTTGTTAACCAATCCATTCCCAGAATAATATCAAATTCCTGAAAGGGTAACAACATCAAATCAGCATGGAATTCACAACTTTTCACTTTCAGTGGACAATTACGACATATTAAATTAACCATCACACTTTGACCTAATGGATTAGTGACTTGTATATCATAATTAGTGGACTCAACAGATAATTTCTTTTCAGATGCTAGCATAGTGCAAATATATGAATGAGTAGACCCAGGGTCTATTAATGCATAAACAGTAACATCATAAAGATAGAAAATACCAGCAATTACATCAGAAGCCGTAGCCTCTTCCCTTGCTCGAATGGCATAGGTACGTGCTGGTGCTCTATTCTCTGATTGACTAACTGGTTCTCTTATACTCGAACGGGTAGCCCTCAGTAATCGCTTCCGCCCGAACGTCTACTTCTTTGGGGAGTGGTTCTCAGATCTCTTTCGATCCACTTCATCTTTTTGCGGTGGGGCAATCTCGAATAAGATGATCAGTAGCCCCACATTTATAACAAGCCCCCATCTTAGTCCTGCATTCACCGAAATGATGTCTTCCACGATATTGACACTTAGGCCGGGGAGTATTCTGAACACTGCTCATATTTGCTGCAGGTCTATCAAATACCTTCAAATCAGATTGTCTTGATCTACCTCTACCCAATCTTCCCGGCACGGATGTAGTTCGACTAATTTCTTCTCTAGATTTCTTCATCGGTAAATCTGAAAATGACTTAGAAGCACCTCTTTTAAATGACTCTTTATTTTTCCGATCTCTTTGCATTTTTCTGTTATATACTTCTTCAAGCTTTTGAGCACGGTCTAACAGAACAACGAACTCTCGTATTTCATTAGCCCCAATCATCATTCTAATCTCATCATTTAACCCTTCTTCAAATCTGATACACATTTCTTCTTCGGTAGGTACAATGTCTCGAGCATATTTGCTGAGGTAGACAAATTCTCTTTCGCATTCGGCCACTGACTTATTTCCCTGCCGTAGATCAAGAAATTCTCTCTTTTTCTTATCTAGATATCTTTTCCCCACATATTTCTTTTTAAACTCGTTCTGGAAAAATTCCCAAGTAAGCTTTTCTGCAGGTACTACAGCTTCCACAGTTTCCCACCAATTATAAGCTTCTTCTTTTAACAATGAAACGGCACATCGTAGATAATCTTCCGGAGAACAAGTCATCTGTTTAAAAATTCTTACCAAACTTTGTAGTCAATACTCAGCTTTTACAAGGTCATCATCTGATCTTCCTCGAAATTCCTCAGCTCCAAACTTCCTAAGCTTTTCGATCGGAGAACATTTACTAGTTTCAATTATTGAAGGAGGTGGAGGAGCAACCGTAGGTACCATAGGTGGTGCAGTAGGGGGAGGAGGTGGTTGAGACTGACTTCTTTCTTGTATCATCTCCTTATACCACTGATTCATAACTCCATAAATCATATTTTTAAGTTCTCGCTCTCGCATCATAGAGATTGGAATATCACTACTTGTTCCTTGTTCTGGAGTCTGCACCCTACTGTTAGCTTCCTCCTGTTCAGTACGTTCAGGTCTATCTAACATCTTTATAATCGGAGAGTATCTATAAAAATGAAAAAGATTAGATCGGATCATACACATCACACTATCACAGATTTATATGGCATGTATTTCTAAACAGTTTACACATAACACATGTTCTGAGAACCGGCTAAACTGGGCTCTGATACCACTAAATGTAACACCCCTTACCTATATTCATCGCCGGAATAGGGTAGGAGGCATTACTGGAGTTTACCGAATTAATTTTCCATTAATACGAGTTAAATACTATTTATTTACTAAAACATGTCATGGTGTCCTTTAGATGGGCCTCCAAAGCCCAAAACATACTTCGAGACCAAACTAGAATTAAATCGAAACCATAAGATTTTTTTTTTGCTCAATATAACCCCTTTATAAATATCTAACCTTCCCTGCAATTTTTAAAACCAAGAGCAATCCAACCAACCAATTCATTTCAATCAATTTAATACAAAATTATACTTCTATTATAATTATACTATTTAACATACTCATCATTCTTTACTTTAATGTATATTCATTAAACAAGTCTTAATATTTATATAATCACCAAGCCTTATACATGCCATATAAATCAAAAAGGAAATTTACAAAAGCTACCGGAGATAATCTGGATAGTGTGATCCTCTGTGTTGATCCGATCCTCCGTATACTTCCACGTCAATCTACAAGAGACATTGAATACACTCAAATAAGCTTATAAAAGCTTAGTAAGTTCATAGGCATAAAACATAAATCTTACCAAATATTTATACACTTATACTATATACACAATTATTAAGTTCACCTGTCAATCACAGTTATTGGTGAATTCCCTATATAAACTCACTACCACTTATCCATTTCCATTAATTCTTTTGGGCCCATCTGTCATATGTCATTCTTTAACCAAATTAGGGAATGGTAATGGAAAATTGAGTACTTCACTTTCACTTTGCCATAGTATAACTATGGTCTTGCATATGATCACTTATCACTTTTTAAAATCATAGTCCCCCACGGTCTTACATCGATCACATTTATCACTTGTCACTGATCAGATAAGTGTAGCTAAAGCTACCAGTTATCACTTATCACTTGTCACTGATCAGATAAGAGTAGCTAAGCTACCACTTATCATTTGTCACTTATCACTGATCAATAAGTGTAGCTGAGGCTACCACTTATCACTTGTCACTGATCAGAAGTACTCAAATCCGACATTCCACTCAATTTGATCATTTATTCGATTTTCAGGTTGTTATTTTATTTTCTATTCATCAATAAATATATTTCATCATACATTATATAATTCATAAATTTAACATATAATCATTAAACTTCAACCATATGAACTTACCTGGGTCGATTTGTAAAATTTGTGAAAATTCAGGGACTAATCAGCTACTTTTTCTTTTCCTCGACTTGCTTCGGGTTCTCGATCTATCATTGTAAAATCATTCATTTATCAATATTGACTTCATCTTTAACCCTCTTATAAGTAATATTATCTATAATTTAATTGTTTACTTATGTATATTCCAATGTTGTCCATCGGTGTCATGGTCAATAGATTATTTTTATCTTTAGCTACAGAACTCCAAATTAGGATCCGCTAATTTTATCTGAAACTAGACTCATATATCTTCTTAGAATAAAATTTTTAGAATTTTTGGTTTAGCCAATAAGTACAGTTTATTCTTTAAAGTCACCCCTGTTCTGCTGTCTGACAATTCCAACTCTTCTTCACTAAAAATTAATTATCTCTGTGTACAGAATTCGGATGATGTCCATGTTTGTTTCTATTGAAAATAGACTAATTAAGGATTTTAAAAATATAAATTTAAGCCCCTAATTATTTTTGTCCAATTTTTTATGATTTTTAAAAGTCAGAACAGGGGATCCCGAAATCATTCTGACATTGTCATCCAAAATCTATTATATCTCATGATCTACAATTTCGTTGCTTACACTGTTTCTTCTATGAGAAACTAGACTCAATAAGCTTTAATTTTATATTTTTTTCATCTTCTAATTCGATTTCTAAAATTTATGGTGATTTTTCAAAGTTAGACTACTGCTACTGTCCAAAACTGTTTTAGTGCAAATGTTGATTTCGATTTTTGCCCCAAATTTCACAGTTCATACAATTCAGTCCTTGCTCAATTAATCCCTCAATGAAGCTAATTCTTCCCAATTAATGCTTTACCTTAACATTATAAGTTATTTCACAATTATTTAAATTCAGAATTTCCACATAAAGCCCTAACTTCAAACTTTTTCACCTTTAGATCCCAAACATTCACTTTCTATTCAATTCTTTCAATAAAATCAGCATATAAACAATTTAAATCTCTAATTCCATGCTAAATCATCATATAATTCCAGCACATATTCATACCAGCTTTCAATTTCTTTCATAGAATAAAAAACTAATGAATTAAACAAGTGGACCTAGTTGTAAAATTCATAAAAACAAAAATATTTCAAGAAATAATCAAGAATTGAACTTACTTGCAGTAAAAATATGAAAAACCAGCTTAAGAAAACCCTTCTATGGTGTTTTTGCTGATGAGAATGCAGAAAAATAATGAGAATTCTAGATAATTCCACTTTAGTCCTAGTTTATTAAGTAAATTTTTGCAATATTCCAATTTTGCCCTTAATTCATCAATTTTCCTACTGATTTCATGCACCTTGCCATCCAGCCCAAATAGACCTGGGGTCCATTTGCCTTTTAAACCCTCTTTCTTTTATCATTTAAGCTATTTAATCATTTCCCATAATTTTACATTTGTTACAATTTAATCCTTTTTATTCAATTAACTATCAAAACTTTAAAATTTCTTGACGAAACTTTAAGACTAACTTATTAACACTCTATAAATATTTATAAAAATATTTATTGCTCGTTTTAAAAATTTTCAAACTCTCGATATCTCGTTTCCGATTCTAATTTAATTTTTTTATTTCTAGCACACTATTCGCTATTTCAAAAAATTTTCCTAACTTCACACTTAACTTATATTCACTAAATTATTAATATTTTCTACTCATTTGTCGGATTTAGTGATCTTGAATCACTATTCTGACACCACTGAAAATTCAGGCTATTACATTCGACCTATCCCAATTCTCAAGCCAGCTTGTCAAAGCTCCAATGAATGAAAAGGAGGGAGTAATCATAAATGCTTAGTAAGTTCGCATGCAAATAACAAGTAACATGATCATGCAATCCAACATAAACATCATTAAGACACTCATATCATAAGAATACTTACTATCTTACCACAATTTTGTCTTACCAAGTTCTTAACCAAGGATTAAACTCATACTTGTCCATTTTCACTTCTTCAACACATTCATCATCGAATCATTTTCGTTTTAAGTATTTTCCATATTCTCTTAGGATTCTCCCGTTGAACACATCGGAATATAATTTTGGATACGCGGATAGTGTGCACGTAAGTGCTATACTCATAACTGAACAAGCTCAATAGCTTTTGAAATCTATGTAGCCAAGCTACCATGTAACCCGCCCATAAACGAACTCGGACTCAACTCAACAAGCTCGGGTGTTCGCATCCATAAGTGAACTCGGACTCAACTCAACGAGCTCGGATGCCTAGTTACTTCTCACGAACTCGGACTCAACTCAGCGAGTTCGGAACTCAACCATCCTAGTTACATGTCACTTGTACCCTAATCTATTCCCAAGGTTCAAATGGGATTCTTCTCAATTACACATTTTAATCACCTTCTTCGAAATGTAAAAACCGATACTTGCTAGCATCTCATACTTATCAATCAAGTTATTCACATAATTTGCATATTACAAATTAGTAATTCACAAAGAATAATATTTCAAGTATCATATCATACAAATATCATTAAATCACTTAAAATAAAATTATGTTACCTTGTTTACACATGAACTTACCTCGATACAAAATATTAGCAATCGAGCCTATTCCTCGTAAACTTTGTTTTTCCCTAGATCACGACTAGAATCTTGTTTCTCTTGATCTATAATACCAAATTAATTTATTTAATACATTCATTCATCAAAACAGCCCCTAGTACGAACTTTGGCAAAATTACCATTTTGCCCTTAAACTTTTGCATATTTACACTTTTACCCCTAGGCTCGGGAATTCAAATTCATCCCTTATTCTTATGTTTTATGACATGCTGATCATTTTTCCCTTCTATAGCAACATCAAATTCACACTTTAACATGTACTTATGAATATTAGGTATTTTTATCGATTAAACCCTTTTACTCGTTTTCACTTAAAACCGAGTAGCACAAGTTGTCTAGCATAGTTTAAAACCTCATATTCAATCATAAAACACCAAAATACAAAAATTTTACCTATGGGTATTTTTCCAAATATGAACCCTAGGTTGAATTATTGCTAGCATAAGCTAAATCGAGCTACCGGAATTTTAAAAACATAAAAATCATTAAAAACGGGCATAAAAATCACTTACAATCAAGGCTTAAAAATGTTGAAACCCTAGCTATGGTGGAGAGAAAAATTTGGCAGCAACTTATGGAGAAGATGATCATTTTTGTGTTATTTTTCCCATTTTATTTCATTTAATATCCAAATGACCAAAGTGCCCTTCCTTACTAAACTTTCAAAAATTCCATCCATGTCCAATTTTTGTCCATAAACTTAGAAATTGGTCAAATTTATATTTAAGACCTCCTCATTAATATTCCAAAACAATTTCATACTAAAAACTTCTAGAATGCAAGTTTTTCAAATTATTAGATTTAGTCCCTAATTTCATCTTAAGCACTTTATGCATAGAATTTCGTCACGAAATTTTCACACAATCATGAAATCATATCATAAACCTCAAAATAATTATAAAATAATTATTTATATCTCAGATTTGTGGTCACGAAAACACTATTTCGATTAGGCCCTAATTCGGGATATTACAAATAAGACCTTATCACCAACCTTAAGTTGATTTGGAGAGGTATCAGGCTCGTTTTGGCGTAGTTTCAATTTGTCGTGTGTTCTTGGTTTGTGCGTCTACCATTCATTGATTTCCTCAATTTGTAATCTTCGATCTTCATGAACAGGTCCTTTACTAGTGCTTGAGAATGGCTCGTGTGCTTCCTTCAGACTCATTTTCTGCAAAATAGGTTGCACCATATTGTTAGTTTTAGTAGAATGGTTTAAATGATCACCTTCAATTCCTGATGTGTTGCCAGAATTGCGAGCTTGAAGGGCGATTGTTTCGTCTCCCACCCGAAGTGTGAATTCACCTGTGCCAACATCAATGATGGTTTTAGCAGTTGCTAAAAAGGGCCTTCCTAGAATTAAGGGAGTGTTGCTATCCTCTTCTATGTCTAGAATAATAAAGTCAATGGGAAATATAAATTTATCAATTTTAACTAGCACATCTTCAATAATACCTCTAGGGAATCTTATAGTTTTATCTGCTAATTGAATGCTCATCCTAGTTTGTTTGGGTTTCCCAAGACCTAGTTGCTTAAACATTTTGTAAGGCATGACGTTGATACTAGCCCCTAGATCAACTAATGCATGATTAACATCTAAACTACAAATTAAGCAAGGAATAGTAAAGCTCCCTGGGTCTTTTAGTTTGTTGGGTAGTTTATTTTGGAGAATGGGCGAGAAAACTGCGTTCAGCTCCACATGCGACGCCTCGTCCAACTTCTGCTTATTTGCTAAAAGCTTCTTTAAAAATTTCATTGCATTTGACATCTGCGATAGAGATTCAATAAATGGTAAGTCAATATGTAATTTTTTAAAGAGTTTAAGGAATTTACCAAATTTTTCATTTGAGCGGTCTTTCCTTGTCGCGTTGGGGTATGGCACATGAGGTTTATATTCGACAGTCACTGGTTTGTTTGTATTTTGATCTACCTCACCTTGACCTTTTCTTACCACAGTTTCTTGCCTCGGTTCTGGTTCAGGCTCAACGACTCCTTCGTCATCTTGAATAATAATTGCGTTGAGTTGTTCCCTTAGGTTAGGTTCGGTATTACTTGGCAAACTACCTTGTAGTCGTTCGAAGATTAGTTTGGAAAGCTGGCCTATCTGAGTTTCGAGGCTTTGGATCGTCGCTTGTTGATTTTTAAGTGTTGTCTCGGTGTTCTGAAAATGGGTTTCTGACACTGATATAAACTTTGAGAGCATCTCTTCAAGGTTTGGCTTCTTTTCTTGTTGGTAGGGTGGTTGTTGGTAGCCCGGAGGATGTTGTGGTCTTTGATTTCCTTGACCGCCCCACGAGAACTTGGGGTGGTTCCTCGAACCTGCATTATAAGTGTTACTATATGAATTGTTTTGAGGTCGAGGATTATTACCCATGTAGTTTAATTGCTTGTTATCCATGTTATGGTCATAAGGATGGTATTCTGAATGGTTCGTTCCACCGCTACTTGCTTCGCACTACATTACTGGGTGAACCTGTGAAGAACTAAGAAAACCGTCAATCTTTTATTCAAGAGTTCTACCTGATTAGAGAGCATGGTGACTGAATCAATGTTATAAATGTTGGTTGTTTTCATTGGCTTTTTCCTCATGACTTGCCACTTATAGTTATTCAGTGACATCTCCTCTATAAACTCATAGGCATCTTCTGGTGTTTTATTGTTGCTGGTTCTGCCCGCTGCTGCATCAACCATTTGTCGAGTCGAAGGATTCAGACCATTGTGAAATGTTTGTACTTGGAGTCAAAGCGGTAACCCATGGTGAGGGCACCTTCTCAGTAAGTCCTTGTATCTCTTCCATGCATCGTAGAGGGTTTCTAAATCCATCTGTACAAAAGAAGAGATATTATTACGTAATTTAGCCGTTTTAGCCGGCGGAAAATATTTTAGTAAGAAATTTTCAGTCATTTGTTCCCAAGTAGTAATTGACCCTCGTGGTAACGAGTTCAACCACTGTTTAGCTTTGTTCCTCAATGAAAAGGGAAACAACCGAAGATATATGGCATCATCAGAAACGCCATTAATTTTAAATGTATCGCATAGTTCTAAGAAGTTGGCTAAATGAGCGTTGGGATCCTCATCCTGCAAACCATCAAACTGAACAAATTGTTGTATCATTTGAATAATGTTAGGTTTTAATTCAAAAGTATTTGTAGCTACAGTAGGTCTAACTATGCTTGATTCAGTTCCTATTAAAGAAGGTTTAGCATAATCATACATAGTGTGTGGAGTAGGATCTTGATTAACCGCAATTGTAGGAGGTAGCTGATTGCGTTGGTTTTCAGCCATTTCTTCGATTGGGGGTTGAGTATCATCTTCTTGCTCGTTCTCCATTCATCTTAAGTTGCACCTTATTTCTCTTTGGTTTCTACGAACTATACGATCGATTTCTTCGTCAAAAAGTAATGGTCCCAATGGGTTTCTTCTAGTCATAAACTATAAAAACTTGCTAAGAGAAAGAAAGAGTAGGTTAATAAATAATAATAAAAATTAAAGTAAATTAAATTGCAAGAAAAATAAATAGCTAATGTAATAAAAATTGAGCATTCCTAATATCTTAGTTCCCCAGCAACGACACCAAAAACTTGATCGCGTTATTTCGTGATAGGTTTTAAATATTTATAATTACTCGTTCTTAAACTAACTATTATGGCGATGTAGGCAAGTGTACCTATCGAACAGTAGTATAGTTTTAGCAAGACCAGATTGTCGAACTCAAAGGAACTAAAAGTACTAGTAATGACTGTCTTTTTATTATCTAGCCTAAGAATAAAGAGGTTTTGTTTTAATTAACTAATTATCTAAACTAAGAACGCACAGAGAAAAGAATTGGGGAATTGCTTTTGGGAAAAATTGATTGACTTAAGACAATACCTAAGGAAAAATCCACCTAGACTTTACTTGTTATTTTGGCTCCGAATCGGATGATTTATTTATTCAACTTGTTCCGTAGAGATGCCTAAGTTATGTTTTTATCCCTATTCAAGACTAATAATGTCTAATCCCTAGATTGAATGACCGAGACTTTTCTCTAATTAACACTCCAGGGTTGTATTAACTCGATCTATGGATCCCCTTATTAGGTTTCACCCTAATCTGGCAAAATCTTGTCACCCTATGTCTAGGCTCGCAATCAACTCCTCTTAATTATGACAAATGTACTCTTAGACAGGCTTTATTCCTCCTCCGAATAAGATCATGTCTTGAATCAGTATCCTGGGATATCAAAACAAGAATTAAGAACACATAAGTAAGAACAAGTTAAATATTTATCATATGATTCAGAAAATAATAACAAGATTCGTCTTAGGTTACATTCCCCTTAGGTATTTATGGGTTTTAGTTCATAACTAAATAAGAAAACATCTCAGAAGAATAAAGAGTACAAAACATAAAGAAAACCCAAAACTCCTGAAGGGAAATTGAGGAGAGATCTTCAGTCTTGATGATGAATCTGGCTTCTGAGATGGATCAATCGGCTTCCTTGGAGTAATTCCTTACTCCCTATTCTCCGTCCCCCTTTTCTTCCTTCTCTAGGGTGCATTTATAGGCTTTGGAATGCCTAAAAGCCTTCAAAATTATCCTTTTCCCAATGGCAGGGACACGCCCGTGGCACACACCCGTGTTTGATTACTTCAGGCCGTGCTCGAGCCTACCAAATTGACACGGCTGTGTGGTCTACCCGTGTGAGGAGGTCCAGGCCGTGTTGATTTTGTACACGGCCATGTTTGTTCCTTTCGCTCTCCTATGCTCTCCTAAGTATAAAACATGAAATTAAAGCATTAAAAGCATCGAATTCACCAATTCTAATAGGAAATCATCCATAAAATGCATTAAACATGGGGTAAAAATATGTATAATTTATGGTATATCAATATCCATTAACCATCAATTCATACGAATGATTATTCCCTATATGCACTTCCATGAACCTCACATTTTATGGCCGGATTACTAGTCCAGGCTAAATCCCCCATTTTATGAACTCATAAGGTGATGTCGGGATTACCAGTCCGGCTAAATCCTTTAATACGACAAACACCATTAATGAGCTCGGATCTGAATTACCAGTCCAGGCTAAATTCAAACCCTAATCAGATTAACCGTCTGGGCTAAATCCATAATGCACACATATTCTTCGGGAGGCTCGACCATTCAAAGGAACACCCGTCCAGGCTAGATCCTATCAATATTTGAGATCAACGAGTTACCCGTCCGGGCTAAATCCTTACTGCAACACATGCAGGATCTCGTAACACATATCAATCAGGGTTTATCCATCGAAATTTCCTTTTTCAACCTCAACCGAGACATTTTTCACATGTTACCATTAAATATGCATTTCTATGATATTTCATGCCAATAATAAATGCAATCATCATGCATTCATAAATCATACAATTATGCATATTAGGAGTTTACTTTAAGTTATCTGAACTTACTTGGTATTTGTTTCGAAATTGTGTTTCAGTGATTCTGAAACCTTGCGTTTACCTTGATCGACCTCCAGAATTTGTTCCTTAGGGTCTATAACAACAAAATTATATCATTAATACCCCGCAGTATACATCACAAGTCTAATTATCACCCTCGGTCCAAATAACCGTTTTGCCCCTATAATGAAACACATACAATTTCTACCTTACCCAAGCCTAGCCGAACACTTTTCTTTCCTATGGTAGCCCTCACTTTCCATTATTTTCACACTTCTACCACACATTTTACAACTTTTGCAAAATGGTCCTACAAGGGTCTTTCATGAAAATTACCTAGGAAAAGAAGTTTAACACATATTCATCTTTCATGTTCCTCCATAATCCGTCAAAATACAAGTTACTCATGCATGTTAAATTTTTAAACATGAATCTTAGCATGAAATATGGGTAGAAATGGAGAGAGCAAGCTACCGGGATTTCAAAAACACAAAGAACATTTAAAACGGGGCTTGGGAGCACTTACTATTGAGCATGGAAAGCTTGAAAACCCTAGCTATGGTGACAAGAGAATTTCAGCAGCATGGACAAGAAGAATGGCTGATGTTGGCTTGATTTTTCCCATTTTATTTCATTCAAAAGCCAAATGACCAAAATGGCCTCATGCCCTTTCTTTAAAATTTCATCTATGCAAGCCCATTTTTGTCCAAAAATTTAGAAATTGGGAAAATTACTCTTCAAGACCTTCTAATTCATAACCCAAAGCAATTTCATACAAATTGCTTCTAGAATTCAAGTTTTACAATTTATTCAATTTAGTCCCTAATTTCCAATTGAACACCATACTCAAAGAATTTCTTCATGAAACTTCAACACATGTATATACTCGTATTCTAGGCCTCATAATAATCATAAAATAAATATTTTGATGTCGAATTTGTGGTCCCAAAACCACTATTCTGACTAGGCCCTATTTTGGGATGTTACACCGTGCCAAAAAAAGGGGGTATTCTATTTGTGATGCCAGCATACCAATTAAGATCATATGGCCAGACCATACACCCGTGTGTCTTGGCCGTGTTCGAGCCTGACTTACAGTTGTAGGGTACCCTAGGGAACACACGACTGTGCAACATGGTCGTGTGTCGCACACAGTTGAGACACATGCCCGAGTGGACAAAAACAGGCCATTTAAATAGCCAAGTTGCCACCCCAATTTTGTCATCCTACAAGCAAAGGAAACTAATATATTTATATCGCCATTTTAGACAAATTCAACACCAAAACATAACCCTTTTCATATCATATCATAGTCACCAAAATTCATACCCATAAACCTTACCAATTCATACCAAACATAAGGTAATATCATACCAAAGCATTTCCTTCCATACATCATTCAATCTTAATTTAATCTTACCAAGACTTACCAATTAAAACATACCACAATTTCATATTATCATCACATACCATGAACCATTATCAACCATGAGTTCAAACACAAATTAGCCAAGTCACATGGCTAAGCATATACATCACAAAACATACTTCTCACACTACTAGCCTATACATGCCATACTTCATAAATATGCACTTTCAAAAGTACCAAAATGAGGTTCGATAGTGTGGTGACAATCGTAGACGATCCTCGAGCTTACAGTAGCTTCGATAGCTATAAAAAATGTAAACACACACAAAGTAAGCTTTCAAAAGCTTAGTTTGCTTGTACCAAAACATCAACAATATAAAATATGAAACATCAGTACATAAGTAATTATAATTTCTCAATTCATCCATTAAGTCCATGCTAACAACAACTATATGTTTATACAAATTCAATAAACTGTTATACATTTTACCACCTACCACATAGGTATTATACTTATCGGAACATTATCATGTTCATTCGTTTACAATCTCACCTCTTGTTCGAATACTTTAAGACTTTTCGATGATCACCAATGATTTAATTATCTGCAAACTTAGTACGTAAATATTAGCCAATGCTAGAACGATTCTGCACAATTAGTGCCTTCTAAACTAACCGAAGCTAAGTCAGTATCGCACACTCAGTGCCTTTAGTAGCCGAAGTTAATTTAAATTGTACACTTAGTGCCAAATACTTTCGATTCATCATCATATTCATCCAATTCAATTATATACAATACATGTATAATAATGGCATCAAAACCTACTTAACATCATATTTTAAGTACGAACTTACCTCGTACTCAGAATTTATAGACTCGGACTACTTATTCTACAATCTTCTATTCCCCTCGCTGTAAGTCGGAATTCCTCTTTTCTTGATCTATATGTATTCAAAATTAACCCTTTTATTCACCAAATCATTCAAAACCAACCATTTACACACAATTAGGGTACTTTGCAAAATAGCCATTACATTTTCACATTTTGACACTTTAGTTCCTAATTCACAAAATACACAAAATTTGCTTGTACACAAGATTAGCCGAATTTTCATGACTCTCATACGATCCATACATTTCATTTATTTCACATTTTCTTCCTTCAAAATAACATTTTTTACAATTTAGCCCAAATTACTCAATTTCATCAAAAATTCAAAGACAACCCATTTAAACCCAACATCAAGCTTCCATAATTCATCAACTAACATCACAAAACTCATAATTTCATCAATGAAACATTTAAAATCATCACCAAAATTAGAAATTGAAGCATGGGTTCGATAGTATACAAAGCAACGATTACAAAAACGTAGAAATTATCAAAAAAACCAAACAAAATCATACCTTAATCAAGCTTCAACCTAGCCGAACCCTAAAACTCATTTTCTTTTCTTTTTCTTGCCAATTTCGATTGATGAACATAAAGAAATGAAATGAATTTGATTGTTTTTCATTTAATTAATATGACTTTAATACCAATTTCCTATTTTATCCTTTTATAAACAATTATAAAACCATCTAATGGATGGTTATTTTAATCCATTAACATTCTCAATGGAAAAATAACAACATAAAGACCCTTGCTTTAGAAAGCCAACTCAAATAGGCACTTTAAGATCTATCACACAGCTTTTACATTTTTCGCGATTAGGTCCTTTTTGCAAATTAAGCACACAAACAGTTTAATTTTTAGACGAGACTTTCACACATGTCAATTCACTCATAATAGGCACGAAAAATAATATTAAAATATTTTTCTGACTCGGGTATGTGGTCCCAAAACCACTATTCTGACTAGGGTCAAAACCAGACTGTTACAAAAAGACCGATGAATAAGCCATATCAATCTTCGTCAAAGAAATTCAGAGATTCATTCACCCAACCAAATGCTTCAATCGGGTATTCGAGAAGAGATTGTGGAAAACAATACTCAAGTCTTAAAGCCCAAGCTACATCAGTATCGAATGTTGGTAGTGTGAGAAACAATAAACCCGAGTGCCAACATTGTGGGAGGTTACATTTTGGAGAATGTTGGGATAAAAGTAATAAAGCTTGCTACAGATGTGGTTCAACATATCATTTTATTCGGGATTGTCCTGAGTTAGCTGGGAAAGACCAATACTAAAACGTAAGACCGTGTAACACAGCCACTAGAGGGAGGCGACTAAGAAATGCTAGAAATGTGACCAGTAGTAGAGGTACGATGGAAGACTCTGCTGTGAGATCCGAGGCCAAAGCACCTACTAGAGCTTACGCTATTCGCGCTCATGATGAGACATCGTCACCTGATGTTATCACCAGTATATTCTCTCTTTATGACACTAATTTGATTGCATTGATTGATCCTAGATCGACTCATTTGTATATCTGTATGAATTTAGTGTTTAGTAAGAATTTTCTTGTAGAGTCTACTAAGTTTGTGACTAAAGTATTGAACCCCTTAGGCAAGGATGTTCTAGTTGACAAAGTTTACAATAATTGTCCTTTAATGCCTCGAGGTTACTTTTTTTTGGCTAATTTGATGCTTTTTCCATTTAATGAGTTCGATATAATTTCGGGTATGGATTGCTTGACTCTGCATGATGCTATTGTGAACTGTAGAAGAAAGATTATTGAATTGAAATGTCAAGATAGTGAAATCATTCAAATTGAATTAGATGAATTGAGTGAATTGCCTACTGTGATTTCGTCTATGTCAGCTCAAAGATGTGTGAGAAAAGGTTGCGAAGCTTATCTTACTTATGTTCTAGATACAAAAGTGTTTGAATCAAAGATTGAACTAGTGCCTGTAGTATGTGAATATCTAGATGTATATCCAGAAGAATTACCCGGGTTACCACCGATAAGAGAAGTTAAATTTGCTATTGAGTCAGTACCAGAAACTTCACTGATATCGATAGCTATATACAGAATGGCTCCTGCTGAATTGAAAGAGTTGAAATCTCAACTGTAAGAGTTAACGGATAAAGGTTTTGCATGACCTAGTTTTTTACCCTAGGGTACGCCAGTATTGTTTGTAAAGAAAAAAGACGGGTCAATAAGAATGTGTATTGATTATCGACAACTCAATAAGGTTACGATAGAACAAGTATCTGTTGTCGAGAATAGATGATTTATTTGATTAGTTGAAAGGCGCAACAGTGTTTTCGAAGATTGATTTGCGATCTGGTTATTATTAGTTGCAAGTTAAAGATTCGGATGTGCAGAAAACTGCTTTCTGAAAGAGGTATGGACATTATGAATTTCTTGTTATGCCTTTCAGATTGACTAATGCTTCTACCGTCTTTATGGATTTGATGAACCGAAATTTTTAGATCATATTTAGACAAATTTATTGTTGTGTTCATTGACGATATTCTGATCTATTCACGAGATAAGTCTGAACATGTCAAGAATTTTAGAATTGTGTTACAAACTTTGAGAGTTAAACAATTATTCACTAAATTCAGCAAATGTGAATTCTTTCTTCGAGAAGTTGAATTTTTAGGGCTCATTGTTTCAACGGAAGGTATAAGAGTTGATCCGAGCAAGATTTCAGTAGTTGTTGATTGGAAACCACTGATAAATGTATCTGAAGTTAGAAGCTTTCTGGGGTTAGCTGGTTATTATCGATTTTTTGTAAAAGGGTTCTCGGTGATTGCTACACCTATGACCAGATTGCATTAGAAGGATGTGAAATTCGAGTGGTCAGAGAAATGTCAATAGAGTTTCGATCTATTAAAAGTAATGTTAACTAAGGCACCAATGTTTGTTCAACCTAAGTCGAGTAAAGAATTCGTGATTTATAGCAGCGCGTCACTGAATGGTTTAGGTTGTGTTTTAATGCAAGAAGGAAAAGTTATAGCTTATGCCTCTAGATAGTTGAAACCGCTTGAAAAGAATTACTCGACGCATGATTTAGAGTTGGCTGCTATTGTTTTTGCATTGAAAATTTGGCGACATCATTTGTACGGTGAAAAGTGTCACATCTATACTGATCACAAGAGTTTAAAGTATATAATGACTTAGAAAGATTTGAATTTTCTACAACGAAGATGGCTTAAATTGTTAAAAAACTATGAGTTAGTAATCAATTATCATCTGGGGAAAGCAAATGTGGTTATGGATGCTTTGAGTAGAAAATCTCCTTTTGCTTTGAAAGCGATGAATACGAGACTGACTTTATCTGATGATGGTTCAATATTAGCTAAGTTGAAACCTAAGCCAACTTTTCTTCAGCAAATTTGGGAAGCTCAAAAGTGTGATATTGAGTTACAAGCCAGAAGAATGTAATGTGATTCGAATAGTGATTCAGGCTATTAGATCAGAGCTAATGATTGTTTAATGTTTCAAAACAGAATTTGTGTTCCAAAGAATTCTGAACTCATTCAGAAAATTTTTCATGAAGCACATAGTGGTTGTCTATCTATTCACTTGGGGAGTACGAAAATGTACAATGATTTGAAACAACTATATTGGTGGTCAGGAATGAAATGAGACATTTCAGAATTTGTATCGAGATGTTTGATGTGTCAACAAGTTAAAGCTGAGCATCAAGTACCTTCAGGATTGTTACAGCCTATGATGATACCAGAATGGAAATAAGATAGAGCTACAATGGATTTCGCATCAGGTTTGCCCCTATCTCCAAAAAAGAAAGATGCTATCTAGGTTGTCGTTGATCGACTGATAAAATCTGCACATTTCATTCTAGTATGTACTGACTATTCACTTGATAAATTGGCTGAGTTGTACATTTCTGAGATTGTTAGATTGCACAGATTGCAAATTTTGATTATTTCAGATAGAGATCTGAGGTTTACATCGCGATTTTGAAAGAAATTGCAAGAGGCTTTAGGTACAAGGTTGAATTTCAGTACAGCTTTCCATCAGCAAACTGACAGTCAGTCTGAGAGAGTAATACAAATTCTCGAAGATATGCTCCTATGTTGTGTTGTGGAGTTCGAAGGTAATTGGGAGAAATATTTGTCGTTGATTGAATTTGCATATAATAATAGCTTTCAATCAAGCATAAAGATGGCACAGTATGAAGATTTGTATGGTCACAAATGCTAAAATCCATTGTATTAGACTGAGTTGAGTGAAAAAAAGATTCACGGGGTTGACTTGATCCAAGAGACTGAAGAAAAAGGGAAAGTAATTCGCAATAGTTTGAAAGCAGCTTCAGATCGACAAAAATCGTACGCGGATTTGAAACAGAAAGAGATTGAATTTCAAATCGGTGGTAAAGTGTTTTTGAAAGTATCTTCGTGTAACACCCCTAACCCATATCCATTGTCAGAATGGGGTTACGAGGCATTACCGGACTAGACACAGCCTCTGAAAGATTATATAAACTCTTTGATCCTTACGAATGCATACATAATAATTTATAAAACACATAGTAAAACTCTTTGATCTCATTTTGTACTCAAACCTTGTCATATTCAAAATTAGTCATACGAATATAATGTGTAACCATTCTTTGAAACATATAGTAACAATTGTTAATTCGTGACTATTAAACATACAACAAATACTGCATTAATAAATCTCACAAATATCTCAAGCATAATTTCATAATTTATAACATTATGCGCATGATACATATTAGTAGGAACCATTTGATTGATAACTTAAACTCAAAAATCAACTTACCTAATTTGTATAAAAACAATCATGATTCCTTATAACTTGAATTACTATTCATTTGTCATTTTTCCAATGCCTTAGCTAAATATAAACTTGCTTAATACTTATGCTTTAACAATGCTTTAACAATTGTCCACTTTCAACTTATTTAATCATTTTACCTCGATTTTATACATACACATAATAGAACAAATAAACAAATATAAAACTTTTTGACCATTATCCTATTCGGCTAACAAAATATCCTACTAAAATTAAACCCAACTTGCAAGATAAACATTAAACCAATAAAGTTTAAACACAACCGATCAATTTAATATATATATGTATAGTCGGTCATCCAATTATCTAACATTAACCGAATGCTAACTCACCTTGTTTGCTGAATCAAAACATAGTTATTTCACAAGCTATTCATTATGCCTAAACTCTCATTTAGAACTAATGATCAAAAACATATAATTATTATCCATTTCTACTTCATCAAATAACATGTTACTAAAACTTCAATTCATAGTCATTTACCTAATACATCCAATTTACATATCATGCATATTAGTCAACAAAAATATCTAACCACAAATTTCACATCATACCAAGTATACCATACACATATACTTTGACATAACTTCATCACCATTAGAAAATATAACAAACATAATTCACATATAAATATATAATGTCCGAAACATCAAAACCAAACATAACATAATAAATAAGCCATATTTCTCATGGCTCATATTTACATAACCCAAAACCAAACATAAACATAAGCTATCCTATACATGCCATAGGTTTAAGTTCAACTTTATAAAAATACCGAAACAGTCGATAGTGTGATAAGCTTCTCTAACGATCCCTGAGCCCGTAACTAGTCTCCAAAATCTATAAGACAGAGGCAAACATACACACACAGTAAGCTATCATAACAGCCCGATTTATGCCCTATTTAGAACGGTGGTTTCAGGACCACGAATCCGAGTCAGAAAAATATTTAAAAATTATTTTCTATGTTTATTATGTGTGAATTTATATCTATGAAATTTTCATGCTTTAATTTTGTCGTTTGAGAGTCTGATTAAATAAAAGGACTTAATCACTTAAAATGGAAAATTTGGTGGTTATTTCTAAAAAGGGCTGAATTGAACTTGTCTTATTAATATGAAGCCTTTAAAATGTAATTAGGCCATTGAATTTATAAGTGGACGGTTTTGGCCATGTTATATATGGTTTTCTAATCAAATTTAAAAGGTTAAATTTGTAAACTAATTAATAACATATATATGATATAATATATCATAATTAAAAACCATGTTCATTATTTCTTCTCGTGACCGAATAGCATAACAAAAAGAAAAGAAAAGGGAGCTAGGGCATTCACCCATTGTTGAGTTTGATTAAGGTACATAACTAGCTCGGTTTTTGATAATTTTTATGTTTTTGAGATCGTTGCTAAGTTATCTCTTGAACTTTTGATTTTGATGAATATTTTGAGTTATGCCATTGTTGAAACTTGTGATTTTTGTTGTTTGATGATGAAATATGAAAGTTATGTTTTTGGTTAACATGTTTTGTATTTGAGTTTTTGATGATTTTGAGTAATTAGGACTAAATTGCAAAAATAATAATTTGAGGGACTAAAATGTAAAATAAATGAAATATATGGACTTGTATGGACACTAGGAACATTCGGCCTAGCATGGGTGTGTTGAAATTTTGCATATTTTGTGCTTTGTGCAATAAGACTAAATTGTGAAAAATATGAAATGTTGGGGCAAAAATGTAATTTACCTATTTATGTGTTTTTGGATGAATTTGATTGAATATTTGATTAAATAAGTTTAATTTATATTAATTTAGATCAAGAAAAGAGAAAATCAGATTTGGACCCGGGGAAAACTAAAGTTGTCGACTAGCCGTCCCGTTCTGTTTTTCATCGTCTGAGGTAAGTTTATAAGCAAATGGACGTACTTAATTTTAATTAAATGTGAATTATATATGTTGAATTGAAATATGTAAGTATATATATGTATTAGTCGAATGTGAATAAGCTTGGCAGAAATGTTTATGAATTCGTTTCGACCGAGTTACGACGTTCGAAAGCCCCGTATGAATCTTAGGAATAACTAGGTACATATGTCATGACATAGGATTTTGATATGTGATGTGCGAGTAAGACCATGGCATCGATAGATATGTGCGAGTAACACCACTTTTTATACGTTGGCATCGATATGTGACTCCGATATATGTGTGTGAGTAAGACCCTGTCTGGGATAGTGGCATCGATATATGATTATATGTAAGACCACGTCTGGGACGTTGGCTTTTTACGATGTGTGTGATTATCCGAGTGTCCTATCCAATTCTAAATGATTCATCGGGCAATGATAGGTTGTGATTGAATGTGCAAAATGAGCTAAAATGATCAGGTATGAATTGGTTTATTACCTATGTGAAATAAGGTAAGTAAGTTACTAATGTGAACATGTGTGCCTTGTGAAGTATATTCGGCCATCGCTATGTATATGCATAAGATATCATATTATGATTCAAGAGTATATGTATATATGTTTATTTAATGATATTTAGCTTCAAAATCGAAAGATATTTTGTCAATATTTATATAATGTATTCGGCTTAAAGTAAGTCTATATGCAAAAGTACATGTTATATGTGAAACCTTAGAATTTTGGTTTAATATGATTATGTTAGTATAATTAGACTTACTTTAAATGAATTGTTCATGTCATTGAAAAGTTTATTTTCTTGTGACTTACTCAGCTATAAAAACTTACTCTGTGTGTGTATGTTTACTTTTGTTTTATAGATTTTGGATCAAGTTACGAGCTCAAGGATCGTCAGTAAAGCCTATCACACTATCAACTATCTTCAGTATTTTATAAGTTGAATTTTTGAACCTATTGCATGTATAGGCTAGATTATACTTTTGTAATGTTGTATTTTGGTTTATGTATAATTGAGCCATGCGAAAATGACTTAATTTCTATGTTTGAATTTGGTTATGTTTGATGTGGTTGAAGTCATTTTAGTTATAATGTTATGTGCTATGAAAGAATGGTGTTCGTGATAGGTGTTATATGTTTTGGAAATGGCTAATGATTTTGTATGAATATGTGTTTGATTCGGCTATGGTACACATAGATAAAAGTATATGTGAATTTGATTGTTGTATTTGGTCAATGTGTTATATGTGATTTGGCATTAAAGGTTGTTTGGCTATCTCCGAACATGATATAAGTTTATTTTGATTTGTTTATTACATGGTATATAAGATTCATGTTTTGAATATATGTTTATTTGTGGTTAATGCCTTATCCTTGTGAAGTATAATTTGTAACATGATTTGGTTTGAAAATTATTACAATAATGTATTTGTAAAGTCAGTTATAAGATGAAATTATGTGAAATGGTTATAACCAACTTGTGATTCGGCATTTTCTTGTATAAATATTTATGTATATGATAATTTGACTTGATATATATATCTCATCTTAAGCTATATATATGATGGTGTTTGATCATGTGTTTCGGTTATGGAGTAATAGATGGATGCGTTTTGTGTTAACATGTAATGCATTAGTAAATTAAAATGCATGTTATTTATATGAGGTGTATTTGGTATATGCTTATTGTGTAAAGAAAAAATATGTATGGGTATATGGGTTTGATAGCAATTCGAAAATCAATAAATATGTTTAGGTAAACTTTGTTAGCCGAATAGATAAAAGATTAATATGGTTTTTGTATTGGTCTCTAATGGTACATTATGTATATGGAATGAAATGATGTGTGTTGCTTGTTTAAAGTATGCACATAACATTTGTATGATAATAAGGTACTTTACATTTAAATTATTCAAATGTCATAAAACTTAAAGTTTTCATATTTGATAAGTATGTGAAATAAAATGCACTTGATTATGAGTTTAACATTAAATTTTCATGATTTCTTGATGATATTATTTGATTATAAATTCTGGAGATTATATGAAATATTAAATCAAAGTATGGTAGTTTGGTTTAAACTTTTGCTAGATAGTTAATAATGAAAGTTTGATCTGAGTTATATTTTGATTGGTAATGCCTTGTAACCCTAATCTGGCGACTGATACGGGTTAGGGGTGTTACAACTATCATAACTTAGTAAATCATAAGCAAATAAACAACTCATTGACAATAACAACACAATTTAACCAAACCAATTTATGCTATCATTGTAACACCCCGTACCCGATACCGCTGTTTGAGTCGAACACGAGGGTTTGCGGACTTAACTCACTTATTTGCAGTCCATTTTAAATTTCCGAGACGAGCTAGCTAAGCGTGTCACCGTCACCTTAAAATCATATCTCGAGTTCCAAAACTCGAAAACCAGTTCTGTAAATTTTTCCTGAAACTAGACTCATATATCCATCTACAAATTTTTTTCTAGAATTTTTGGTCAAGCCAATTAGTACGGTTTATTAGTTAAAATCTCCCTGTTTGTGGTTCGACTACACTTGACCTTCATGCATTACGACTTGGATATCTCCCTGTACAGGGATTCAATACTGATGCCGTTTGTTTCTATAGAACCTAGACTCAAAAAGGAATCTATACATATATGGCATGACTTCTAAATGTCTCTGGTTAATTTATAATGAATTTCCAAGGTTGGAACAGGGAATCCAAAAACCATTCTGGCCCTATTTCGCGAAAACCTAAATATCTCTTCCATGTGAAAGTAGATTCATCAAGGTTTGATTACATAATTTATTCACTATTTAGTTCCATTCCTACTATTTTTAGTGATTTTTCAAATCTACATCATCTTCTTTGTCAAGATTTGCCTTTAAGGTAGACTTTACCTATTTCATAGTTTCCATGATTCAACTAGCCCTTTTGCATATATAGCCCAAAATATAATCATGATGAACCATTCTAATGGCTAATCGTTGCCAAACATTTCCATGCCTCTTAATGAACATATACATTCAAGATGATTATAACATTATGCTCAAAATATATATAAGCCATTTTTGCATGGCTATCCAAATATATACAACACCAAAGTACTTGACTAATAACAAAAAAAAGGGGTGTCCTATATATGCCATTTCAACGTTCTACCAAAAGTGTATCAAAAGGAGCTTTGATAGTGTGGGCGACTTCGACTTCGAAAATCCCGAGTCCGATAGCTGAAGAACCAAAATCTATAAAACAGAGATTTACAGAAGCGGAGTAAGCATTTAATGCTTAGTAAGCTTTGAGCCATAAAATTTGACACAACTAAAATGTAGAATTCATATGGCTAAATGGTTAATTTGACATGCAGAAATTCTCAATATCATACTTACTTCACATTACCAACCCTTATATTCATACACAAAAGATCAACATAGCCAAAGGCCTAGTAGCTCATTTATCGATTGAGCGAATACTTATTTGTAAGGGATCAACTAATTCAAAGCACATACGAAACATACCTCATCACTTGGATTTTACGAGCGTATTAATTGAAACTATTACAGGAAGGTCGCTCATTCCCAAGCCAAGTACCTTCGGGATTTAACCGGATATAGCTACTCGCTCGAATGCCTTCGGGACATAGCCCGGATATAGTAACTCGCACGAATGCCTTCGGGACATAGCCCGGATATAGTAACTCGCACGAATGCCTTCGGGACTTAGCCCGGATATAGTAACTCGCACAAATGCCTTCGGGACTTAGCCCGGAACTAGTCACTAGCGCAAATGCCTTCGGGACTTAGCCCGGTTATCATCCAAACATTCATGCACATATCAACAAATCATGACACATTTATATTCCATTTTCATAATTAGAGTTCAAACACAAGTCATGTATTAAGCAATTCCATTTTCGGCTCACTAGCCACATACAAACATCATGGTTTAGTTTGCTTTATGACACGATCTCTATGCACATACGACTACCCGTCACACGTATAGACAAATTAACTCAACATAAAATTCAAGTAGAATCATCATATCACCGTATATTTGTTACGCTCATACGTCATGACTTAATCAAATCGTAAACTAAGTCTCGTTACTCAAAACTTACCTCGGATGTTGTCGAGCGATTTCGATGGCTATTCGACCACTTTTTCCTTCCCTTTATCGGATTTAGATCCCTTTGCTCTTGAGCTTAATTTAAACAAATAAATTCATTTAATTATTTTTCACTTGGGCAATTCCATTCAATACATGTATGTCATACAATTTAAGTACAATGACCTTGCTCAATACTATTTAAACATCATGCATTACCGAATTTCATCAACACCATCTAACTTCATATAGAAACACATATCGTCCTAGGTCGGTACACAAGTCAAATGCATCATTTAAATTGTCAAAGTCCACAATTTAGTCATATTTCTCTATCATAGTTTCTTCACTTAAACCGAATTAGCAAGCCCATATAGTCCTTGGCCGAATGCTATTTAACCCAAGTCATCAAGAATTTCATTATTTAACACCTTAGATATCCATAGCTAAATAGGTTATTTGTACATACATATATATACATAAATGCATAGATACTATGTTACTAACAATTATTTCCTTGCTTAGTATCCGAACCAATATACACATTACTTCATATCTACCCGTCACGTTT
Organism: Gossypium arboreum; assembly: GCF_025698485.1. Taxonomy (NCBI): domain Eukaryota; kingdom Viridiplantae; phylum Streptophyta; class Magnoliopsida; order Malvales; family Malvaceae; genus Gossypium; species Gossypium arboreum. The sequence continues at coordinate 50,941,007 of NC_069082.1, forward strand.
TCTCTACTTAAATCGAATAAACTTGCACATAAGGTCCTTGGCCGAACCTCACTAAAAACAAGTCAACCAAAATCTTAGTATTTATCTTGTGTATAACCTTATTTACCTTCCAAAAATCAAAAAAACATCAAACTCTTAATGTTTATGTACAAGGCCGAATCTTAACATGATCCAACCTCCAACTCATTCCTTTCAACAACCAAAACCGAATGTTCAAGCCATCACCGAGATTTCAAAATTTTGCCATGGTTTGTGTAAGAAATTATCTAATTAACTAGAAACAAGTTTAAAACTTAAGAATTTAACACAACATACTAACCTCCCCTTAAGCTCAAGGTGACCAAAACCTCTCTTCTTCCTCCTTTCAAACCGGCCAAGAAGAACCAAAGGATGAAGCCTTTCCTTTTGTTTTTTTTTCTAGTTTCGGAAAAATGGGGGAACAACCACACACTTTTTTTTTCTTTGTTTTCATCATATTCCCTTTCATTATTTTATTCCCATGCTCCTTATTTTATCATACCTCCCATGAAACACTAACTTAACATGTTTATGACATGTTTTTGCCCATCACACTTGGTCCACCATACTTGTCATGGCCGGCCACTACTAATTGTGGGGGGAAATTGACATGCAAGTCCCCCCCTTTTTATTTCATGCACTAATAGATCCTTATGTTTTGACCTATCACATTTCAAAATTTTCTCACATAAGTCCTATTTACTAAAATTCACCTACAATTAAACAAAATTCAAATATGAAATTTTTCACACATGCATATATACATATAATAAGCATCAAATATGACAGCTAATTATTTTTATGACTCGGTTTTGTGGCCCCGAAACCACTTCCCGACTAGGGTCACATTAGGGCTGTCACAACTCTCCCCCACTTAAGAAATTTTCGTCCCCGAAAATCTTACCGGTAAATAGGTTTGGGTATCGTTCTTTCATGGCATTCTCGGTTTCCCAAGTAGCTTCTTCGATCCCGTGTTTGAGCCATAACACTTTCACTAACGGAACCCTTTTGTTTCACAACTCTTTCACTTCTCGAGCTAGGATACGAATCGGTTCCTCTTCATAACTCATATCGGCTTGAATTTCGACCTCGGAGGGGTTTATTATATGCGTAGGATCGGATCTGTAACGTCGAAGCATCTAAACATGAAAAATGTTGTAGATCCTTTCGAGTTCAGGGGGTAAAAGCAACCTATATGCAACTGGGCCAACTCGTTCGGAGATCTCATACGGCCCAATGAATCTCGGACTCAATTTGCCCTTACGACCAAATCGAGTATCTTTTCCAAGCGATACCTTAAGAAACACTTTGTCTCCCACCTGATACTTAATATCTCTTCGTTTTAAATCCACATATGATTTCTGACGATCTATGGCTGCCTTCAGACTTTCACGGATTACTTTTACTTTCATTCAAAGATCTCTAATCAAATTAACTCCGAAAATTTTACTTTCACCGAGCCCGGTCCAAAACAATGGTGTACGGCATTTTCGATCGCACAAAGCCTCGTAAGGCGCCATCTTAATGCTTGACTGAAAATTATTGTTGTGCGAACTCAATCAAAGGTAGATACCGTTCCGTGAACCATCGAACTCGAGGATGCAACATCTCAACATATCCTCAAGTATCTGAATTATCCGCTCGGATTGACCATCGGTTTGGGGATGAAAAGCGGTGCTAAAATGCAACTTGGTACCCAAAGCTTCTTGCAATTTCTTCCAATATCGCGAGGTGAATCTCGGATCTCTATCTGACACGATAGAAATAGGTACCCCGTGTAATCTCACAATCTGAGAAACATACAATTCAGCTAGTTTATCCAATGAAAAATCCGTGCGTACAGGGATAAAGTGAGCCGACTTAGTCAGTCTATCAACAACGACCCAAATCGCATCCTTTTTACTTGCTGACACTGGCAACCCAGATACAAAATCCATCGTGACTCGGTCCCATTTCCATTCAGGTATCATGATCGGCTGAAGTAAACCAAGAGGCACTTGATGTTCCGCCTTCACTTGTCGACATACTAAGCACTTCGAGACAAAATCGAAATGTCTCGTTTCATACCATGCCACCAAAATCGACGTCTTAGGTCGTTGTACATTTCAGACTCCGGGTGAATTGACATTCGGCTACAATGAGCTTCGTTCGAATCATCAAATAAGTTCAATTCCTTGGAACACACAAACGACTTCTGAACCTCAAACAATCATCGTCATCAATTCGAAACTCTAATTCCATGTTCGAAACACATTCAGCCCGTTTTGCAACCGATTCGTCATCGACTTTCTGAGCCTCACGAATTTGATGAATCAATAATGGTTTGGCCTTTAATTCAGCTACTAACATGTTGTCCCAGAAACGCACAAGTGTACATTCACCGTCAGAAAAGCAAATAAGTGATTTTCGCTTAAGGCGTCTACAACCACATTAGCCTTTCCGGGTGATAATCAATGACAAGCTCATAATCTTTCAACAACTCAAGCCAACGCCTTTGTCGCAGATTTAAGTCTCTTTGAGTCATCAAATATTTGAGACTTTTGTGATCCAAAATACATGGCACTTCTCACCAAATAAGTAATGTCGCCATATTTTCAAGGCGAATACGATGGCAGCTAATTCGAGATCATGGGTCGGATAATTTTTCTCATGTGGCTTTAATTGTCTCGACGCATAGGCCACAACTCGACCTTCTTGCATCAATACGTAACCTAACCCAAGTAGGGAGGCGTCACTATAGATGACAAACTCTTTGCCCGATTCGGTCGCACTAAAATTGGAGCTTCATCAAATAAGGTTTCATTGATCAAAACTTTTCCGACATTTTCCATCCATTCAACTTAACATCTTTTGAAGTAGCTTCGTCATGGGTGTGGCTATCATCGAGAAACCTTTTACAAACCGTCGGTAGTAACCGTAAGTCCCAAAAAGCTCGAACCTCAAGAATATTTCTGAGGCTTCCAGCTTAAGTATGGCTGAAATCTTGTTCGGTCAACTCGAATACCGTCGCGGATACCACGTGGCCCAAGAAGCTAACCTCTCTAACCGAACTCACACTTATCGAACTTAGCATATAACTGCTTATCCCGTAAAATTTGCAACACTAATCCTGTGTGTTCAAAGATGATCGGTTTCATTTCTCGAATAGACCAAAATATCATCGATAAACACAACTACAAACCGATCCAAATACGGTCTAAAGATCCGATTCATCAAATCCATAAATACCGCAGGGGCATTAGTGAGCCCAAACGACATCACTAAGAATTCGTAGTGACCGTATCTCGCTCGAAAGCGCTTTTGGGTATATCCGAATCTCGAATTAAGAATCGGTAATAACCCGATCTCAAATCTATCTTTGAAAACGAGGCTCCCTTTAGTTGATCAAACAAATCATCAATACGCGGTAACGGATATTTATTCTTTATTGTCACTTTATTCAGCTGACGATAGTCGATGCACAACCTCATGGTTCCGTCCTTCTTTTTCACAAACAATACTGGTGCACCCCAAGGTGAGAAACTTGGTCGAGCGAAACCCCTATCCGTCAACTCTTGCAACCGAGCTTTCAACTCTTTTAACTCGGTTGGTTCCATACGATACGGAGCTATCGAAATCGGCGTAGTCCCAGGTACAAGCTCAATACCAAACTCTACCTCCCGAACAGGTGGTAAACCCGGTAATTCTTCAGGAAAAACATCCGGGTACTCACAAACCATTGGCACAGATTCGGGCTTCTTTTCTAACTCTTTGTTATCAAGTACATACGCAAGGTATGCTTCACACCCCTTTCTTACATATTTCTGAGCCAACATCGACGATATTACGGCTGGCAACCTATTCAAGTCAGTAGACTCGACTCGGATTATCTCGTTATTTACACACCTCAAATCGATGGTTTTTCTTTTGCAATTTACAATTGCATCATGTACGGTCAACCAATCCATACCGAGGATAACATCAAATTCGTCAAACGATAAAAGCATCAAATCGGCCGGAAAACAGGAACCACGGATTACTAGGGGACATTTCTTGCACACTTTGTCGACAAGCACGTAACGACCCAAAGGATTTGACACCGAATTACAAACTCGAGAGACTCAACAGTAGAGTCTTCTTGGATGCTAAGGTTTCACATATATAAGAATGAGTAGAACCGTGGTCAATCAAAGCAATCACGTTAGTATCAAAGAGAGTAAAAGTACCGGTAATAACATCTAGCGAGGAAGCATCCTCGCGTGCAGATAGCGTAAGCTCTAGCAGAGCACGAGCCTCGGATCCGGTTGTAGCATCTCTAGATCCTCTCGACCTCCACTAGCATTGCCGTATTCCTAGATGGTCTACCCCGGCAAGAGTAGCACCGTGTTTCCCACTCGATTTACGCTCTGCTCGCACAATCTCGGGCAATCTTTGATAAAGTGGTCGGTGACCAAGACTTGTAACAGAGCGGTCATGGAATCTACAACTCCCCGAGTGCTATTTACCGCAATACCGACACTCCGCTTCGTCTCGACGATCATTTCCAACATCGGCGATCAAGTGACTCGTGCACTCACAGGGGGTCGATCACGGTCTCGTCTAGAAAAACCCAATGTGTCTCTAGATCGGCCCAGCCTCCCCGAAGACCTCTTACGAAACTCCTTTGCTCCCATATCAGCTTTTCTTTTCTCCATACTGAGCTCCTCGGCTTTGCAAGCTCGCTCGACAAGTACCACAAATTCTCGGATTTCCAATATGCCAACATACAGCTTTATATCATCATTCAATCCATCCTCGAAACGTTTACACATTACGGCTTCTGAGGAAATGCATTCTCGTGCGTACCGGCTAATCCTTACAAACTTTCGTTCATAGTCGGTAACCGACATGGAACCTTGTTTAAGTTCAAGAAATTCCTTCCGTTTTTTATCCTTAAATCTCTGACTGATATACTTTTTCCGAAACTCGATTTGGAAAAACTCCCAAGTTACTTGCTCTCTAGGCACAACAGAAGTCAACGTATTCCACCAATAGTAGGCAGAATCACGTAGCAAGGAGATAGTACACTTTAGGCACTCATCGGGTGTGCAAGATAGCTCATCGAGTACCCGAATAGTGTTGTCCAACCAAAATTCAGCTTGCTCGGCATCATCACTATCCGTAGCCTTAAATTCATAGCCGTGTTTTCAATTACATCAATCTGGGGCTTATTTGACCTTATTTGGTCAGTTACGGGAGGTATGGTAGGTGCGGGGGTGGTATTTCTCGGGAATAGAGGTTGTGGAACAGCCGTATTAGTTCGAATGTATTGCTTGAACCAATCATTCATCACGCTATAGAAAGCTTGTCTAGCTTCATCATTCGGATTACTAACAATAGGTTGAGAGTCCGCCGAGTCTGTCCCTTGTGCGGAGCAGCGCTACACTCTTAAGATCATCACTACCGCTTCGGTCGGGATCGGGATCCATTACTATAATAAACACATTTTCAATTGTCAGAAATCACCACACTATCAAATAATCACATAATGGCATGTATAGCTAGACCCAAATGTATTACAGTAGTCCTAGAATCGACTAAACTGTAGCTCTGATACCAATAAAATTGTAACACCCTGCACTGAGACCGCTGTTGGAGTCGACACGAGGGGTTTGCGGACTTAACTCACTTATTTGTAAAGTCCATTTTAAATTTCCAGACGAGCTGGCTAACTGCGTCACTGTCACCTTAAAAATCATATCTCGAGTTCCAAAACTTGAAAACCAGTTACGTAAATTTTTCCTGAAACTAGACTCATATATCCATCTACAAATTTTTTCTAGAATTTTTGGTCAAGCCAATTAGTACAGTTTATTAGTTAAAGTCTCCCCTGTTTCAGGGTTCGACTACACTGACCTTCATGCATTACGACTTGGATATCTCCCTGTACAGGGCTTCAATACTGATGACGTTTGTTTCTATAGAAACTAGACTCAAAAAGGTATCTATACATATATTGCATGGCTTCTAAATGTCTCTGGTTAATTTATAATGAATTTCCAAGTTCGGAACAGGGAATCCAGAAACCGTTCTGGCCCTATTTCGTGAAAACCTAAATATCTCTTAACATACAACTCATATGATCGTTTCGTTTCTGCCATGTGAAAGTTGATTCATCAAGGTTTGATTACATAATTTATTCACAATTTAGTTCCATTCCTACTATTTTTAGTGATTTTTCAAATCTACATCACTCTTCTTTGTCAAGATCCGCCTTTAAGGTAGACTTTACCTATTTCATAGTTTCCATGATTCAACTAGCCCTTTTGCATATATTGCCCAAAATATAATCATGATGAACCATTCTAATGGCTAATAGTTGCCAAACATTTCCATGCCTCTTAATGAACATATACATTCAAGATGATTATAACATTATGCTCAAAATATATATAAGCCATTTTCGCATGGCTATCCAAATATATACAACACCAAAGTACTTGACTAATAACAAAAAAAAGGGGTGTCCTATATATGCCATTTCAACGTTCTACCAAAAGTGTACCAAAAGGAGCTTTGATAGTGTGGGCGACTTCGACTTCAAAAATCCCGAGTCCGATAGCTGAAGAACCAAAATCTATAAAATGTAGATTTACTGAGCGGAGTAAGCATTTAATGCTTAGTAAGTTTTGAGCCATAAAATTTGACACAACTAAAATGTAGCATTCATATGGCTAAATGGATAATTTGACATGCACAAATTCTCAATATCATACTTACTTCACATTACCAACCCTTATATTCATACACAAAAGATCAACATAGCCAAAGGCCGGTAGCTCATTTATCGATTGAGCGAATACTTATTTGTAAGGGATCAACTAATTCAAAGCACATACGAAACATACCTCATCACTGGGATTTTACAAGCGTATTAATTGAAACTATTATAGCAAGGTCGCTCATTCCCAAGCCAAGTACCTTCAGGATTTAACCGGATATAGCTACTCGCTCGAATGCCTTTGGGACATAGCCCGGATATAGTAACTTCGACGAATGCCTTCGGACTTAGCCCGATATAGTAACTCTTACGAATGCCTTCGGGACTTAGCCCGGATATAGTAACTCGCACAAATGCCTTCAGGACTTAGCCCGGAACTAGTCACTAGCGCAAATGCCTTCGGGACTTAGCCCGGTTATCATCCAAACATTCATGCACATATCAACAAATCATGACACATTTATATTCCATTTTCATAATCGAGTTCAAACACAAATCACGATTATAATCCCATTTTCGGCTCACTAGCCACATACAAACAGCATGGTTTAGTTTGCTTTATGACACGATCTCTATGCACATACGGCTATCCGTCACACGTATAGACAAATTAACTCAACATAAAATTCAAGTAGAATCATCATATCACCGTATATTTGTTACGCTCATACGTCATGACTTAATCAAATCGTAAACTAAGTCTCGTTACTCGAAAACTTACCTCGGATGTTGTCGAACGATTTTGATGGCTATTCGACCACTTTTTCCTTCCCTTTATCGGATTTAGATCCCCTTTGCTCTTGAGCTTAATTTAAACAAATAAATTTATTTAATTATTTTTCACTTGGGCAATTCCATTCAATACATGTATGTCATACAATTTAAGTACAATGACCTTGCTCAATACTATTTAAACATCATGCATTACCGAATTTCATCAACACCATCTAACTTCATATAGAAACACATATCGTCCTAGGTCGGTACACAAGTCAAATGCATCATTTAAATTGTCAAAGTCCACAATTTAGTCATATTTCTCTATCATAGTTTCTTCACTTAAACCGAATTAGCAAGCCCATATAGTCCTTGGCCGAATGCTATTTAACCCAAGTCATCAAGAATTTCATTATTTAACACCTTAGATATCCATAGCTATATAGGTTATTTGTACATACATATAGATACATAAGTGCATAGATACTATGTTACTAACAATTATTTCCTTGCTTAGCAGCCGAACCAATATACACATTACTTCATATCTACCCGTCACGTTTTCTCTACTTAAACCGAATAAACTTGCACATAAGGTCCTTGGCCGAACCTCACTAAAAACAAGTCAACCAAAATCTTAGTATTTATCTTGTGTATAACCTTATTTACCTTCCAAAAATCACAAAAACCTCAAACTCTTAATGTTTATGTACAAGGCCGAATCTTAACATGATCCAACCTCCAATTTATTCCTTTCAACAACCAAAACCGAATGTTCAAGCCATCACCGAGATTTTGAAATTTTGCCATGGTTTGTGTAAGAAATTAGCTAATTAACTGGAAACAAGTTTAAAACTTAAGAATTTAACACAACATACTAACCTCCCCTTAAGCTCAAGGTGACCGAAACCTCTCTTCTTCCTCCTTTCAAACCGGCAAAGAAGAACCAAAGGATGAAGCCTTTCCTTTTCTTTTCTTTTTTTCTAGTTTCGGCAAAATGGGGGAACAACCACACACTTTTTTTTCTTTATTTTCATCATATTCCCTTTCATTATTTTATTCCCATGCTCCCTATTTTATCATACCTCCCATGAAACACTAACTTAACATGTTTATGACATGTTTTGGCCCATCACACTTGGTCCACCATACTTGTCATGGCCGGCCACTACTAATTGGGGGGGAATTGACATGCAAGTCCCCCCTTTTTATTTCATGCACTAATAGATCCTTATGTTTTGACCTATCACATTTCAAAATTTTCTCACATAAGTCATATTTACCAAAATTCACCTACAATTAAACAAAATTCAAATATGAAATTTTTCACACATGCATATATACATATAATAAGCATCAAATATGACAGCTAATTATTTTTATGACTCAGTTTTGTGGCCCCGAAACCACTTCCCGACTAGGGTCACATTAGGGCTGTCACAATCATAATCACATTTAATTTCAAACTTACAGTTTCATATACCACGTATACTTTCATATATAAACTTCATCTTTTCCAAATATACATATACCTATTATCAAAATATCATTCAATTTCAAAGCCATAATATCATTATATAACCGAACATATATATAAACTTGTATGCATATACTCATGAATCATCTCATAAATATTCAAATTTTATAGTCATAAGGTCAAATGTTTGCACATAGATCACAACAATGATATCACTTATACATAACCTTTGGCCGAATATACTTTTCATATACACATTTATTTTCATTTGCATCATATATAATTTGCATCACATATAAAGTAACCAACTTACCTTATTTTCAAATAGGTAATCAACTATCACATTCTGATCACTTTAGCTCGTTTTACACATTCGTTCACAATTTATCATTTCCCGTTGAACCATTCAAAATTGAATAGGATACTCGGATAATCACACATATCGTACAATGCCAATGTCCCAGACTTGGTCTTACATGTAATCACATATCGATGCCATTGTCCCAAACAGGGTCTTACACGGATCAAATACGATGTCGATGTCCCAGACATGGTCTTACATGTAATCACATATTGATGTCAACGTCCCAAACGTGGTCTTACATGAGAACACATATCAGAAATCCTATGTCATGACATATGTATCCTAGCTATTCCTAAGGTTCGTACGGGGCTTTTGAATGTCGAAACTCAGTCGAATCGAATTCGTAAACATAGTTCCCAAGCATATTTATATTCGACTACCACATATATACTTTCACATAGTTCATTTCAGCTTGTAAAACTCTTATTTATTTAAAATTAACAACAATTACTTGCTTATAAACTTACCTCGGAATCCGATAATTGCAACGGGATAATTATTCGACAACTTTGGTTTTCCCCCGATCCAAATCCAATTTCTTTAGTTCTTGATCTAAAAATATTAAAATTAAACTCATTCAAACATAATTCCATTCAATTTAGTCCAAAAACATATAAATGGGAAAATTACCATTTTGCCCCTGACATTTTACACTTTTTACAATTTAGTCCAATTTGCACAAAACACAAAACATGCAAAATTTGAGTATACCATGCTTAGGCCGAATCTTCCTTATGCTCATACAAGTCCATACATTTCATTTATTTCACATTTTAGTCCCTCAATTTATTATTTTTGTAATTTAGCCTTAATTATTCAAAATCATCAAAAATTCTAATACAAAACATATTAATCCAAAACATATCTTTCATAATTCATCATCTAACATCAGAAAGCTCAATTATTCATCAATGGAATAACTCAAAATATACATCAAAATCAAAATTCAAGCATGGGCTTTGTACGTTACACGGCAATGATCTCAAAAACGTAAAAATTATCAAAAACCGAGCTAGTTACATACCTCAATCAAGCTAGTCTTTGGATGAAACCTTAAAAGTTTTGTTTTTCTTTCCTTATTTTTTTTTATTTGGTCATAAGAAGAAAGATGAACAAATGGCTTTTAAATTTTTATGTTTTATTTTATACATATTATTACATATTTTACCAAATTAACCTTTGATTTTTTATAACTAAAAATTATACATTAAGGCCACAACCGTCCATCACTAATTCATATGGAAATATTGAAACTTAAATACCTCATGCAATAAAGACAACAACAATTTGGCCCTCACAAATTAAACCATAAATTTTCCATTTTACGTGATTAAGTTCTTTTATTAAATCGGGCACTGAAACTACAAAATTAAAACACGAAAATTTCACACATATAAATTCACACATTATAAACACAGAAAATAATTTTTAAATTTTTTTTTACTCAGATTCATGGTCCCAAAACCACCATTCCAAATAGGGTCTAAATCGAGCTCTTACAACTCTCCCTCCTTAGGGATTTTCGTCCCCGAAAATCTTACTGGTGAATAGGTTCGGGTAACGTTCTTTCATTGCATCTTCTGCCTTCCATTTTACCTCTTCAACTCCGTGTTTATGCCACAGTACTTTCACTAATGGGATTTTCTTGTTCCACAATTCCTTAACCTCACAAGCCAGAATACTAATTGGTTCTTCCTCATATGTCATATTAGGCTTAATCTCAATCTCTGATGGATTAATCACATATGAAGGGTCAGATCTATACCATCGAAGCATCGAAACTAGAAATACATTATGGATCTTTTCTAACTCAGATGGCAACAATAGTCTGTATGCAATCAACTCGATACGCTCAATAATCTCAAACGATCCAATAAATCTCAGACTCAATTTACCTTTACGACTGAATCTGAGAACTTTCTTCCATGGCGAGACTTTTAAAAACATTTTGCCCTCGATTTGAAACTCTATATCTTTTTGTTTCAAGTTTGCATATGATTTTTGATGATCTAACGTTGTTTTCAGACTTTCGTGCATCACTTTTACTTTCTGTTCAGTCTCTCTGATCAAATCGACCCCTTGTATCTTGTTTTCACTGAGCGCAGTCCAATATAATGGTGTACGACATTTATGACCGTACAAGGCCTCGTAAGGTGCCATTTTGATACTCGATTGAAAGCTATTATTGTACGCAAATTCAATCAGAGGTAAGTATCGTACCCACGTACCTTCAAACTCGAGAATGCAACATCTCAACATATACTCAAGTATTTGAATGATTCGTTCGGACTAACAATTTGTTTACGGATGGAAATCAGTGTTGAAATGTAATTTTGTACCTAGTGCATCTTATAGTTTCTTCCAAAGCCGTGATGTAAACCTCAGATCTCTATCTGAAACAATAGAAATAGGTACTCTATGCAATCTCACAATTTGAAAAATATACAATTCAACTAGCTTATCAAGTGAGTAATGTAATGCCCCAAATCTTAAACATTTATTTACGTAAGTTGTGGCACACAATATGTATCTAATTAAGTGGTTAAGTGTCCTAGGAAGAGTCTGAGAAGTCTTGGGTTCAAACCTTAGCTTGTGCAGAAAAATTTGTTTTGATTAGTTAAACCCTTGGCTCTAGTCAGTAGGCTTTTAAATAAATGTGCTTGAAACATGACAGAAAGGGCCTGCTGGTCTAGGGGGTAAGTGGCGTGTTACCTATGCCAGAGGACAGAGGTTCGAATCCTAGTGGGCGCAATAGGTGTTTTATTCTGCTGCTGTGCCGTGGGAGTGTTGTGGGTTGGTTGAAACACTAAAGTTGTTGAGGGGAATTCAAATTGAGTAGTTGAGGGGAGGTGTGATTGGTTGGAGGGATTTGAGGAGGGATTTTAAGAGAGTATTAAGGGATTTTGAAGTTGTGGGGAGTTGGTGCCGAATGGGGACTCTAGGTACGCAAAGGAATTGGCCTTGGGGAAGAATGGGGTTTTGGGTAAGTTTTGGCACTTGGTTTTGGCTACTTCTGTTCTTTGGAAATTGATTGGTGCCAAGAGGTTTTTATTGTATCTCTCATCTATTTTACTTATTTCGGGTTGCGTTTTAAGTCTCTCTCTCTTTTTGTTTGGGGTTTGACAAAATAACCTCTTCTGTACTTTGTTGTCGTGACCGATCATGATTTCTCCTCTCCCTCTCCCTCTCCCAAATCGATTTTGGCCTTTGACCGAATACTCCCCTCTTTTCTTCTCTCGATCCTTTCTTCCTTTTGTCAATCAGTTTCCTCTCTGGCCGAATACCCTATACTTTTTCTTCTCTCTCTCTACTCTTTCTACTTTTATCAAGTCTCCCATCTCTTATACTGTTTGAGCCGAAATCCCTTTTTCCTCTTCTTCGACACCGTTTCTCATCTCCTCTTTCTCTTTTATTTTTGGCGTTCCTTTTGGGTTCTAGAACTTCTCAAGGAGTGAAGGAGTATACAGTGATTTTGAAGCATTCGAAACCTTTCTCTCGTCACTCGATCGAAGGCAACTCTATTCTTAGGCAATGTGTGCAACACAAGTATTTGACTTGCATCATAGGTGTTGGCTGAATGCTTCTTCCCTACTTTTTGGGATCCAAGTTTCTATAAATTAGCATATGTTGACTAAAGCCTTGTGTTTAAGCAATCTTGATTAATAAAATCCGCTTGTAATGTAGATATCCGTCAAAAAGTATGTAATCAACCTTCGTCACTGGTTTAAACGAGCTAAACCACACTCATTCAATCAAGGCAAGTATCAAATATTATTTTAGTTTAAGTGTTAAAAAGAGGGTGATCAACCCTATTGATTTAAGAACTGACAGAGTGTCTTGATTGAATATAGGTTTGGTGCTCGTGGGCTTCTGCGCCTTTTTGCAAACAAGGTGTGTAAACATTACCAAATCGTAAATCGGCGGAAGCCGAAAAATGTGACCATTGACGCTACACAGGCGTGCGCTCGCTTGTGTTATAAACCTTATGCCTAAACATAGGCGATTGATCGTGGAGGCCACTGTGAGCGATTTCACGAGCTTAGGCCATTTTGGGCCGAACTGGGTCGTGTGGGCCCCAGGGGCATATGGGCCCCACACGAATAAACCATACAAACATGTGGAGAACATTGGGCTAGGTTGTGTAACCCACACGGCCAAGGCCACTTCTGTGCTAGGAGGGCTCCACGGGCATGTGGGCCTACATGGTTCCGCATTGTGGGCCTTGGGCCCATCTTCACTATTTGACTGTTAAGGTTACATGGGTCGCCCAAGACAATTGTGGACCTATTATTGAGTCGGTAAGTATACCTAGACCCCAAATTGATAAAATGATTGTTATGCCCCTATGTGGCAAAATGACTATTATGTCCTTATGAGATGTATGACTGTAATCAAGCATGCCATTTTATATATATTGCATACATGTATGATATTATGACATGATGCATGATATGTTGCATAGGGATGGGTTTATTATGATTGGAGAAAGTGTACTGTACTAGCAGCTCTGCTACAAATACTATTTAGTGGCGCAACCGGTGCTATTGTTGAGTGTAGGGATGGGTGGGTTGAGTTTATCCCCACATGGAGTGTAGGGCTAGATGGAGTGAAGTGTAGAGGTTGGTTGGGCAGGATCTCTGACTGCATATCTGTACTATTACTATCACTGAAATGGGCTAAAGTCCACACTAATACTGATACTGAAATGGGCTAAGGCCCCAACTGAAGCTGAACTGTTACTGGGATGGGTTTAGGCTCAGACTGTGTTTACTTAGTGTATGACTAAATAATTTTTTATTAAGGGATTACACACTGAGTTTCATAAACTCACCCTTTTGTTTAACTGTACAGGTAATCCCCAATCTTAGGTGGGTTGGTGCTGCGAGGGACTCGAAGGTGGCCACACAACCGTACATGCTTCCATATTTGACTTTTAATTTATAAGTAATTTTAATTTGAGTATTTTTATGTAATAAGGCCTCTTTAAGTTTTTAAATCTTTAATTTGGGGGTTTATTGTTTTGGTTTATATCTTCTAGCAATGGGACGTGAGTTTTCAAAAGATAAAGGCTTTCCAAAACATCGCGAATATGGAACATAGTTTAAAAAGCTTCTGCAAGAAATAATTTTTTAAAATTAATGAGAATTTTACGAGGTCAACATTTTGATAAATGACTCATTTTTGGAATCCAAATAAAATGTTTATAAAATTTTCATTAAGAACCCATGACTAAGGTAAACAAGGAAAAGGTTTTCCAACAATATCACCCTTTTTTTTTTTAAAACACTTCAATGGGACATTGCCAGATTTGGCCGTAATGTCTAGGCCGGGTTTTGGGTGTTACATTTAGTGGTATCAAAGTCAGGTTGCAAAACTTGGCTGTGGATTTGGGTTTCTTTAAAACTTAGAATTTCCAAAAGAATCGTTTTAAAAGATTTAACGTATTTTGAAATGTTTTACTGAATGTGTGGTACACCGAGTCTCTAGTGTCGACTCTGCAAGTCTTCTAAAACTATTGCTTGTTTTAAATTGAAATAATGATACTACTGTAGGTAGTAGACTGTACTGAAATCTCTATTTAGGGTAAACTAAAACTGTAGTAAGACTGTGATTCATGAAAACGAACTCTGAATTACTGATACTGTTATTCATAAAATATCTGTTAATAAACACTGGAACAGTAAAATGATGCATAAAATTATTAATACGGATAAGTGTAATTTGATAATAAGTACTAGAGGTACTCGTGGAAGGGTTACAAGAGGTCACAGATGAGGCCGTGGAGGTGCTCTGACTGGGTCTTCGTCATCTGGCCACTGCCTAATGTTGAGGCTAGGGAGGCACCGACTTCACCAAGGACTGAGACTGCGTCTCACGATCGTGCGGCTGGGGAAGACGCATTGTCCCAGGCTATGTTGAGAATTTTGGAGAGGATCGTTGGGCCCAATATTGGTACTGTGGGTCGTGGGTTGGTTACGGAATGAATCCGGTCTAATGGAGTTGAGATTTTTAGGGGTATTGCTGGAATAGGCCCTAATGTGGCAGAATATTGGATTGAGGCCACGAAGAGGATAATGGATGACCTCGACTATACCCTTGAGTAGAAACTAAAGGGTGCAATGTTACTGCTACGAGATGAGGCCTATCAGTTGTGGATTACAGCTAAAAAAGGTATTTAGCCTAATCGGTTGACTTGGGAATTCTTCAAGACTGGTTTCCAAGGAAAATATGTGGGCGCTAGTTATATGGATGCCCGAAGAAGAGAATTTCTAAATTTGACGCAAGGGATAAATTAGTGGCCGAATATAAGGCTAAATATTTACGATTAAGTCACTATGTGCGAAGCATGGTGGCGATTGAGTACGAGCAGTGCGTTCGTTTAGAGGATGCCTCAAGGATAGTCTAAGGGTTCTGATAACTCTACAGAGGGAGCGAGATTTTGTTGCTTTGGTCGATAAGGTGAAGATCGCTGAGGATGTGAAGCGCGTTGAGCACCAGAATAGTAAAAAGAAAATGGTAGGAACAAGAGGGATTCGAAGATCTCAAGTTCATTTCTAAGGCCTAAGAAAAAGGCCAGAGTTGATGGGCCAGTCAGAGTTGGGCCCCCTGTTGTTGCTACAGGACCGCAGCCCTATGCTGATTGTGGAAGACACTATTAGGGTGAGTGTTGGAAAAGGATTGTGGCATGTCTGATATGTGAGTCGTTGGAGCATCGTATCAGAAATTGTCTACGGAGGCCCGATCAAATGCAAGCTACCGATATGGGAACTGTACAGCCGCCGAGAGGTGTTCAGTAGCCACCAAGAGGCTGTGGTCAGGCCAGAGGTGGTAATGGACTGGGCCAGGGTTAGAGGGCACCGGGTAGAAGTGCTGGTCGTACTGAGGCAAGGCAACCAACTCTGGTTTATGCTGCACATCACTGAGAGGATGAAGATGCTCCAGATGTTATCACGGGTAAGTTCTTCATTAATAATGTACCTTATACTGCACTGATAGATATAGGATCTACTCATTCCTATATAGCCTGTAATGTGTCTGAGACTTTGGGTATCTTGGTTGAGAGTACTTCGAGTGAGATTACTGTGTTGAGTCCATTGGGGTAGTCAATGAGGGTAGATAACCTATTCAAAGATGTACCTTTAGAGGTATCGAGTGAGCTTGGATCATGTTACGAAACGGATGGTACTAAGAATTACGGAGGATGTCGAGGTAGTTGTAACTGCAGGGCGTCGAAATTACTTTCCAAATGTGATATCTACATTAAGGGCTGAGAAATTGATCCGTAAGGGTTGTAAGGCGTATCTAGCTTACATCGGTGTTTTAGATTTTGAGGTTTCTACTATTAGGGATATCAGAACAGTTAAAAATTTTCCTAATGTTTTTCCTGATAAGCTGTATGGGTTACCTCCAAACTGTGAAGTTTAGTTTGGGATTGAGCTTCTGCCTGGTACAGCTCTGGTGTCCATCGCACCTTATAGAATGGCACCGAAGGAGCTTGTGGAGCTTAAATCCTAGATTCAAGAGTTACTGGATCGAGGGTTCATCCGCCCTAGTGTGTCTCCGTGGGGAGCACCGGTTTGATTTGTAAAGAAGAAGGATGGATCCATGCGTATGCTTCGATTGTCGTCAACTAAATAAATTGACTGTTAAGAATAAGTACCCCTACCGAGAATTGATGATTTATTCAACCAATTTCAAGGAGCTTCGATTTTCTCTAAGATTGATCTCCAATCTGGATACCATCAACTAAGGGTCAAAGAAGCTGATGTTTACAAGACAGCATTTAGGACTTGTTATGGTCATTACGAGTTCCTAGTGATGCTGTTTGCACTGACAAATGCACCAGCAGCTTTTATGGATTTGATGAACCGAGTGTTCCAGCCTTATTTGGATCGGTTCGTAGTGGTGTTTATTGATGAGATTCTGGTGTATTCGAGAACTGAAGATGAACATGATGCACATCTCTGAGTGGTTTTGCAAATTCTAAGGGAGAAACAATTGTACGCCAAGTTTAGTAAGTGTGAGTTTTGGTTACGAGAGGTAACATTTCTGGGCCATGTGGTACCTGCTGAAGGGATCAGGGTTGATCCTCGAAAAATTGAAGTTGTTTTGGATTGGAAGTCGCTTAAGGCAGTATCTGAAATTCATAATTTTCTGGGACTAGCAGGATATTATAGACGTTTTGTTGAGGGGTTTTCATTGATTGTTGCACCTCTGATGAAGTTTTTATGTAAGGGTGTGCCGTTTAACTGGACTAACGCCCATCAAGAGAGTTTTGAGAAGCTTAAGAAAGTTCTAATTGAGGCCCTTGTCTTAATATAGCCAGAGTCTGGGAAAGAGTTCATCGTCTATAGTGATGCATCACATGTTGGTTTGGGATATGTGTTATGCAAGAGGGTAAGGTGGTGGCATATGCATCTCGTTAGCTTAAGAATCATGAGGTTAATTATCCGATGCACGACATGGAATTGGCCACAGTGGTATTCGCACTGAAGATTTGGAGGCATTACCTATACGGTGAGAAATGTCACATTTACACTGATCACAAGAGCCTCAAGTATCTCCTCACTTAGAAGGAGTTAAATCTTAGGCAGCGTAGATGGACTGAGCTGCTTAAATACTATGACTGTACGATCAAATACCATCCTGGGAAGGCCAATGTGGTGGCTGACGCATTGAGTCATAGGGCTATTACTGATCTAAGGGCGATGTTTGCTCGTTTCAGCTTATTTGATGATGGTAGTCTGTTGGCCGAACTTTAGGTTAAACCGATGTGGATTGAGCAGATTAAGGGTAAACAGTTGGAGGATAAGTCACTGGTTTCTCGATTCTGACAGATTGAGAGTTATAGCATATCAGATTTTGGACTGAATAACGAAGGGGTACTCTGTTTCCATGGGAGAGTTTGTGTATTGAAAAATACTGATTTGAGACAGTCTAACTACCAGAGGCGGATAGTAGCCCTTATGCTATGCATCACGGCGGAAATAAGATGTACCAAGACCTTCGTGAGTTATACTAGTGGCAAAGTCTTAAGCGTGAAGTTACCAACTTTGTGGGTAAATGTCTGACTTGTCAGCAGGTTAAGGTTGAACATCAGTTGCCTTCAGGGTTGCTTCAGCCAGTTAAGATTCCACTTTGGAAGTGGGAGAGAGTAACATGGACTTTGTTAGTGGGCTACCCCTAACGCCTTCTACAAAGGATTCAGTATGGGTCATCAAGGATCGATTGACCAAATCTGCCCATTTCATACCAGTCCGTACTGATTATTCTTTACAAAAGCTGGCTAAATTTTATGTGACAGAGATAGTAAGACTGCATGGGGTACCGGTTTCCATAATATCTGATAGGGATCCTTGCTTCACGTCTCAGTTTTAGAAGAAACTGCATGAAGTACTGGGTACAAGGTTGGACTTCAGTACTACGTTCCATCCTTAGGCAGATGGTTAGTCAGAGAGGGTGATTTAGATACTGCAGGTCATGTTAAGGAGTTGTGTGATAGATTTTCAAGGCAGTTAGGAGGACTACTTGCCGTTAGTAGAGCCCACGTACAACAGTAGTTACCAGTCTAGCATACAGATGGAACTTTAAGAGGCATTATATGGTCGTAGGTGTCGTGTTGGACTGAGTTGGACCTTACGTTAGTTTCAAATACTGAAGATAAAGTTAGACTAATTTAGGAGCGACAAAAGGCAACATCAGATAGACAGAAGTCGTATGCGGATCTCAAGTGTAAAGAGATTGAGTATTCTGTAGGGGATTTTATTTTTCTCAAAGTCTCGTTACGGAAAAAGGTACCGAGATTTGGATGGAAGGGCAAGTTAAGCCTTGGTTCATCGGGCCTTACCGCATACTGAAACGTGTGGGACCGGTTGCATATCAATTTGAGTTACCTCTTGAGTTAGACCGAATTCACGATGTGTTCCATGTCTTTGTGCTGAGACGTTGTTACTCTGATCCCACGCATGTTATCTCGGTTGGGGAGATTGAGGTTAGACCAGATCTGACTTTTAAGGAAGAGCTGGTCTATATTTTAGTGCGTGATGTAAAAGTGTTAAAGAAGAAGTCCATCCCACTAGTTAAGGTGCTTTAGTGTAATCACAGCTCTGAGGAGCCCACGTGGGAACCTAAGGAAGTCATACGACAACTATACCCTCCTCTATTTTGACCAGGTAAATTTTGAGGCCAAAATTTTCGTTTAGGAGGTGGAGTTGTAACCCCCCAAATCTTAAACATTTATTTACGTATGTTTTGGCACACAACTGTGTATCTGCTTTAGTGGTTAAGTGTCCTGGGAAGAGTTTGAGAAGTCTTGGGTTAAAACCTTGGCTTGTGTAGAAAAATTTGTTTTGATTGGTTAAACCCTTGGCTCCAATTATTAGGCTTTTAAATAAATTTGCTTAAAACATGACAGAAAGGGCCTGCTAGTCTAGGGGGTAAGTGGCATGTTACCTATGCCAGAGAACAGAGGGTCGAATCTTGGTGGGCGCAATGGGTGTTTTATTTTGCTGCTGTGTCGTGGGAGTGTTGTGGGTTGGTTGAAACATTGAAGTGGTTGAGGGAAATTCAAATTGAGTAGTTGAGGGGAGGTGTGATCGGTTGGAGGGATTTTAAGAGAGTATTAAAGGATTTTAAAGTTGTGGGGAGTTGATGCCGAATAGGGACTCTATGTACTCAAAGGAATTAGTCTTGGGGAAGAATAGGGTTTTGGGTAAGTTTTGGCACTTCGTTTTGGCTACTTCTGTTCTTTGGCAATTGATTGGTGCTAAGAGGTTTATATTGTATCCCTCATCTATTTTTCTTATTTTGGGTTGTGTTTTAGGTCTCTCTCTCTTTTTTAGTTTGGGATCTGACAAAATAACCTCTTTTGCACTTTGTTGTTGTGACCGATCATGATTGCTCCTCTCCCTCTCCCAAATCAGTTTTGGCCTTTGACTGAATACTCACCTTTTTCCTTCTCTCGATCTTTTTTTCCTTTTCTCAGTCAATTTCCTTTCTGGCCGAATACCCCATACTTTTTCTTCTATCTCTACTCTTTCAACTTTTATCAAGTCTCCCCTCTCTTATACTATTTGAGCCGAATATCCATTTTTCCTCTTTTTTGACACTGTTTCTTATCTCCTCTCTCTCTTTTATTTGTGGCGTTTCTTTGGGTTCTAGAACTTCTCGAGGAGTGAAGGAGTATACAATGATTTTGAAGCATTCGAAACCTTTCTCTCGTCACTTTATCGAAGGTAACTCTATTCTTAGCCAACATGTTCAACCTAAGTATTTGACTTGCATCATAGGTGTTGGCTGAATGCTTCTTCCCGACTTTTTGGGTTTTGAGTTTCTATAAGTTAGCATATGTTGACTAAAGCCTTGTGTTTAAGCAATCTTGATTAATAAAATCCGCTTGTAATGCAGATATCCGTCAAGAGGTATGTAATCAACCTTCGTCAGTTGTTTAAGTGAGCTAAACCACACTTGTTCAATCAAGGCAAGTATCAAATATTATTTTGGGTTAAGTGTTAAAAAGAGGGTGATTAACCCTATTGATTTGAGGACTGACAGAGTGTCTTGATTGAATATAGGTTTGGTGCTCGTGGGCTTTTGCGCCTTTTCGCAAACAAGGTGTGTAAACATTACCCAAATCGTAAATCGGCAGAAGCCGAAAAATGTGACCATTGACGCTACACGGGCGTGCGCTCGCTTGTGTGGTAATCCTTATGCCTAAACATATTCGATTGGTCGTGGAGGCCACCATGAGAGATTTCATGGGCTTATGTCGTTTTGGACCGAACTGGGCCGTGTGGGCCCCATGGACATGTGAGGCCCACACGAATAAACCACACGGACATGTAAAGAATTTTGGGCCAGGTTGTGTAACTGACACGGCCAAGGCCACTTCTGGGCTAGGAGGGCCCCATGGGCATGTGGGCCCACATGGGTCCGTATTATGCACCTTGGGCCCGTATTCACTGTTTGACTGTTAAGGTTGCACGGGTCGCCCGAGATAACTGTGGACCTACTGTTGGGTCGGTATGTATTCCTAGACCCCAAATTGATAAAATGATTGTTATGCCCCTACGTGGTAAAATGGCTATTATGTCCTTATGAAGTGTATGACTGTAATCGAGCATGCCATTTTATACATAGTGCATACATGTATGATATTATGACATTACACATGATATGTTGCATGGGGATGGGTTTATTATGATTGGAGGAAGTGTACTGTACTGACAACTCTGCTGCAAATACTGTTTAGTGCTGCAATCGGTGCTATTGTAGAGTGTAGGGATGGGTGGGTTGATTTTATCCCCACATGGAGTGTAGGACTGGATAGAGTGGAGTGTAGAGGCTGGTTGGGTAGGATATCTGATTGCATATCTGTACTGTTACTGTCATTGAAATAGGCTAAAGCCCACACTAATACTTATACTGAAATGGGCTAAGGCCCCAACTAAAACTAAACTGTTACTGGGATGGGTTTAGGCCCAGACTGTGTTTGCTTACTGTATGATTAACTAAATTTTTATTAAGGGATTACACAATGAGTTTTGTAAACTCACCCTTCTGTTTAATTGTATAGGTAATCCCCAGGCTTAGGCGGGTTGGTGCTACGAGGGACTCGAAGGTGACCACACAGCCGCACATGCTTCCATATTTGACTTTTAATTTATAAGTAATTTTAATTTTGGTATTTTTATGTAATAAGGCCTCTTTAAGTTTTTAAATCTTTAATTTGGGGTTTTATTATTTTGGTGCAGATCTCGCTAGCGAGGGGCGTGAATTTTCAAAAGATAAAGGCTTTCCAAAACACCAGGAATACACAACATAATTTAAAAAGCTTCTGCAAGAAATAATGTTTTAAAATTAAAAACAATTTTACCAGGTTAACATTTCGATAAGCGACTCATTTTTGGAAACCAAATAAAGTGTTTTTAAAAGTATCTTTAAAAACCCACAACTAAGGTAAACAAGGAAAAGGTTTTTTGGCGATATCACCCTTTTTTTTCAAAAAACACTTCAATGAGACATTGCTAGATTTGGCCGTAACGTCTAAGCCGGGTTTGGGGTGTTACAAGTAATCTGTGCCAGCTGGAACAAAATGAGCCAATTTAGTCAATCTATCCACAGTAACCCAGATCACATCTTTCTTGCTCGGTGTCAATGACAAACCGGATACAAAATCCATCGTGACTCTATCCCATTTCCACTCTGGTATCATGATCGGCTAAAGCAATCTAGAAGGTACCTGATGCTCGACTTTTACTTGCTTACATACTAAACATTTCGAAACAAAGTCAGAAATGTCTCGTTTCATACCATGCGACCAGTAAAGCTGTTTCAGATCATTATACATTTTCATACTACCCGGGTGAATAGATAATCGACTATTATGAGCTTCATTCAAAATCATTTGAATCAAATCTAGATTTCTCGAAACACATATTCAGTTTCTGAACATCAGACAACCCTCAGCATCAACTCGAAATTCTAAATCAACATTCAAGTCACATTGGCCCCGCTTTGCTAACAAATTATTCTCAACTTTCTGAGCATCACAAATCTGTTTAATATATAACGGTCTTGCTTTTAAATCATCTATAATCGAACCATCATCAAACATAGCAATATGCGCATTCATTACACACAAAGCAAACAATGATTTTCTGCTTAGAGCATAGCAACAATATTAGCCTTTCCCGGATGGTAATCAATCACAAGTTCGTAATATTTTAGCAACTCTAACCATCGTCGCTATTTCAAATTCAGATCTTTGTGAGTCATCAAATACTTCAAACTTTTGTGATCAATATAAACATGAAATTTCTCACCTTACAGATAGTGACGCCATATTTTCAATAACACAATATCTGCCAATTCTAGGTCGTGCGGCTTTAGCTATCTCGAGGCATAAGCTATGACTTTGCCTTCCTACATTAACACACAACCCAAACCATTTAAAGATGCATCACTATAGATAAAAAATACTTTACCCGATTCTAGCTGAACTAGCACTGAAGCTTCGGTCAAAAGGGCTTTCAACTGATCAAAAACTTTTCTGGCACTTTTCTGACCACTCAAACTTAATATCTTTCTATAGTAGTTTCATCATCGGGGTTGCAATCATAGAGAAACCTTTCACGAATCGTCTATATTAACCAGCAAGTCCTAGAAAGCTTCGAACTTCAGAAACATTTCTTGGAGGTTTCCAATCAAGTATAGCCAAAATTTTACTCAAATCAACCCAAATACCTGATGCTGCTACAACATGTCCTAAAAAAACTGACTTCGCGTAACTAAAACTCGCATTTACTGAACTTCGCATACAACTATTTAATCGCAAAGTCTGTAACACAAGTCTAAGATGTTTGGCATGCTTGGTTTCATCATGGGAATAGATCAAAATGTCATCTATGAACACAACCACAATCTGATCTAAATACTGTCTAAAGACCCAATTCATCAAATCCATGAAAACAGCAGTGCATTAGTAAGACTAAAAGGCATAACTAAAAACTCATAATGCTTGTACCTTGTTCAGAAAGTAGTTTTCAGCACATCAGAGTCTTTAACTTGAAACTGATAGTAACTTGATCTCAAATCTATCTTTGAAAACATTGTAGCCCCTTTCAACTGATCGAATAGGTCGTCAATCCGTGGCAACAAATATTTATTCTTTATAGTCACCTTATTGAGCTGTCTATAGTCGATACACATTCTCATAGTTTCGTCTTTCTTTTTCATAAATAAAACTGGTGCACCCCAGGGGGAGAAACTCGGTCGCACGAAACCTCTATCTGTCAACTCTTGCAACTGAGCTTCAATTCTTTTAATTCAGTAGGTGCCATTCTGTATGGAGCTATCGATATCAGAGTCGTCCCTGGCACTAACTCAATACCAAACTCTACTTCTCGGATAGGAGGCAAACCCCAAAAATTCTTCAAGAAACACATCCGGATCCTCCCACACAACTGGTACTAATTTAATATTTTTCTCGGTCACTTTACTATCAAGCACGTACGTAAAGTAAGCTTCACAACCCTTCCTCACATATTTCTGAGCTAACACCGAAGATATCACTGTCGATAAACCATTCAGATCATTAGATTCAATCCAAATAGTCACATCATTCTAGCACCATAAATCAATAGTCTTTCTTTTGCAGTTTACGACAGCATCATGCAAAGTCAACTAGTCCATACCCAGAATTATGTCGAACTCATCAAATGAAAACAACATCAAATCAGCTGGAAAACAGGAATCTCGAATCATCAAAGGACAATTCTTACACACTTTGTCAACCAGAACACACTGGTCTAAGGGGTTCGATACTCTAATCACAAACTCAGTAGACTCTACAGGTAAACTCGTACTAGATACTAAAGTCTCACATGCATAAGAATGAGTGCAATTACACTAGTATCATAGAGAGTGAATGTACCAGTAATAACATCGAGAGATGAAGCCTTCTCGCAAGCCCGAATGGCATAAGCTCTGATAGGTGCGGGAGTCTCATATCGAACTGCTGTGTCTTTAGTTCCTCTCAGACTGCTACTCACATTACCTGTATTTCTGGGTGGTCTACCTCGAGCTGACATATTACTCAGTCTTGCATTTTGTACCGTGTTTTGTTTAGCTAACTCAGGGCATTCATGAAAGAAATGATTCATTGATCCACATTTAAAACAGGACTGATCAAGCAATCTACAACTGTCGGGATGTCGTTTACCATAATGTTTGCACTCTTGTTGCTTTGACCTAACGTTACCAACACTAGCTACTGAGTTAGCTTTTGAACTCACACATGGTCTATCCCAGTCATGTCTAGTATAACCCGCAGTAGCCTTTGAACGGCTAGAGTCATCTCAGAATGTCTTTGATACCGACTGGAATGACTTACTCGATGGTCTCTTACGTGAATCTCTAGCTTCAAAGTCAGCTTTTCTTTTCTCTTTCTCGAGCTCTTCGACTTTGCATGCTCACTCAACCAGTACTACGAACTCTTTTATTTTCAGAATACCAACTACCAGTTTAATGTCTTCATTTAACCCATCTTCGAATCTTTTACACATTATAGCTTCAGTAGATACACATTCACGGGCATCTCTACTGAGTCTCACAAATTTCTGCTCATATTCTGTCATGGTCATATGACCCTAAATGTAACGCCTCCATGCCCGAGACCATCACCGGAGTCGAGCTTGAGGGGTTACCGAACATAATTTATCAATTTAAGAACTTCAAATCATTTGTTTCTACATTCACAGCTTTCTAGCTACTCGTGTCATAGTTACAAGAAAAATCATATCTCGAGTTACGAAATTAAAAATCAAGATCCGTAAATTTTCCCTGAATCTAGACTCATATATATATTTACTAATTTTTTTCTAGAATTTTTTATTGGGCCAATTAGTACAGTTTATTAATTAAAGTATCCCCTGTTTCAGGGTTCGACTGCTCTGACCTCTGTGTATTACGAATCAGATATATCTCTATACAAAATTTCAATGACTATGAGGTTTGTTTCTATTAAAACTAGACTCAATAAGGAATCTGTACATAAAAATAAAAAATTATAATTATTTTAGTAAAATTTATTATGAATTTTTAAAGTCAGAACAGGGGATCCGGAAATCACTCTAGCCCTGTTTCGCAAAAGTTTAAATATCTCATAAAATATAATTTATATTCCTATTTTGTTCAATCCATATGAAAATAGACTCATTAAGCTTAAATTTCATAACTTACTCATCATTTGGTTCTGTTTATACTATTTTTAGTGATTTTTCAAATTCATGTCATTGCTGCAGCAATATTCTGTTTTAAGGCAAGTTTCATCTTTCCATGAATTTTTATGAACTAGATAACTTTGTTAAACTTCCATGATATCAAACATGATCTAAATTAGCCATCACCATGACTTATCAATATCAAAATTTTCTCAACCAAACATGGCCATATCATAAAATTATTTACACAAAATAGGTATATTGCTATACATGCCATACTTAAGTAGTTGTACAAGGCATTTACCAAGATAAAAGTCCTTTGGATAGTGTGATCGAACTTTCGACCTATCCCGATTCCTGAGCCGGCTTGTTCAAAACTATAGTGAATGAAAAGGAAGGAGTAAGCATAAATGCTTAGTAAGTTCATATGTAAATAACAAGTAACATAACAATACAAATATACCAAACAACTTTAGCATGGTACCACCAAAACATATATCACATCTTTAAACATCATTCATCATCTTACCACCTTATCGTTGTTGTATCTATTTTCAATCCGAGGGTTATGAACATACCTGTCCAAAGTGTCCATTTCACAACACTTACCCAAAACGTCACTTATATCTTAAGTGCTCTTCCATTAAACTAGAAATTTCACCTGTTGAACACATCTGAATACAACTCGGATACACGGATAATTTGCACATAAGTGCCTCATATGTAATCAAGAAATCATGTAACCCGCCCCTAAGTGAACTCGGACTCAACTCAACGAGCTCAGGCGTTCACATCCATAAGTGAACTCGGACTCAACTCAACGAGTTCAGATGCCTAGTTACATTTCATGAACTCGGACTCAACTCAACGAGTTCGGACATTCGCATCCATAAGTGAACTTGGACTCAACTCAACGAGTTCGGATGCTCAACCATCCTAGTGACATGTCACTTGTATCCTAATCTATTCCTAAGGTTCAAACGGGCTTTTTTCCTTGATCTCACATCTTTGTCGTCTTCCACAGAATATCGGAACCGATACTCGGTGATTGTTCATACTCATCAAGTAATTCACATAATTACATATTATTCAACAATAACCACAAAACATAACGTTTCATGATACTAATAAGCATCATATCATATAAACAACATTAAATTCCTTAAAACAACAATTATGTTACTACATTTACACATGAACTTACCTTGGTACCAAAATATAAAGATTTTGCAATTTAGTCCTCAATCTTTTCTTTTCCTCGATCACGACTTGAATCTCATTTTTCTTGATCTATAATACCAAATTAATCTTATTTAATACATACATTTATCAAAACAGCATTTAATACGAACTTTTAAAAAATTACACTTTTGCCCCTAGGCTCGGGAATTAAACTTTATTCCTTATTCTTATGTTTTATAACATGCTGATCACTTTTCCCTTCTATGGCAACATCAAATTCTCTCTCTAACATATACTTGTGACTATTAGGTATTTTTGCCGATTAAGCCCTTTTACTCGTTTTCACTAAAACCGAGTAGCACAAGTTGTCTAACATAATTTAAAACCCCATATTCTATCATAAAACATCAAAATACACAAATTTCACCTATGGGTATTTTTCCAAATATAAACCCTAGGTTGAATTATTGCTAGCATAAGCTTAATCGAGCTTCCGGATTCCAAAACGTAAAGAACATTAAAAGCGGGCTTGGAATCACTTACTATGGAGCTTGGAAGCTTGAAACAAACCCTAGCTATGGAGAACCCTTGAAATTTTGGCCTAATGAAGAAGATGGACAAAAAATGGCTTTTAATTTTGTTTTTAATTCATTTTAATAACTAAATGACCAAAATACCCTTACTACTAAACTTTCCAAAAATTCCTTCCATGTCCTAATTTTTTCCATGAACTTAAAATTGGTCAAATTGCTATTTAAGACCTCCTCATTAATATTCCAAAATAATTTCATACTAAAAACTTCTAGAATGCAAGTTTTCTAACTTATTCAATTTAGTCCCTACTTTCAATTTAAGCACTTTAGGCATAGAATTTCATCATGAAATTTTCACACAATCATGCAATCATATCATAAACATCAAAATCATTGTAAAATAATTATTTCTATCTCGAATTTGTGGTCACGAAACCACTATTCCGATTAAGCCCTAATTCAGGATATTACAACTCTCCCCCCCATTTAAGGATTTTCGTCCTCGAAAATCTTACCGGTAAACAGGTGTGGGTATTGGTTTCTCATTGTTTCTTCAGGTTCCCATGTAGTCTCTTCTACCCCATGCTTTTGCCACAACACTTTTACAAGTGCAACACTTTTATTTCTTAGTTGTTTGACTTCTCGAGCTAAAATCTTAATCGGCTCTTCTTCATAAGTCATATCCAGTCGCAGTTCAATTTCTATAGGTGAAATTATATGTGAAGGATCTGAACGATACCGACGTAACATAGATATGTGAAACACATCATGAATCTTCTCTAATTCGGGTGGTAACGCTAGCCGATATGCTACCGGTCCAACTTTTTCAATTATTTCATATGGTCCAATAAAACGCGGACTTAACTTGCCCTTTCGTCCAAATCTAAGGACTTTCTTCCATGGAGACACTTTCAAAAATACCTTATCACCAACTTGAAACTCCATTTCCTTTCGTTTCAAATCCACATAAGATTTCGTCTATCTGAGCGACTTTCAAATAATCTCGAATCACTTTCACCTTTTCTTGATTTCTTTTATTAAATCAACTCCATAAATCGATTTTCCTTGAGTTCACCAATACAATGGCGTCCAGGCATTTACGACCATATAATGCTTCATAAGGTGCCATCTTCAAACTTGTCGATAACTATTATTATAAGCAAATTCTACCAACGGTAAATACTTTTCCCAACTACCTTGAAATTCCAATACACAACATCGAGCATGTCTTCAAGAATCAATTACTCTCTCGATTGTCCATCGGTTTGTGGATGAAAGGCGGTCTGAAATTTAACTTTGTACCTAATGCTTCTTGCAACTTTTTCCAAAACCGTGAGGTAAACCTCGGATCTCTATCTGAAATGATTGACAAAGGTATCCCATGAATTCTAACAATCTCTGGATATACAATTCAACCAACTTATTAAGAGAATAATCATGCGCATTAGGAATAAAATGAGCCGATTTAGTCGGTCATCAACTATTGCCCGGATGGCATTTTTCTTCCCCGAGTTAACGACAACCCCGATATAAAATCCATAGTAATCCGATCCCATTTCCATTCAGGGAACCATAATAGGTGGAGTAATCCAGAAGGTACTTGGTGTTCAAACTTTCACTTGTTGGCAAACTAAGCACTTTGATACAAACTAGGAAATATCTCTTTTCATTCCACTCCACCAAGACATTTTCTTCAAGTCATTATACATCTTCGTCTTGCTGGATGAACCGCTAAACAACCATTATGTGCTTCATGCAAAATCTTTTGAATCAACTCATCATTTTTAAGACACAAATCTGATTTTTAAATGTCAAACAACCATCGAACCGATTCTCAAATCGATCCGTGACGACTTCACACTGCTTTTCTTTTGGCTAGCAAATCTTGATCTTTTTTGAGCTTCGAAATCTCTTGTAAAAACATCGGTCTTGCTCTTAACTCGCTAGAATCGAATCACATCGAAATTTTCAACCGAGTGTTCATAACTCTCAAAGCAAACAACAACTTTCTACTTAAAGCATCGGCAACCACATTCGCTTTTCTGGATGATAATCAATAACAAGCTCGTAATCTTTCAATAACTCCAACCATCTTCACTGCCTCAAATTCAAGTCTTTTGTGACATCAAGTATTTAAGACTTTTGTGATCGGTATATACTCGGCACTTTTCAGATACAAATAATGTCGCCAAATCTTCAAAGCAAATACCACCGACCAATTCCAAATCGTAAGTAGGATAATTCTTCTCATGAGGTTTTAACGTCTCAAGCATAAGCCACCACTTTTCCTTCTTGCATGAGTACACACCCAAACCATTTAGAGAAGCATCACTATACACCACAAATTCTTTACGATTCGGGTTGTATCAACACCGGTGCTTCAGATTAATAACTTTTCAATTCTTCGAAACTCTGTTGACATTCTTCCGTCCATTCAAATTTAACATCCTTTCGGAGTAGTCTAGTCATAGGAGTAGCAATTATAGAAAATCCATTTACGAACCGCCGATAATACCCAGCTAGCCCCAAGAAACTTCTAACTTCAGTTATGTTTTTCGGTGGTTTCCAATCAACAATGGCTGAAATTTTACTAGGATCAACCCGTATACCATCACCTGAAACAATATGACCCAAAAATCCAACTTCCCAGAGCCAAAATTCACTTTCACTAAACTTAGCATACAGCTGCTTATCTCTCAAAGTTTGCAAAACTATCCTCAAATGCTCAGCATGCTCTGTCTCATCTTTTGAATAAATTAAAATATCATCTATAAACACCACAACAAATCTGTCCAAGTATGGCCGAAATATGCGATTCATTAAATCCATAAACACAACAGGAGCATTTGTCAACCCGAATGGCATAACTAAAAATTCATAATGACCATACCTTGTTCTAAAAGCAGTTTTAGGCACATCTGACTCTTTTACTCGCAGCTGATAATACCCAGATCTCAAGTCAATCTTTGAAAACCATGTCGCTCCTTTTAGCTGATCAAACAAATCATCAATTCTCGGCAACGGATACTTGTTTTTGATTGTCACCTTGTTTAACTGCCGATAATCAACACATAATCTCATAGAACCATCCTTCTTTTTCACAAATAACACGGGAGCACCCCAAGGTGAAAAACTCGGTCTCACAAAGCCTTTATCAGTCAACTCTTGCAACTGCGACTTTAATTCTTTCAACTCTGTTGGTGCAATTCTATATGGAGTAATCGAGATCGGAGCTGTTCCCGGTATTAAATCAATACCAAATTCTACTTCCCTGACTGGAGGCAAACCCGGTAATTCTTCTGGAAATACGTCCGCAAATTCACACACAACCGGCATTGATTCAACCTTCTTTTCAACTTCTTTTGTATTAATTACATACGCCAAATAAGCTTCATAACCCTTTCTCAAATATCTCTGAGCTGACATCGAAGAAATCATACTAGATAATTCCTCTGATTTGTCTGGCTCAAACCGCAGAATTTCACCACTTTCACACTTTAATTCTATAACCTTTTCTTTGCAATTTATTATAGCATCATGCAATGTCAACCAATCCATACCCAAAATAACATCAAATTCATCAAACGGCAACAACATCAAGTCGGCCGGAAAGTAATGACCCCGAATCATTAAAGGGCATTTCTTGCTTACATTATCAACTATCACGCATTTGCCTAACAGGTTCGACACTCTAATCATAAAGTCTATGTTCTCAACAGGTATATTCATACTAGACACCAGTTTAATGCATACGTATGAATGAGTAGAACCAGGATCAATCAAAGCAATAACATTAATATCATAAAGAGAAAATGTACGGTAATCACATCGGGTGAGGAAGCATCTTCACGCCGCTTTAATAGCATAAGTTCTAGCCGAGCTCTTCCTCGATCTAATCTGCTGCATCTCGGCTACATTCTTCTCGCTTGTTTCACTTCCACTTTTCTCGAATACCTTCCCTCGAGTTTGCACCACTAGCTTTTACACTCAAAATATTTCTTTCTCTCTCTCTCAAGGCGCCTCTAATAAAATGATCCGGAGAACCACATCAAAACATTCATTTGCTCTTGCGGACCAAAATGATTTCTACCACACACCGGCACTCGGGTTTAACAAATCTTGAGTTCCCTACACTGGCTGCAGAAGTATTCTAAGATTTAGCACCGACATTCTGCTTCTTAAAATTTCCATATGATTGCCCAGCTGAAACTTGGGAACGAGGATTCATATTTCTTGTAACACCCCAAACCCGGCCTAGACGTTACGGCCGAATTTAGTATGTCACATAGAGATGTTTCAAAACATGTGTTTATCTAAATTCTTTGTTTAGTGTTTAGCAAAAATATATTCTCGTTTTAAGTTAAAGTGAATGGAAGCTGTGCACTAGGTAGGAAGCCAGAAAAGAGGAGGTGAGTCTTATTGGACTGCTTAAGTACCAAGCTCTTCCCAGATCCAATCCTAGACATGCACACATCCATTACCACACTTTAAGTAGGTTACGTGTCTACGAACATTAAATCAAGTTTAAGTCGGCTTAAAATATTTATTTTCTTGGAAAAAACATTTACGTGGCGGAAACATTATGCGTCATCGTGATCTTTTTAAAAACAAGTAGTTTTTATAAAACGAACCGTAGTGCTAACCAGTTTAATAATCCCCAAAATAAAATTTGTTAAAAAGAGCAGCCTTATTACAACTTTAACCATAATAAAAATAATCTAAAATAAATACTAAACTTATTTAAAACCGGCAATCAATCTTCATGGCCACTCTGAATCCCGCCCAACTCCAAGTCCACCAACTAGGGCTCACCTGAAAGGATGGAAGAGAAATGGGTGAGTTTGGGGAAACTCAGTGTATACAGAAACCCATCCAAAGCCCAAATCAGCTCGAGCCCATTGGGCCTAAGCCCTATTCAGATATCGATTACACAAAGGACCAAGCCCTTTTCGAATCACATGAGTAAGGCCTTAGCCCTTTTTACATAACAAGTGGCCCATAGACCCGAGTCAAGAGCATAGGTAACAATAGTAGTAATGCATGCAAACCTATCTGGGAGACTACTCAACCCACCAACCGCTACACTCGCACCTGCATTCCACGCACTCCATGTGAGGAATATATCAACCCACCCACCCTACACTCCACAGCTTGCAAGAACGCTCAAATATCGATAAGTTGAGGCAAAGCCTCCAAGACGTGGATGAAACACTTTCAATACTTCCTCCATCAATACCCCAATCCCATGCAAGATATTAATAAAAGCATATCATGTAAAATACAGATTAATCAATCATGCGGTTTAGTCAATTTAAACCCTAGGGTATTTCTTAATTATGCCCTTTAGGGTAATTTCATAACTTACGCAACTACACAAGCTACTTCATAATTTTAGCGCTTTTATGCAATTTGGTTCCACCATCTAACTAATGGGCTAATTTGCCTATCTCTTACCCATATTGGTCCGTAAGCCCATTGGGCCCAGTTTTGGCCCATCGAGACCCTTTTTTCGAAGTACAATAAAACGTCACACGAACTTACTTACCACCTTGCGGTGCTAGATCTAACAATTACTCTATGTCTTGAGAGCATTCGCATACTCACAAGCCCATGAAATGCCGAAATTTTGGCATTTCGGCTTTTGCCGAATTGAACTAAGAAAGGGTGTTCGGTACACACCTGATTCGCGACGACTGCTATTGAGATCTCTTTCGATGTCCTACAATTGATTACCACAGTTCTTATTTACAAACCATAATCACTAAACCCACAACCTACTTATCCATGATCGAACCATGTCCCTAAAAGCCTTTGAAATCTTACCTTTTTTGCCAAAATCGATAGCTAGCTCCGAATCCGATTGCTCCAACAACCCACGCCTTCAATCCAACACTTAAGAAGACACTAATCATTGATAGAAAATGTCAGTTAAAAACCCTTAGAGCCACATGCCCAAATCGACAGCCGCCCTAGATTTTAGGGACTTCGGCTTTTCCTAACTTTGTAAAATAGGACCAGATCTGAGATGATAAGCACTTACCCCTTGTTCTTTCTCGATTTCCACTCAATCCAGTGCAGATTTATCATTAAAACAACGGTAAAACCAGAATCCAAGAGTTGAATAAATTTCGGCTATAGCCCCTAAAACTATTGTTGTTCGGCTTTTGGGTGATGAAGGAGATGACACTGTAGGGCTATAACCTTGATGTAGAATTGCCGACAGGTATCTAGGGTTTAGAAAAGATAATTGTCATTTATTAGGCACAAAAATATCAAAGGATTTGGCTTGGAAGAAATCGGCACAACTAATGTATTTTTCGAGGTTTCGGCTTTTGTGGTTTCGGCACAAGTGTCGATGAACAGCAGGTTTGATGAACGGTTTTGAAGAAGAAAAATAGAAAAAGAAGAATAGGGGAAGTGGTAGTTTCGGCTAGAGAGGAAGAAGAGAGAAAAGAAAAACCTTGTGATGTCTGAGCAGAAGAGAACGGCACCACTCAATACCCTAGGTGCCGAAATACTAACCTCAAAACCCCCTGCCAATTTTTCCCTCTTCAATTCCCAAAATTCGGCCAACTCCTAGCCTCTCTCCCAATCCCTTAAATCTCTCCCATTATCACTCCTTAATCCAAGCATTTAGATTGATTCAAACTCTCCTCTAGCAGAATCCACCTGGACTCCAACACTTACCCCTCCAGCACTTAAAAATAAATGCATCTATTTGTCAACACAGGGAATCGATCCCATGCTTTCCCCAATGCTCCACACGCCACCTTTTTAGGAGCCTAGTGGCGTCACCCTGACCACTTTTCCAAGGCTCTTTTTGTGATGCAATTTGCCCATAACTCTATACAAGGGCCACCTAGCCAGAACCCCTAACTCCTAAGTCCAAAATTCAAAAATTCAACCGGGTTTTGGCCAACACATGGGCCTTCTATTAGCCCATTTACCTACCCAAAATATTAATTTCACATCCAAACACAAAATTTAAAAATCTTTACCAAAATATTGAAAACCGCGAGTAAATCCGAAAATCAGGACGTTACAACTCTACCCTCCTTAAAGAAATTTCGACCTCGAAATTTTACCTTATTGGAACCGTTGAGGGTACTGTTGACGCATAGCCTCCTCAGTCTCCCAAGTAGCTTCTTCTTTGCCATGGTTCCTCCAAAGTACTTTCACTAGTGGAACTGATTTCCTTCTCAACACCTTGACGTCACGATCAAGTATTTGCACAGGTTCCTCCTCAAAAGTTAAATCTGACTGTACCTCGATTTCTGCAACTGGTATGATGTGAGTTGGGTCAGATCGATACCGCATCAGCATGGATACATGAAAAACGTCGTGGATACGATGTAGTTCTGGTGGTAACTCTAGCTGATAAGCCACTGGTCCAACCTGCTTAACAATTCGGTAAGGTCCAATAAATCGTGGGCTCAACTTACCCTTCTTACCAAATCTCAAAATTTTCTTCCAAGGGGAAACCTTCAAGAAAACCATGTCCCCAACAGCGAATTCCATCTCTTTGCACTTCAGATCTGCATACGACTTCTGTCTATCTGATGCCTCCTTTAACCGATCTCTTATCAGCCTAACCTTGCTTTCAGTGTCTGCCACCAATTCCGGTCCAAGCACTTGTCGCTCACCCAACTCTGTCCAACACGTCGGCGTACGGCATCTTCTCCCATAAAGCGCTTCATATGGTGCCATCTGAATACTTGCTTGATTGCTGTTATTATAGGCAAACTCCACCAATGGCAGGTAGTCCTTCCAACTTCCACGAAAATCAAGGATACAACCTCTCAACATATCCTCCAGAACCTGAATAACCCTTTCTAGTCGTCCATCTGTCTTTAGGTGCAAAGCGGTGCTAAAATCCAATCGTGTACCCAACGCTTCCTGCAACTTCTGCCAAAACTGAGATGTAAACCTAGGGTCTCGATCAGAAATTATCGACACTGGCACCCCATGCAGTCGCACTACTGCCGCCACATATAACTTGGCCAACTTTTGTAGTGAGTAGTCGAGCGAACAGTATGAAATGAGCGATTTTGTTAACCTATCCACAACCACCCACACCAAATCTTTCTTGGTGGGTGTCAAAGGTAACCCACTCACAAAGTCCATTGTTACTCTTTCCCACTTCCATAGCGGAATTTTCACAGGTTGCAATAATCCCGAAGGCAATTGGTGCTCAGCCTTAACCTGCTGGCACGTTAGACATTTCCCAACAAATTTAGTCACCTCTCGTTTTAATCCGGGCCACCAGTACACCTCTCGCAAGTCTCGATACAGCTTATTTCCTCTAGGATGCATGACACAGAGTCCAACACGAGCCTCTTTTAGAATTAACTGCCTCAATTCAAGATCCTTTGGAATACAAACCCTTCCACGAAAGCACAGAACTCCTTCAGTGTTCAACCCAAAATCCTCGTTCTCACCATTCTTAACTTGATGGAACCGAAGAGCTAATGAATCATCCTTCAACTGTTTTTCCTTAATCTGCTCAGTCTAAGTAGGCCTTACTTGCAGTTCTGCCAACAAGCTTCCATCGTCGTACAGACTTAAACGTGCAAACAAGGCTCTCAAATCAGTAACAACCCTTCGAATCTACGCATCCGCCACCACATTAGCCTTTCCTGGGTGGTACTCTATTGAACAGTCGTAGTCTTTAAGCAACTCTACCCATCTTCATTGCCTAAGGTTCAACTCCTTCTAAGTCAACAGATACTTTAAGCTTTTATGATCTGTGTATATGATGCACTTTTCCCCATATAAGTAGTGTCTCCAAATTTTTAACGCAAAAATCACCGCTGCTAGCTCCAAATCATGCGTAGGGTAATTCACCTCATGAGCCTTAAGCTGTCGTGATGCATAAGCAACCACCTTTCCCTCTTGCATCAGTACGCAACCTAACCCCACATGCGACGCATCGCTGTATACAGTAAAGTCCTTCCCAGACACCGGTTGAATCAACATTGGCGCTTTGGTCAATACCTTTTTCAACCGGTCAAAAGCTTTTTGTTGTATCTTGGTCCAGACAAATGGTACTCCTTTCCTTATGAGTTTTGTCAAGGGTGCCGCCATCACCGAGAAACCCTCCACAAACCTTCTGTAGTAACCTGCTAACCCTAGAAAACTCCAAATTTCCGATACTGACCTATGTGGCTTCCATTCCAGAATCGCTTCAATTTTACGAGGATCCACCTTAATCTCCTCGGCAGAGACCACATGCCCTAAGAAGGTTACCTCCCTCAACCAGAATTCACACTTGCTGAATTTCGCATAGAGCTCCTTTTCCCTTAACACTTGCAGCACAATATGGAGATGCTCATCATGTTTCGTCTCCGTTTCAGAGTATACCAGGATATCGTCGATAAAGACGACTACGAACCGATCCAAGTAAGGTTGGAATACTCGATTCATCAGATCCATAAAAACTGCAGGTGTGTTCTTCAGCCCAAACGGCATGACCAAAAACTCATAATGTCCATATCGAGTTCGGAATGTTGTTTTATGAATATCCCATTCTTTTACCCTTAGCTGATGGTATCCAGAACGAAGATCGATTTTGGAGAATACCGAAGCTCCCCTCAGTTGATCGAACAGATCGTCAATCCGTGGTAGTGGATACCTATTCTTAATCGTCAATTTGTTCAACTGGCGATAATTGATGCACATGCACATCGTTCTGTCCTTTTTCTTCACAAACAGGACCGATGCTCCCCAAGGAGACACACTAGGCCTAATGAAGCCTCTATCTAAGAACTCTTGAATTTGAGCCTTCAGTTCCACTAACTCCTTCAGTGCCATCCTCTAGGGTGCAATAGATACTGGAGTTGTTCCAGGCAACAAATCGATTCCAAACTCAACTTCCCGATTCGGAGGTAATCCAGGAAGCTCTTCTGGAAAAACATCCCGGAATTCCCTAACAGTTCTGATGGTCTCCACAGTCAGATCCTCAGTTGCAGCTTGGCTTACCAAAGCCGGATATGCCTCGCACCTCTTGCGCATCAGTTTCTCAGCCCTCAACGCCGATACTACATTGGATAAGTAATCCCCCCATTCTCCAAACATCATTACCTCTTCATCATTGACAATCCTTAACACCATCCTCTTAGCTGCACAATCTAAAGTTGCCTTATGCTTTGTCAACCAATCCATCCCTAATATCAAATCGAATTCTTTAAGCGGTAACTCCATCAAGTCCCCACAGAAAACCCCGCCTTGAATCTCCAGAGGCACCTCATTGAAGAGTTTCTCTACCTTAACCGAATGACCTAAAGGACTTATCACAGACACCCCACATACAGTCTCTTCGAAGTGCACACCCAGTGCCCCAGAAATGTTATATGCCACATATGAATGGGTTGATCCCACATCAACCAGAGCAGTATAAGGTACACCATAGATAAAAAGCGTACCAGTTATGACATCAAGTGCGTCACCCTCCTCGCATCGACAAGCAGCATATACCAAAGCTGGCTAACGAGCATCCGCGTTACCAATACCCCTACCAGGTGCCCCACGTCCACGGCCATTACCACCGCAACCTTGCCCACGACCTCTTGGCAGCGGCGGTTCATCCTCACAGTTGAGCCGTTGCCAGACACCCCTTGTTCGCCACACGAGCCCGAGTGGCCTCCTAGGACAATCCTTAATCCTATGCTCCTTAGACCCTAACGAAGATAAGCCCGAGCGCTTCCAACACTCTCCTTGATGCATTACGCCGCAATCCCCACAAGCTTGCGGTCCACATGTTCACTTGAAACCGCTCGACCGGTTCCTCCATCCTAGCTCTCTTAACATTTCGATTTGCGGACCACGATCCAAAGATCCCTCCTGAACCAATTCCGATCCCTATCACGATTCTTCCGTTCGGTTTGTTTCACCTCCTCAGCTATCTTAGCCTTCTCTACCAGTGCAGTGAAATCTCGCTCTCTCTGTGGAGCTATGAGCACCCTTAGCTCATCTCTGAGGCGATCCTCAAAATGAACGTTGCACTCGTATTCGGTGGAAATGATGCCATTAGCATACCGACTCAATCGTAGAAACTCCGCCTCATATTCAGCAATGGTCTTATTTCCCTGAGTCAGATTCAAGAACTCCTTTCTGTGTGCATCAACATAGCTAGCTCCAACATATTTTGCCTTAAAAGTCTGTTTGAACAGCTCCCATGTTACCCTCTCAGCTGGGGTACCCTCTCACAAGAATCCACCAGCGACACGCTTTATCCGCGCAAAGAACGACACCGCCCCTTTCAACTTCGTTCTCTTGGCGGTCCAGGTCATCCATGATCCGCTCTGTGGCTTCCAACCAGTACTCAGCCACATTTGGGGCCACTCCAGATATGCCCCTAAAAATCTCAGCTCCGTTGACCCGAAGTCGTTCAGAAATGGATCCCTTATTCATGGGCCCGATGTTAACTCCGGCCACCCTTTCTAAAACCCTCAACATGGCCTGAGACAAAGCGTCATCCCCTGCGGCCCGGCCATACGGCCCATTTTCATTAACCGGTAGTGGACGTACCTCGCCAGCTGGTATGTGTTCAGATGACGCAGATCTAGTTTGAGTGCTACCTCGGCCTCGACCACGGCCTCTTCCCCGAGTAACCCTTGTACTCATAATGATTTATCTGTTTACGAATTTTATGACATTAGTTTACTGGTTCCACTGTTTATTACAGAATGTCTTATGATCGATAGAGTTTGAGTTATTTTCACAAGAATCACAATTTAGCTACGGTCCCGGTGTTGTAGCCCTAATACTACATTATCACTAGCAGTATCTCTAAGGCTCAGTACTATCTACAGTATTATTTCCAGTCCAGTTCCATATAAATATTTAAAGTAGAAAAAGAACACTTACAGACTTGGTGCCGGGGATACAGTGTGCCACTTCCTTATCAGTCCATTTAAAATTTTTTTTAAAAAAAAAACCCATGTTTTTGTTTACCGGAAATAAAAAAATTTGATTTGAAAACACTTTTATTTTAAAACTATTGATTTAACCCCGTGTAACAATAGAAAAACTTTGAACATCTTCGAAAACTTATAGAAAAACTTTTTTTTTTGAAAAGATTTTTGGACCCGATCCACAGCCGAGTTGTTGCAACCAGGCTCTGATACCACTAAATGTAACACCCCAAACCCGGCCTAGACATTACGGCCGAATTTAGTATGTCACATGGAGATGTTTCAAAACATGTGTTTATCTAAATTCTTTGTTTAGTGTTTAGCAAAAATATATTCTTATTTTAAGTTAAAGTAAATGGAAGCTGTGTACCAGGTAAGAAGCCAGAAAAGAGGAGGTGAGTCTTATTGGACTGCTTAAGTACCAAGCTCTTCCCAGATCCAATCCTAGACATGCACACATCCATTACCACACTTTAAGTAGGTTACGTGTCTACGAACATTAAATCAGGTTTAAGTCGGCTTAAAATATTTATTTTCTTGGAAAAAACATTTACGTGGCGGAAACTTTATGCGTCATCGTGATCTTTTTAAAAACAAGTAGTTTTTATAAAACGACCCCTAGTGCTAACCAGTTTAATAATCCCCAAAATAAAATTGTTAAAAAGAGCGGCCTTATTACAACTTTAACCATAATAAAAATAATCTAAAATAAATGCTAAACTTATTTAAAACCGGCAATCAATCTTCATGGCCACTCTGAATCCCGCCCAGCTCCAAGTCCACCAACTAGGGCTCACCTGCAAGGATGGAAGAGAAATGGGTGAGTTTGGGGAAAATCAGTGTATACAGGAACCCATCCAAAGCCCAAATCAGCTTGAGCCCATTGGGCCTAAGCCCTATTCAGATATCAGTACACAATGGACCGAAGCCCTTTTCAGAATACAGTAGCAAGGCCTTAGCCCCTTTTTACATAATAGCGTGGCCCATAGGCCCAGTTCAGTAGCATAGGTAACAATAGTAGTAATGCATGCAAACCCATCTGGGGAGACTACTCAACCCACCAACCGCTACACTGCACCCGTACTAGCCCTACACTCCATGTGGGGAATATCTCAACCCACCCAGCCCTACACTCCACAGTTGCAGCAACGCTGCTCAAATATCAATAAGTTGAGGCAAAGCCTCCAGTACGTGGATGAACCATTTTCAATACTTCCTCCATCAATACCCCAATCCCATGCAACAGATATTAATAAAAGCATATCATGTAAAATATAGTATTAATCAATCATGCAGTTTAGTCAATTTAAACCCTAGGGGTATTTCAGTAATTATGCTCTTTAGGGGTAATTTCATAACTTGCGCAACTACACAAGCTACTTCAGTAATTTTTAGCAGTTTTATGCAATTTGGTTCCACCATCTAACTAACAGGCTAATTTTCCTATCTCTTACCCATATTGGTCCGTAAGCCCATTGGGCCCAGTTTTGGCCCATCGAGACCCTTTTTCCGAAGTACATTAAAATGTCAAACGAACTTACTTACCACCTTGCGGTGCTAGATCTAACAATTACTCTATGTCTTGAGAGCATTCGCATACTCACAAGCCCATGAAATGCTGAAATTTCGACATTTCGGCTTTTGCCGAATTGAACTAAGAAAGGGTGTTCGGTACACACCTGATTCGCGACGACTGCTACTGAGATCTCTTCCGATGTCCTACAATTGATTACCATATTTCTTATTTACAAACCATAATCACTAAACCCACAACCTACTTATCCATGATCGAACCATGTCCCTAAAAGCCTTTGAAATCTTACCTTTTTGCCAAAATCGATAGCTAGCTCCGAATCCGATTGCTCCAACAACCCACGCCTTCAATCCAACACTTAAGAAGACACTAATCATTGATAGAAAATGTCAGTTAAAAACCCTTAGAGCCACATGCCCAAATCGACAGCCTCCCTAGATTTTAGGGACTTCGGCTTTTCCTAACTTTGTAAAATAGGACCAGATCTGAGATGATAAGCACTTACCCCTTGTTCTTTCTCGATTTCCACTCAATCCAGTGCAGATTTATCCTTCAAACAACGGTAAAACCTGAATCCAGGAGTTGAATAAATTTCGGCTATAGCCCCTAAAACTATGGTTCTTCGGCTTTTGGGTGATGAAGGAGATGACACTGTGGGGCTATAACCTTGATGTAGAATTGCCGACAGGTATCTAGGGTTTAGAAAAGATGATTGTCATTTATTAGGCACAAAAATATCGAAGGATTTGGCTTGGAAGAAATCGGCACAACTAATGTATTTTTCGAGGTTTCGGCTTTTGTGGTTTTGGCACAAGTGTTGATGAATAGCAGGTTTGATGAACGGTTTTGAAGAAGAAAAATAGAAAAAGAAGAATAGGGGAAGTGGTAGTTTCGGCTAGAGAGGAAGAAGAGAGAAAAGAAAAACCTTGTGATGTCTGAGCAGAAGAGAACGGGCCCACTCAATACCCTAGGTGTCGAAATACTAACCTCAAAACCCCCTGCCGATTTTTCCCTCTTCAATTCCCAAAATTCGGCCAACTCCTAGCCTCTCTCCCAATCCCTTAAATCTCTCCCCTTATCACTCCTTAATCCAAGCGTTTAGACTGATTCAAACTCTCCTCTAGCGAGAATCCACCGACTCCAACACTTACCCTCCAAAGACTTAAAAATAAATGCATCTATTTGTCAACACAGGGAATCGATCCCATGCTTTCCCCAATGCTGCACGCGCCACCTTTTTAGGAGCCTTGTGGCGTCACCCTGGCCACTTTACCAAGGCTCTTTTTGTGATGCAATTTGCCCATAACTCTATACAAGGGCCACCTA
This sequence comes from Gossypium arboreum, assembly GCF_025698485.1. NCBI lineage: Eukaryota > Viridiplantae > Streptophyta > Magnoliopsida > Malvales > Malvaceae > Gossypium > Gossypium arboreum. Next base: position 50,983,530 of record NC_069082.1, read on the forward strand.
GCCAGAACCCCTAACTCCTAAGTCCAAAATTCAAAAATTCAACCGGGTTTTGGCCAACACATGGGCCTTCTATTAGCCCATTTACCTGCCCAAAATATTAATTTCACATCCAAACACAAAATTTTAAAATCTTTACCAAAATATTGAAAACCGCGAGTAAATCCGAAAATCAGGACGTTACATTTCTTGACTTTTCGGGTTGCTGTGAAGGTGCCTTACTCATTGGCCTTTTCTTCCAATTTCGTGTGTCAGCCTCTACCTTCCTCTTCTCTTTAAGTAGTTCTTCAGCCTTACAAGCTCGATCAACTAGGACTACCATTTCTTTCAGTTCAAGGATCCCGAAAAATACTTTAATGTCTTCGTTGAGCCCGTCTTCAAATCGTCGGCACATCTAGGCTTCTGTAGGAACATATTCTCGCATACTTACTCAATCGAACAAGCTCTCTTTCATATTCGAGATCGTCATATTACCTTGCTTCACTCAAGAAACTCTTTACATTTCGATCAATAAATCTTTCACTAATATATTTCTTCCAAACTCTTCTTGAAAGAATTCCCGTGTTACCCTCTCTTTCGGTACCACGAAATCAAAGTCTTCCACCAATTATAGGCTGAATCTCTCAACAAAGATGTAGCACATTTCAAACATTCTTCGTGTACAAGATAATTCATCAAATACCCGGATAGAATTTTCAAGCCGAACTCGCTTTCTCGCATCATCATCAATATTTGCTCTAAATTCTTCAGCCCCTTGTTTACTTAATTCTATCAACGGGGTTCGTGAAATTCTATCATATCCACTCCTTGAGGCATTGGAGGCATAGGTTGAGGAATTGGGGAGGTGGGGAGGTCGTACATTTGGGTTCGTGCGAACGAACTCAATGTACCATGCACTCATCATTTGGAGAAAGGTTTCGATCCCTTTCTCCTCCTCCCCGACCAACAAGAGGAGGTGGGTTTTCGATCGGGCGCTGCCCCTTCAGCCGAGGCTGGCGCATTACTCTCTACTTCATCTCGCCACACTGGATCGGATCCATTTACTATATAAAATCATTTAAAAGGTCAAGTCGTCACACTATCACAATTCATACATATGGCATGTATAGCAAAATCCGTACATACAACACGTAGTCCGAGAACATACTAAACCTACTCTGATACCACTAAATGTAACGCCCCCACGCCCGAGACCATCACCGGAGTCGAGCTTGAGGGGTTACCGAACATAATTTATCAATCTAAGAACTTCAAATCATTTGTTTCTACATTCACAGCTTTCTAGCTACTCGTGTCACAGTTACAAGAAAAATCATATCTCGAGTTATGAAACTCGAAATCAAGATCCGTAAATTTTCCCTGAATTTAGACTCATATATCTATTTACTAATTTTTTTCTAAAATTTTTTATTGGGCCAATTAGTACAGTTTATTAATTAAATTATCCCCTGTTTCAGGGTTCGACTGCTCTGACCTCTGTGTATTACGAATCAGATATATCTCTATACAAAATTTCAATGACTATTAGGTTTGTTTCTATTAAAACTATACTCAATAAGGAATCTTTACATATAAATAGAAACTTCTAATTATTTTAGTAAAATTTATTATGAATTTTTAAAATCAGAACAGGGGATCCAGAAATCACTCTGGCCCTGTTTCGTAAAAGTTTAAATATCTCATAAAATATAATTTATATTCCTATTTTGTTCAATCCATATGAAAATAGACTCATTAAGCTTCAATTTCATAACTTACTCATCATTTGGTTCTATTTATACTATTTTTAGTGATTTTTCAAATTCATGTCATTGCTGCAGCAATATTCTGCTTTTAAGGCAAGTTTCATCTTTCCATGAATTTTTATGAACTAGATAACTGTTAAACTTCCATGATATCAAACATGATCTAAATTAGCCATCACCATGACTTATCAATATCAAACATTTTCTCAACCAAACATGGCCATATCATAAAATTATTTACACAAAATAGGTATATTGCTATACATGTCATACTTAAGTAGTTGTACAAGCCATTTACCAAGATAAAAGTCCTTTGGATAGTGTGATCGAACTTTCGACCTGTCCCGATTCCTGAGCCGGCTTGTTCAAAACTACAGTGAATGAAGAGGAAGGAGTAAGCATAAATTCTTAGTAAGTTCATATGTAAATAACAAGTAACATAACAATACAAATATACCAAACAACTTTAGCATGGTACCACCAAAACATATATCACATCTTTAAACATCATTCATCATCTTACCACCTTATCGTTGTTGTATCTATTTTCAATCCGAGGGTTAAGAACATACCTGTCCAAAGTGTCCATTTCACAACACTTACCCAAAACGTCACTTATATCTTAAGTGCTCTTCCATTAAACTAGAAATTTCACCCGTTGAACACATCGGAATACAACTCGGATACACGGATAATTTGCACATAAGTGCCTCATATGTAATCAAGAAATCATGTAACCCACCCCTAAGTGAACTCGGACTCAACTCAATGAGCTCGGGCATTCGCATCCATAAGTGAACTCGGACTCAACTCAACGAGTTCGGATTCCTAGTTACATTTCACGAACTCGGACTCAACTCAACGAGTTTGGACATTCGCATCCATAAGTGAACTCGGACTCAACTCAACGAGTTCGGATGCTCAACCATCCTAGTGACATGTCACTTGTATCCTAATCTATTCCTAAGGTTCAAACGGGCTTTTTTCCTCGATCTCACATCTTTGTCATCTTCCACGGAATATCGGAACCGATACTCGGTGATAGTTCATACTCATCAAGTAATTCACATAATTACATATTATTCAACAATAACCACAAAACATAACGTTTCATGATAATAATAAGCATCATATCATTTACACATTTACACATTTACACATGAACTTACCTTGGTACCAAAATATAAAGATTTTGCAATTTAGTCCACAATCTTTTCTTTTCCTCGATCACGACTTGAATCTCGTTTTTCTGGATCTATAATACCAAATTAATCTTATTTAATACATACATTTATCAAAACAGCATTTAATACGAGCTTTAAAAAAATTACACTTTTGCCCCTAAACATTTGCATAATTACACTTTTGCCCCTAGGCTCGGGAATTAAACTTTATTCCTCATTCTTGTGTTTTATAACATGCTGATCACTTTTCTCTTCTATGGCAACATCAAATTCTCTCTCTGTAACGCCCCGTATCCGAGTCCGCTGCCGGAATCGGACACGAGGGGCTAACGGCTTAAACCATTCACTTTTACAGTCCATTTTAAAATTTTTTCCAGGCAGTCGGCTAACTGCGTCACTGACACTTTAAAAATCATAACTTGAGTTCTACAACTCGAAAATCAGTTTCGTAATTTTTCCCTGAAACTAGACTCATATATGCATCTACAAATATTTTTCTAGAATTTTTGGTCGGGCCAATTAGTACAGTTTATTAGTTAAAGTCTCCACTGTTACAGGGTGCGACTACACTGACCTTCATGCATTACGACCGGAATATCTCCCTGTACAGGGATTCAATGCTGATGCCGTTTCTTTCTATAGAAACTAGACCCAAAGAGGAATCTATAAATATATAGCATGACTCCTAATTATCTCTGGTTAATTTACAATGAATTTCCAAAGTCGAAACAGGGAATCCAGAAACCGTTCTGGCCCTGTTTCACGAAAACCTAATTATCTCGTAACATACAACTCACATGACCATTTCATTTCTTCCATATGAAAGTAGATTCATTAAGGTTCATTTACATAATTTATTCACTATTTAATTCCATTCATACTATTTTTAGTGATTTTTCACATACACCTCACTGCAGCTGTCAACCTCTGTCATTAAGGTAGATTTTACCTACTTCATAATTTCCTTGATTCAACTAGCCCTTTTAACATACATGGCACAAAAGATAATCACGATTAACCATTCCAAGGGCTAATCGATTCCAAACATTACCACATCTCTTAATGAACAGCATACAAAATGATCATGATACCATGCCAAGGTGCATACAAGCCATTTTCGCATGGCTAAAAGTTTACATACCAAATTTTCAACAAAACATATTAGCCTATACATGCCAAAATGCTCTCCTAGACCCACTAAGAAGAAAGTACCAAAAGTTGCTAGCGGTGTGATGACTTTGACGACGGTCTCGAGCACACCAAAATGGATCAAGAACCTAGGTAAGCAACAAACAAGCACACCAAATGAGTACATAACTCAATGAAGTCATAAGCACTACTCTACCATCCAACATTAATAATCATTTTTTGTTTCTTTCAAATCATAACAACTATGCTACGGTTTCTTAAATTCTTGGTTCGATCTCATGCCAAGTCCTTCAATTAATTCAATGCCAAGTCAGCCCAATCAATGTAGACCCATTTCCTCAAGTTTGGAACAACGATGCACTAGATAAATCTATGCATACACCGCACAACCTCAAATTCGATATTTAGTTAATAGCTCAATCACTTACCTCATTCATCACAATTTATACCAACAACCAAACGTTGCACACATAGTGCTTATTATGTTCGCACACATAGTGCCATAGTAAATCGCACACATAGTGCTATAGTAAATCGCACACATAGTGCCATAGTAAATCGCACACATAGTGCATTTGAGATTCCCTCATGCTTCAACCTCCCAATCGGCACACATAGTGCCACTTAATTTTGCACACATTGTGCCCTATGTCAATTCATCATAGTAAAGCAATTTGCTAAATTCAAATTGTACATATGGTCATATTAACAAGTAGGAGAATCACTCCAAAAATATCTATCCAAGGAGTTCTCACAACAAGTGCTTAAGGACTTACCTTGCGTTGAGTATAACGGTTCCGACCCGGCTACTCGATGTCCTTGGCTTTGCCCTTGCTTGTTTCTCCTTCTTTAACTTCTCGGCTTAATAGATAAATAAACTAGTTTAATCATCTTGCTGTACATTTATAATTCAATTACACATGCATATGTATATTTGCATATTCGCAACCCTCTTACTAATTACCCATTTAGTCGATTATATACATGATTAAAGGTAACATCATGAATGGGCATACTTATATATATATATACATACCCGATTGTGCACCAAAATTTGACTCAACATCACCTACATACTCACTTTGATGGTCAATATATATATACATGTATAGTGTTATCTACAACATCATCTAAACACCTAAATTTTTCTCATGCACACTTGATCAACCTTTTTCCCAATCTAGCATAGCTTCACCTCCATTTGTGATATCATATAAATTTGCATGTTGCTACATTTCTTAAGTTCAACATCTCTATGCCCATTATAGCCACTCCCATAATCAAATTCTAAAATCGGTAACATCCCCTTTCAACTATGTTAGCCAATACTCCTCCCTTCTTAGTCCCAACTTCGGCACCTCCAACAAAAAGGACTTAACATCTTCCCTTTCATGCTAACATAACAAGCAACTTAGTTCATCCATACAACTAACATGTTAATAGCATCAAGGTATCAACTAAAATTTTTAAGCTTCTTGTCAACTTCCAACTCTCCAACAACCCCAAATCCAACCTTGGGATAGATAGTATTTAGACCCATCACCCAAAGGTTGTGTAAACTTCCAAAAAAAAAAAAAATCATTGAACATACCTTGATCTAAAGGACCACCTTGGCCAAATCTTGCTTCATCTTCTTCCTCTAGATACGACAATTGCAAAAGAAAGAAAACATGAGCACTCCTTCTTCCCTCCTTATTAAGCATTCAAACTCTCTCATTTTCATGCCACAAGAAGTGAAAGAAAATGATGAACATTTTTTTCTTTCTTCCCTCCCTCAACTCACGGCAATGGGGGGTACACCCACACCATTCTCTTTTCTTTTTTTTTTCTTTATTACCCATGTTTCTTATTTTATTTTTTTCTACATACCCACTAACTAAACATGTTTGCAACATGTTTCCACCCATAGCATGGCCGGCCATCATGCTTAAATTTGGGTAAATTGACATGCAAACCCACCTTTTTTTCACAACATGCACTTATAGGCCACCCTACATTTGCCTAGCACATTTCTAAATTTTCTCACGTAAGTCCTATTTGATAAAATTCACTTATAATTAACAAAATTCAAACATGAAATTTTCACACATGCATATGTACATATAATGAACATCAACTATGATAGTTAATTATCTTTATGACTCGGTTTAGTGGTCCCGAACCCACTTTCCGACTAGGGTCAATTTAGGGCTGTTACACTCTCTAACATATACTTGTGACTATTAGGTATTTTTGCCGATTAAGCCCTTTTACTCGTTTTCACTAAAAACCGAGTAGCACAAGTTATCTAACATAATTTAAAACCCCATATTCTATCATAAAATATCAAAATACACAAATTTCACCTATTGTATTTTTCCAAATATAAACCCTAGGTTGAATTATTGCTAGCATAAGCTTAATCGAGCTTCCGGGATTCCAAAAACGTAAAGAACATTAAAAACGGGGCTTGGAATCACTTACTATGGCGCTTGGAAGCTTGAAACAAGCCCTAGCTATGGAGAACCCTTGAAATTTCGGCCTAATGAAGAAGATGGACAAAAATTGGCTTTTAATTTTGTTTTTAATTCATTTTAATAACTAAATGACCAAAATACCCTTACTACTAAACTTTCCAAAAATTCCTTCCATGTCCTAATTTTTTTCCATGAACTTAAAATTGGTCAAATTGCTATTTAAGACCTCCTCATTAATATTCCAAAACAATTTCATACTAAAAACTTCTAGAATGCAAGTTTTGCAACTTATTCGATTTAGTCCCTACTTTCAATTTAAGCACTTTAGGCGTAGCATTTCATCACGAAATTTTCACACAATCATGCAATCATATCATAAACATCAAAATCATTGTAAAATAATTATTTCTATCTCGGATTTGTGGTTACGAAACCACTATTCCGATTAAGCCCTAATTCAGGATATTACACTATTTCAACTCTAGAAATTTTTTGCGTTGCTGGTTGATAAATCTCTGGCTGATGTATTTCTTACGGAACTCGATCTGAAACAACTCCTAGGTCACCATTCTTTCGGAACCACTGATACTAGTGTATTCTACCACTGATATGCAGTGTCTCGTAGCAAGGATGTGGCATATTTTAATGTGACAGCCCAAAATTGACCCTAGTCGGGATGTGGTTTCGAGACCACAAAATCAAGGCATAAAAATAATTTAAAATTTATTTTGATGCCTATGATATGTGTTAATTTGTGTGTGGCATTTTTGATGATTCGATTTAGTGTTATAAAGGTGAATTTCACTAGAAAGGACCTAGTAGTAAACTTTGAAAGTATGATGGGGAAATGTGTGATGACTAGTTAATCATGCATGCAAAAATAAGGGATTTGCATGTCAAATTTCCCCAAAAGGAAGCTTAGTGGCCGCCATGACAAGGGTTATGGGCAAAGAAAACATGTTGAAACATGTTTTGTTAATGGATGATGAGGGAAATGATTTAATAATTAAGTTCGGGAAGAGAAGAGAAAAAATGTGTGTGAGTGTGGCATTCCCCCCATTGCCGTGTATGTGAAAGAAAAACAAGAAAAAATTTGTTCATCCTTGTTCTTTCCTTCTTGGCGAAAATACTAAGGAGAAGATAGGAGTTTTGCTTCATGCTTGGCTTGGAAGAGAACTAGAAGGAGATTTGGTCATACTTGCATCAAGATTAAGGTATGTTTGAGGTTGTGTCATGAGATTCATGCTTGTTTTGGTTGCTAACTTGATGTGCATGTTAGCCATGGTTCAAATCCTTGTTATGCCATGAAAATGGTGTTTGGCCAAGGTTGATATTGTGTTAAAGCCATTGCATGCTAAATGTGAAGCTTGTTGATGATGCATGTAATGAAGGATTGACTACTCTTGAAATTTCTTTTTAGTATTCTTGAGTAGGACATTGAGTTCTTTGTTTAACCATGACTGAAGTTGAAAGGTGTATGAATGTGATGTATTCGGCCATGATGCATTTATGAGCATGATTTATGCTTGTTACTTGATTGGTAAAATTTGTGTTTTAGATGGTTGTGAACACCTTGAGAATTCGCCTTGCACCTATATGTGTGTATATGTTTGCACATGATGTTTTGGTTATGAAGTAAGTGATAAATATGTTTGTTTAAAGAAGAAAATGTTGAAGAATGGTTGTGAAATTGCAAGTACATTCGCCTAGTACTCATATGATGTGAAAATCTTGGAATTTATTGTTGATTGGTGCAAGTATGACTAAGTATAATCGGCCATATGAGTGCTTGATGCTATATTATAAGTATTGAGCTACAATATGTAAAGCATTAGCTAGTAAAATGTGTGCCATTCATGTGTGGTGTTAAACATGTAATTGGCCTCAACATCAACATGCATAATCGGCCATGAATGAGTGCCTAAGAGGTTGTGTTGTTCGCCATGAGTAAGCATGTTGAAGGCTTTGTGTGTTGAGTCGATTCATGAATCCCGTACTTATGTGACTTTAATGTCTAGTGAATATATGTGGGCTAAGTGCCTTGAGTTCTTCTTTTCGATACTCAAATGATTGAATCAAATTATTTGTTAAATTAAGCTCAAGAGCAAAGGGGACCAAATCCGATAAAGGGAAGGAAAAAGTAGTCGAATAGCCATCGGAATCGCTCGACAACATCCGAGGTAAGTTTTCGAGTATCGAAACTTAGATTTTGATTCGATTGAATGAAGTAATAAGCAATCGAAATTGTGCCCTTGTATATGGCCATTGAGCCGAAATGATATTTTGATTAAGTAAAATGTGCATAAAAGTTTGTTATGAAATTGAAACAAAGATGTGAATGAATGTGCGACCAGATATCGGGCTAAGCCCAAGGCAATTGTGCGACCAGTGATATCCGGCTAAGCCTCAAGGCAATTGAGTGAGCTATGATATCTGGGCTAAGCCCAAGGCAATTGTGCGAAGTTGTGATATCCGGGTTAAGTCCCAAAGGCGTTTGTGCGGGTTACCATAACCGGGCTATGTCCCAAGGTGTTTTGAACGAGTAGCTATATCCGGATAAACTCCAAGGTATGTGATTTGAAATTTATAAGCTGCTGGAAAATTTTCAGTTAATGCACTTGTGAAATTCCCAACAACAAGGTATGTTTTGTGTGTGCTTTGCACACTATGAGTAAGTGCGTATGAATATTCGCTCTAATGATAAATGAGCTATCGGCATTAACTAGGCCGTTATTTGTGTATGAATATAAGAGTTGGGATTGTGAAGTAAGCATGTCTTTGAGAAATTGTGCATATGAATTATTGTTTAGCTACTTGAATGCTATGCTTTGGTTATGTGTATATTATGGCTTGAAACTTACTAAGCATAAATTGCTTACTTCGTTTCTTTGTTTCTCTGTTTATAGATTTTGCTCGTTAGCGATCGGATTCGGGATCATAGAAGTTGAAGTCAACCACACTATCAAAGCCCTTTTTGGTACTCCTTTAGTTGAGTTTTGGATATGGCATGTATAGGACTACCCTCGGTTGTTTTTAAGTACTTGTGATGTATATGTGTACGGCCATGCGAAAATGGTTCGTAATAGTGGAGTATGGAATTAGACCATTTGTGGTTTGTAATTATATTTGGTTTCATGATGTGATTATGGTTTGGAATGAGAGAGTTGGTCACATGATCAGCCATTGGAATGGCTAAATATGATCATATGTGGACCTAAGTATGACTAGACTATAGTTGGTTCATGGGAACTACAATATAGGTAAAGCCTACCTTAAAAACAGATGCTGCCAGCTGCAGTGATGTGGATGTGGAAAATCACCAAAATTTGTAGGAACGGTGTTAAATAGTGAATAAATTATGTGATCGAACCTTGACGAGTCTATGTTCATATGAAAGTAACAAAACGATCATATGAACAGTATACCGAGAGATATTAAAGTTCTCGTGAGACAGGGCCAGAACAGTTTCTGGGTCCCCTGTCGCGACTTTGAAAATTTACCATAAATTATCCAGAATGAACTAGAAGTCATGCCTTATATGTGCAGATTCATTGTTGAGTGTAGTTTCATTAGAAAGAAACGTCATCAGTATTGAAACCCTGTACAGAGAGATATTCAAGTTGTAACGCGCGAAGGTCAGTGTAGTCGACCCCTGTAACATGGGTGACTTTAACTAATAAACTGTACCAATTGGCCCGACAAAAAATTCTAGAAATAAATCCATGAATGGATATATGAGTCTAAATTAAGGGAAAATTTACGGAATCAGTTTCGGAGTTGTGAAACTCCAGATATGATTTTTAAGGCGACAGCGATGCAGTTTTCCAGCTTGCCTGGGAATGTCAAATTGGTCAGTGCCATAAGTGGTTTTGGCTTGTTAACCCCTCGTGTCCGACACCGGCAACGGTCTCGGGTTCGGGGTGTTACAATTTTATTGGTATCATAGCTACGGTTTAGTCGATCCTAGGACTACCGTGATATGTTTGGGGTCTAGCTATACATGCCATTAAGTGATAAGTTGATAGTGTGGTGATTTCTGACAATCTGAATTTGTGTTTGTTTATAGCAATGGATCCCGATCCCAACCGAGCAATAGCTGATGATGTAGAGAGTGCGGCGCTTTGCTCCGCGCAAGGGACAGCGCGGCGAACTCTCAACTTATGGCTAGCAATCCGAATGATGAGGCTAGGCAAGCCTTTTATAGTGTGATGAATGATTGGTTCAACCAATACATTCGAACTAACACTACTGCTCCACAACCTCCATTCCCGACTAATGCAACCCCAAGACCTACAATACCTCCGAATCGACCAAATAAGGTCAAGTAAGCCCCAAATGATGGATTCAAAACATGGGGCCACTGAATTTAAAGCTACGGATAATGACGATGCCGAGCAAGCTGAATTTTGGTTGGACAACACTATCCGGTGCTCGATGAGCTATCATGTACACCGATGAATGGTTAAAGTGTACTATCTCCTTGCTACGCGATTCCGCCTACTATTGGTGGAGTACTCGACTTCGTGGTGTCTAGAGAGCAAGTAACTTGGGAGTTCTTCCAAACTAAATTCAAAGAAGTATATCATCGAGATTTATGGACCAAAACGGAAGGAATTCCTTGATCTTAAGCAAGGTTCCATGTCTGATTATCGACTACTGAACGAAAATTTGTGAGGCTTAGCCAGACGCTGCGAATGCATTTCTTCAGAAGTTGTGATGTGTAAACACTTCGAAGATGGACTGAACGATGATATAAGCTGTATGTTGGCATTTTGGAAATCCGAGAGTTTGTGGCTCTTGTTGAGCGAGCGTGCAAAGCCGAGGAGCTCAAGATGGAGAAAAGAAAAGTGAAGTGGGAGCAAGGGAGTTTCAGAAGAGGTCTTGGGAAGCCCTTCCCACATCATCAAAGAAATTTAGAGATGGCTTAGGCGGTCTAGAGACATTTCGGCCTTTTCTAGACGAGACCGCGATCGACCCCCTATGGGCACGCTGAGTCACTTCGATCGCCAGGTGTTGGCAATGATCGTCGAGACGAATCTGAGTGCCAATATTGTGGCAAGTGGCATTCTAGGAGTTGTAGATTTCGTGACCGCTCTCGTTACAAGTGCGGATCACCGATCATTTCATTAAGGATTGCCCGAGTTTATCTCGAACAAAACGTAAATCAAAGTGGGAACCCGGTGCTACCACAACTCGAGGTAGGCCACCTAGAAATATGGGCAATGCTAGTGGCGGTCGAGAGGATTTAGAGATGCTACCATCGATCCGAGGCTCGTGCTCTGCTAAGACTTATGCCATACGCCAAGCGTGAGGATGCTTCCTCGCCGGATGTTATTACCGTACTTTACTCTCCTTTACACTAATGTGATTGCTTTGATTGACCCCGGTCCTACTCATTCTTATATATACGAAACCTTAGCATCCAAGAAGACTTTGCCCATTGAGTCTCTCGAGTTTGTAATTCGGAGTTAAACCCTTAGGTCATTACGTGCTTGTCAACACAATTGTGTAAGAAAAGTCCCCTAGTATTTCGAGGTTCTTGTTTTCCCACGGACTTGATGCTTTTGCCATTCGATTTAATTCGACGTTATTCTTGGTTTGGATTGGTTGACCATGCACGATGCGGTTGTAAATTGCAAAAGCAAGACTATTGATCCGAGGTGCGCAAATAACGAGATAATTCGGGATGAGTCTACGGACTTAAAGGGTTGCCACCGTAATATCGGCAATGTTGGCCCGTAAATACGTAAGAAAGGGGTGCGAAGCATACCTTGCGTATGTTCTAGATGACAAGGAGTTAGAAAAGAAACCCGAATCAGGTCGTTGGTTTGTGAATACCCGGATGTTTTCCCTGAAGAATTGCCGGGTTTACCACCTGTTCGGGAAATAGAGTTTGGCATTGAATTGGTACCTGGTACCACTCCAATTTCGATAGCTCCGTATCGTATGGCACCAACGGAATTAAAGGAGTTGAAAGCTCGATTGCAAGAATTGGTGAATAGAGGTTTTGCTCCCAGTTTTTCACCTTGGGGTGCACCGGTGTTGTTTGTGAAAAGAAGGGTGGAACCATAAGGTCAGTGATCGACTATCGTCGACTTAATAAAGCGACGATAAAGAACAAATATCCGCTATCACAGTGGCGATGATTTGTTCGATCAACTCAAGGAGCCTCGGTGTTCTCGAAAATGGATTTGATGAATCGGATCTTCGGACCATATTTGGATCGGTTCGTAGTCGTGTTCATTGATGACATCTTGGTCTATTCAAGAAATGAGGCCGAACATGCTGAACACCTGAGGTTAGTGCTGCGAATCTTATGGGATAAGCAATTATATGCTAAGTTCAGCAAGTGTGAGTTACGGTTAAGAGAGGTTAGCTTCTTGGGACATGTGGTATCTCAGATCGGTATTCGAGTCGAATTCAACAAAATTTCAGCCATACTTAATAGGAAGCCTCAGAAATATTACCGAGGTTCGAGACTTTTTGGGGCTTGCCGTTATTACCGACGATTTGTAAAAGGTTTCTCAACGATAGCCATGCCAATGACGGCTACTCCAAAAGGATGTTAAGTTCGAATGGACGGAGAAATGTCGAAAAGTTTCGATCAATCGAAAACTTATTTGACCGAAGCCCCAATTCTAGTGCAACCCGAATCGCAAAGAGTTTGTCATCTATAGTGACGCCTCCCTACTTGGGTTAGGTTGTGTATTGATGCAAGAAGGTCGAGTTGTGGCCTATGCGTCGAGGCAATTAAAGCCACATGAGAAAAATTATCCAACCCATAGTCTCGAATTGGCTGCCATCGTATTCACCTTAAAGATATGGTGACATTACCTATGTGGTGAGAAGTGCCATGTGTATTCGGATCATAAAAGTCTCAAATATTTGATGACTCAAAGAGACTTAAATCTGCGATAAAGACGTTGGCTCGAGTGTTAAAGGATTATGAGTGGTCTTTGACTATCACCCGGAAAGGCGAATGTGGTTGCGGATGCCTTGAGTCGTAAATCATTATTAGCTTTACGACGATGAACGTGCACTTGTCCGCTCGATCCGACAATGTGTTAGTAGCTGAATTGAAAGCCAAACCATTATTGATACGTCAAATTCGTGAAGCTCGAAAGTCGACGATGAGCTGGTTGCAAAACGGGTGAGTGTGTTCAACAAGGAATCGGAGTTTCAAATCGATGATGACGATTGTTTGAGGTTGAGAATCGTCTGTGTGTTCCAAAGAATTGAACATATTTCGATAATTCGAAAGAAGCCCATTGTAGCCGAATGGCAATCCACCCGGGAGTACGAAATGTACAATGATTTGAAACGCCGCTTTGGTGGCATGGTATGAAACGAGACATCTCCGGCGTCGCTTCGAGGTGTTTAATATGTCAAAAGTGAAAGCGGAGCATCAAGTGCCTTCGAGATTACTTCACCGATCACGATACCCGAGTGGAAATGGGATCGAGTCACAATGGACTTTGTATCCGAACGCCATTGTCGTGAGTAAGAAAGATGCGATTTTGGTCGTTGTAGATAGATTGACTAAGTCGGCTCACTTTGTCCCCATACGTCGGATTTTTCAATGGACAAACTAGCCAATTGTACGCTTCTCGGATTGTGAGATTACACGGGTGCCTATTTCCATCGTGTCGGATAGAGATCCGAGATTTACCTCGCGATTTTGGAAGAAGTTGCGAGAGGCTCTGGTACGGTTGCATTTCAAAGACCGCCTTTCACCTCCAAACCGATGGTCAATCCGAGCGGATGATTCGAGATACTTGAGGATATGTTAAGATGTTGCATCCTCGAGTTCAAGTGGTTCATGGGAACGGTATTTGCCTTTGATTGAATTCGCTTACAACAATAGTTTTCAATCAAGTATTAAGATGGCACCTTACGAGGCCTTGTACGGGCGTAAATGCCGTACACCATTGTGTTGGACGGAGCTCGGTGAAAGCAAAATTTTCGGGGTGGACTTGATTAAAGATGCTGAACAGAAAGTGATAGTGATCCGTGAAAATCTGAAGATAGCCTCCGATCGTCAGAAGTCGTATGCGGATCTGAAGCGTAAAGACATCGAGCATTAGGTGGGAGATAAAGTGTTTCTCAAGGTTTCGCCTTGGAAAGAGATACTCAGATTCGGCCGTAAGGGCAAGTTGAGCCCGAGGTTCATTGGGCCATATGAGATATCCGAGCGAGTCGGTCCAGTTGCATATCGTTTGATTTTTGCCCCCTGAACTTGAAAAGATTCACGATGTCTTTCATGTTTCGATGCTTCGACGCTATAGATCTGATCCGTCGCACGTAATTAGTCCATCAGAGGTTGAAATTCAATCCGATGTGAGTTATGAAGAAGAACCGATTCGTATCCTAGCTCGTGAAGTGAAGGAGTTGCGAAACAAAAGGGTTCCGTTAGTAAAAGTGTTATGGCTCAAACACGGGATGGAAGAAGCTACTTGGGAACCCAAGAGCCCTATGAAAGAGCATTACCCAAACCTATTTACCGGTAAGATTTTCGAGGACGAAAATTTCTTAAGTGGGGGAGAGTTGTGACAGCCCAAAATTGACCCTAGTCGGGATGTGGTTTCGGGACCACAAAATCGAGGCATAAAAATAATTTAAAATTTATTTTGATGCCTATGATATGTGTTAATTTGTGTGTGGCATTTTTGATGATTTGATTTAGTGTTATAAAGGTAAATTTCACTAGAAAGGACCTAGTAGTAAACTTTGAAAGTATGATGGGGAAATGTGTGATGACTAGTTAATCATGCATGCAAAAATAAGGGATTTGCATGTCAAATTTCCCCAAAAGGAAGCTTAGTGGCCGGCCATGACAAGGGTTATGGGCAAAGAAAACATGTTGAAACATGTTTTGTTAATGGATGATGAGGGAAATGATTTAATAATTAAGTTGTGGGAAGAGAAGAGAAAAAAAAATGTGTGTGAGTGTGGCATTCATGCTTGGCTTGGAAGAGAACTAGAAGGAGATTTGGTCATACTTGCATCAAGATTAAGGTATGTTTGAGGTTGTGTCATGAGATTCATGCTTGTTTTGGTTGCTAACTTGATGTGCATGTTAGCCATGGTTCAAATCCTTGTTATGCCATGAAAATGGTGTTTGGCCAAGGTTGATATTGTGTTAAAGCCATTGCATGCTAAATGTGAAGCTTTTGATGATGCATGTAATGAAGGATTGACTACTCTTGAAATTTCTTTTAGTATTCTTGAGTAGGACATTGAGTTCTTTGTTTAACCATGACCGAAGTTGAAAGGGGTATGAATGTGATGTATTCGCCATGATGCATTTATGAGCATGATTTATGCTTGTTACTTGATTGGTAAAATTTGTGTTTTAGATGGTTGTGAACACCTTGAGAATTGACCTTGCACCTATATGTGTGTATATGTTTGCACATGATGTTTTGGTTATGAAGTAAGTGATAAATATGTTTGTTTAAAGAAGAAAATGTTGAAGAATGGTTGTGAAATTGCAAGTACATTAGGCCTAGTACTCATATGATGTGAAAATCTTGGAATTTATTGTTGATTGGTGCAAGTATGACTAAGTATAATCGGCCATATGAGTGCTTGATGCTATATTATAAGTATTGAGCTACAATATGTAAAGCATTAGCTAGTAAAATGTGTGCCATTCATGTGTGGTGTTAAACATGTAATTGGCCTCAACATCAACATGCATAGTCGGCCATGAATGAGTGCCTAAGAGGTTGTGTTGTTCGGCCATAAGTAAGCATGTTGAAGGCTTTGTGTGTTGAGTCGATTCATGAATCCCGTACTTATGTGACTTTAATGTCTAGTGAATATATGTGGGCTAAGTGCCTTGAGTTCTTCTTTTCGATACTCAAATGATTGAATCAAATTATTTGTTAAATTAAGCTCAAGAGCAAAGGGGGACCAAATCCGATAAAGGGAAGGAAAAAGTAGTCGAATAGCCATCAGAATCGTTCGACAACATCCGAGGTAAGTTTTCGAGTATCGAAACTTAGATTTTGATTCGATTGAATGAAGTAATAAGCAATCGAAATTGTGCCCTTGTATATGGCCATTGAGCCGAAATGATATTTTGATTAAGTAAAATGTGCATAAAAGTTTGTTATGAAATTGAAACAAAGATGTGAATGAATGTGCGACCAGTGATATCCGGGCTAAGCCCAAGGCAATTGTGCGACCAGTGATATCGGGCTAAGCCCAAGGCAATTGTGGAGCTATGATATCCGGGCTAAGCCCAAGGCAATTAATGCGAGTTGTGATATCCGGTTAAGTCCCGAAGGCGTTTGTCGGGTTACCATAACCGGGCTATGTCCCAAGGTGTTTTGAACAGTAGCTATATCCGGATAAACTCAAGGTATGTGATTTGAAATTTATAAGCTGCTGGAAAATTTCCAGTTAATGCACTTGTGAAATTCCCAACAACAAGGTATGTTTTGTGTGTGCTTTGCACACTATGAGTAAGTCGTATGAATATTCGCTCTAATGATAAATGAGCTATCGGCATTAACTAGGCCGTTATTTGTGTATGAATATAAGAGTTGGGATTGTGAAGTAAGCATGTCTTTGAGAAATTGTGCATATGAATTATTGTTTAGCTACTTGAATGCTATGCTTTGGTTGTGTGTATATTATGGCTCAAAACTTACTAAGCATAAATTGCTTACTCCGTTTCTTTGTTTCTCTGTTTATAGATTTTGCTCGTTAGCGATCGGATTCGGGATCATAGAAGTTGAAGTCAACCACACTATCAAAGCCCTTTTGGTACTCCTTTAGTTGAGTTTTGGATATGGCATGTATAGGACTACCCTCGCTATTTTAAGTACTTGTGATGTATATGTATGCGGCCATGCGAAAATGGTTCGTAATAGTGGAGTATGGAATTAGACCATTTGTGGTTTGTAATTATATTTGGTTTCATGATGTGATTATGGTTTGGAATGAGAGAGTTGGTCACATGATCAGCCATTGGAATGGCTAAATATGATCATATGTGGACCTAAGTATGACTAGACTATAGTTGGTTCATGGGAACTACAATATAGGTAAAGCCTACCTTAAAAACAGATGCTGCTAGCTGCAGTGACGTGGATGTGGAAAATCACCAAAATTTGTAGGAACGGTATTAAATAGTGAATAAATTATGTAATCGAACCTTGACGAGTCTATTTTCATATGAAAGTAACAAAACAATCATATGAACAGTATACCGAGAGATATTAAAGTTCTCGTGAGACAGGGCCAGAACGGTTTCTGGGTCCCCTGTCGCGACTTTTAAAATTTACCATAAATTATCCAGAATGAATTAGAAGTCATGCCTTATATGTGCAGATTCGTTTTTGAGTCTAGTTTCATTAGAAACAAACGGCATCAGTATTGAAACCCTGTACAGATAGATATTCAAGTTGTAACGCGCGAAGGTCAGTGTAGTCGACCCCTGTAACATGGGTGACTTTAACTAATAAACTGTACCAATTGGCCCGACCAAAAATTCTAGAAATAAATCCATGGATGGATATATGAGTCTAAATTAAGGGAAAATTTACGGAATCAGTTTCCGAGTTGTGAAACTCGAGATATGCTTTTTAAGGCGACAGCGATACAGTTTTCCAGCTTGCCTGGGAATGTCAAATTGGTCGGTGCCATAAGTGGTTTTGGCTTGTTAACCCCTCGTGTCCGACACCGGCAACGGTCTCGGGTTCGGGGTGTTACATTTAAACACTCATCAGGGGTACAAGATAGCTCATCAAACATGTGGATAGTATTATCGAGCCAAAATTTAGCTCGCTCAGCATCGTCATCATCAGTGGCTTTAAATTCCTTAGCCCCATGTTTTCTGATTTTATCAACAGGAGGCTTATGTAATCTCAACGGATCAACCACTTGAGGTATAACAGGTATCAAAAAATGATTAGTCGGGGGTGGAGGTTGTTGTGTAGCTGGATTCATCCAGATATATTGAGTAAACCAGTTATTCATCATTTGGTAAAAGGCTTGTTTAGGCTCTCTCTCTTGGTTACTCGATGTCGGTCGAGAATCAACCAATACTATCCCTTACATGGGAGCAGGCGCTATACTCTCGACATCATCAGCTACAGCTCGATCGGGATCCATTTACTATATGAAAACACATTTTCAAATGTCAAGAATCATCACAATATCGCAGTATAAAATATGGCATGTACAGCTAGACTTACACGCACTACGTTAGTCCTAGAATTGACAAAACCGTAGCTATGATACCAATCACATGTAACACCCCTTGTAACACCCCTAACTCGTGACCGACACCGGTGTCGGACACGAGGGGTTAACGGCCAAATCCTCTCAAGATACCAACCAATTTGACATTACCAGTCAGGCTGGAAAACTGCGTCACCGTCGCCTTAAAAATCATATCTCGAGTTTCAAAACTCGGAAACTGGTTTCGTAAATTTTCCCTGAATTTAGACTCATATACCCATCCATGTATTTATTTTAGAATTTTGGTTGGGCCAATTGGTACAGTTTATTAGTTAAAGTCACCCATGTTACAGGGATCGACTGCTCTGACCTTCGCGCGTTACAACTTGAATATCTCTCTGTACAGGGCTTTAATACTGGTGCCGTTTGTTTCTAATGAAACTAGACTCAAAATGGAATCTGTACATATAAGGCATGACTACTAATTCTTTCTGGATAATTTATGGTAAATTTTCAAAGTCGCGACAGGGGACCCAGAAACCGTTCTGGCCCTGTCTCACGAGAACTTTAATATTTCTCAGTATACTGCTCATATGGTCGTTTCGTTTCGTCCATATAAAAATAGATTCATCAAGGTTCAGTTCCATAATTTACTCACTATTTAATTCTACTTCTACTATTTTTAGTGATTTTTCAATCTCATCTCACTGCTGCTGTCCGCAACAGTTACTGCAGTAGACTATGCCAATTTCATGAATTTTTCCTTGGCCTTAATCATCCATCATACATGACACAAATTATGGCCACCTTATCAAAATTTGAGTTTCTAAGACTCGTGGCTATAGGTTCTAGCATCCCACTCGACGACCACATAGGCCATTTTCACATGGCTTAAAGTTTACAACCCACAATTCGACAAAATATAATAGCCTATACATGCCAAATGTTCTTCAACAACAAAAACAATACCACAAGATTTCAGCCGGTGTGATGACTTCAACGACGGTCCCGATCACGCAAACAATACGAGTCCGAGAGACCTAAAATGGGTGACAAGAAAAACACCGAGTGAGTTTACAACTCAGTAAGTCATAAGCATTCATCAATCCACTGATAAAGTTACTACTACATGTACAACAAATGAGGCTAGGTACTCGTCCATATCGAATCTATACCATAATACCTCGGACCTTTCGGTCCAATCTCGCACCAATTCATACATCCACATTTCATATTCTACACAACAAGATAATCAAAGCATTTTACACATTAACTCATTTTCCAGCACAACCATACAATTTCAATCATCACATAGATTTAAGGCTTACCAAATTCAACCCCAAGCATGAACGTATTCTCTATTCGTCATGAGCTCGAGGTACTTACCGATCCGCTGTCCATACTCAATTCAATGGAGAGACACCTCCATATATATAGAGTACGCACACACAGTGCTTACTACTCGATTTCGCACACTTAGTGCCACGTAATTTAAGCCCGCACACACATTGCCATACCCTCCGAGCTCGCACACCCAAAGGTCAGTATTTTTCCAGCTTGCACACTTAGTGCCATATATTTCCAGCACACACACTTAGTGCCATATATTTCCAGCACGCACACTTAGTGCCGATCTCGCCACCGTACACACGTATTGCCCAAGACACTTAGTGCCGAAAGCAAACTTTCTACACATTTCACTATTTCTTTTACATTCAACAAATGTCATCACTCCATACACATACATTTTCATTTATATATATATATATCATCCCATTAAACACAATTGCATAAATTTTACAATCATTTAAGCAATATCAAATACGTGCTTAATGACTTACTTTGTATTGGGTAAAATGGTTCCAACTCGGCTACTCGATGTTCTTTCCTTTGCCTTTGCTTGATTCTCCACCTTTAGCTTCTTGAGCTTAATCAATAAATTAACTAGTTTAACCGTCTTGCTAAATATTTATAATTCAACTACACATGCATATGTATGCTTGTATATTCAGCAACCATCCTCACTAATTACCCATTTAGTCGATTATACACATAATTAAAGGTAACATCACGAACGGCATACTTATGTATATTTATACAATGTCAAATATAACATCTTTTAAACACCTAATTTCATCTCATGAACATTTAATCAAATTTTCCTAATCTAGCATATATTTTCACATCTATTCGTAACATCAATCTATCATTTCCATTTCATTTAACACTTAACATTTACCACATATCAATTAACCAACTCTTCATCTAATCATGCTCTCATATTCGGTCATCCATACCTATACTAACCCTAACAAAATAATTTCTAAGTTTAAAACAAGCACCACATTTTAGCATCATGGCCGAACACTTCATGCCTCATCACCACGACATCAAAACACCAACCGAATCATTCCTATCACCGAGACTAAGGTTCGCACCTTAGCTTCCCACATTCTTGTCATAACATTTCATAGTTCATTCGGCCACTCATCATTCAACCAACAAAATTTCCTAGCAAACCCCTACGCCAAGCGCACCCACACACTTACATCTCAACTCACAATACCCAAAATCACATACTAACTAAACTATCTTAAGCAATCAAAGAGTTCCCCCCCCTTTTTCCATAGCCGAATGTTCCATTCCCCCATAATTATTCAACATTTTAGCATGGCTAAGTAAGAACCATGATCATTCACTTAAAACAAGTAAGCATCTCACAAGTTAACACAATGTACTAACCTCCTTAAGGCTTCAAGTGACCGAAATTCTCCCCTCCTTCCTTCCTTCTAACCGGCCAAGTTCAACAAAGAGAGAACTCTCTTTTCCTCCCCTTTTCTCTCCCTCACTCACGGCAATGGCAAGGTAAAGGATGAACACTCCCCTTTTTTTTTTTCTTATTTTATTCCCCTTTCTTTTTAATTCCTTTCTTTATTTTAGTTTGTCTCCCATTATCCAATTTCTTATTATAATATCTAAGGCAAACAAATATATTGCCCACCATCAATCTAACTTGGCCGGCCACCATAAGGAAAATTTGGCAATTTGACATGCAAGTCCAAGCATTTTCTAATATGTATCAATAGGCCACTTTAACATTAGCCTAGCACATATCTCAATTTCCTCACATAAGTCCTTTCTAATAAATTTCACCTACGAATGACGAAATTAAGGCACGAAATTTTCACATATGTACGTTCATGCACAATAAAAATAATAATTAATTATTCTTGTGTCTCGGTTTTGTGGTCCCAAACCACATCCCGACTATGGTCAATTTTGGGATGTCACAACTCTCCCCACTTAAGAAATTTTCGTCCCGAAAATCTTACTCGTAAATAGGCTCGTATCGCTCTTTCATAGAGTCCTCAAGTTCCCAAGTGGCTTCTTCAATTCGTGTTTATGCCACAACACCTTCACTAACGGGATTTTCTTATTGCGCAACTCTTTTACTTCACGCATCATAATGCGAACCGGTTCCTCTTCATAGCTCAAATTAGGTGAATCTCAATCTCGGATGGAGCAATTACGTGCGATGGATCGACCTATATCGTCAAGCATCGAGACATGAAAAACATTGTGAATCTTTTCGAGCTCGGGGGCAAAATCAAACGATACGCGACTAGACCGACTCGTTCGGATATCTCATATGGCCCGATGAACCTCGGCTCAATTTTCCTTACGGCCAAATCTAAGCACTTTCTTCCGGGTGAGACTTTGAGAAATACCTTGTCTCCAACCCGATATTCAATATCTTTTCTTTTCAAATCCGCATACGACTTACGGCGATCCGAAGCGACTTTCAAACTTTCACGAATTACTCGAACTTTTGCTCGGCATCCTTAACCAAATCAACCCCGAAGATTTTTCCTTCACTAAGTTCAGTCCAGAATAATGGGGTACGGCATTTACGACCGTATAAAGCCTCGTAAGGCGCCATCTTGATACTTGATTGAAAGCTATTGTTGTAAGCGAATTCAACCAAAGGTAAATACCGTTCCCATACACCACTAAACTCAAGGATGCAACATCTCAACATATCCTCGAGTATTTGAATTATCCGTTCGGATTGACCATCGGTTTGGGGGTGAAAAGCAGTGCTAAAATGCAGTTTGGTACCCAAAGCCTCTTGCAATTTCTTCCAAAACCGCGACGTAAATCTTGGGTCTCTATCCGACACGATAGAAATAGGTACCCCATGCAATCGAACAATTTGGGAGACGATAATTACGCCAACTTATCGAGCGAAAAATCCGTGCGGACAGGATAAAATGAGCGAGACTTGGTCATCTATCAACAATGACCCAAACCGAGTCTTTCTTATTCGAGTCAATGGTAACCTGACACAAAGTCCATTGTTACTCGATCCCATTTCCATTCGGGTATCATGATCGGTGAAGTAATCCCGATGGCACTTGATGTTCCGCTTTCACTTGTTGACATATCGACACCTTGAAACAAATTCGAAATGTCTCGTTTCATACCGGCCACCAAAATTGGCGTTTGTGTCATTGTACATTTTAGTACTACCCGGGTGGATTGACATTCGACTACAATGGGCTTCATTTAGAATTATCGAAATAAGTTCCGAATTCTTTGGAACACACAGACGACTTCTGAACCTCAAACAATCGTCATCATCAATTTGAAACTCTGATTCCTTGTTCAGAACACACTCAGCCCGTTTTGCAAGCAACTCCTCATCAACTTTCTCGAGCTTCACGAATTTGATGAGCCAACAATGGTTTGGCCTTTAATTCAGCTACTAACACATTGTCGGGTAGAATAGACAAGTGTACATTCATCGCTCGTAAAGCAAACAGTGATTTTCGACTTAAGGCATCCGCAACCACATTAGCCTTTCCCGGGTGATAATCAATGACGAGTTCATAATCTTTTAACAACTCGAGCCATCGTCTTTGTCGCAGATTTAAGTCTCTCTGAGTCATCAAATATTTGAGACTTTTGTGATCCGAATACACATGGCACTTCTCACCAAATAAGTAATGTCGCCATATCTTTAAGGCGAACACGATGGCAGCCAATTCGAGATCATGGGTTGGATAATTTTTCTCATGTGGCTTTAATTGTCTCGACGCATAGGCCACAACTCGACCTTCTTGCATCAATACGCAACCTAACCCAAGTAGGGAGGCATCACTATAGATGACAAACTCTTTGCCGATTCGGCAGTACTAGAACTGGAGCTTTACGTCAAATGGGTTTTCAATTGGTGAAACTTTTCGACACTTTTCCGTCCATTCAAATTTGACATCTTTCTCAAGCGCTTTGTCATGGGTGTGGCTATCATCGAGAATCCTTTTACAAACCGTCGGTAGTAACCGGCAAGCCCCAAAAAGCTCCTAACTTCGGTAACATTCCTTGGAGGTTTCCAATTGACTATGGCCGAAATTTTGTTCGGGTCCACCCTGACACCCGATGCGGACACCACGTGCCCCAAAAAGCTAACCTCTTTCAACCAAAATTCACATTCTTGAACTTTGCGTATAATCGCTTATCTCGTAAGATTTGCAACACTAGCCTTAGGTGTTCAAGATGTTCGGTTTCATCTCTCGAATAGACCAAAATGTCATCGATAAATACAATTACGAACCGATCCAAGTATGGCCTGAAAATTCTATTCATTAAATCCATAAACACCGAGGGCATTAGTGAGCCCAAACGGCATCACCAAGAATTAAGTAGTGACCGTACCTTGTTCTAAAAGCGGTTTTGGGTATGTCCGATTCTCGAACCCTCAACTGATAGTATCCCGACCTCAAATCTATCTTTGAAAACACCGAGGCTCCCTTTAATTGATCAAACAAATCGTCAATTCGTGGCAACGAATATTTATTCTTTATCGTCACTTTATTGAGTTGACGGTAGTCGATGCACAACCTCATGCTTCCGTCCTTTTTTTTCACAAACAATACTGGTGCGCCCCATGGAGAAAAACTCGGTCGAGCAAAACCTCTATCCGTCAATTCTTGAAATTGAACCTTCAATTCCTTTAACTCCGTTAATGCCATACGATACGGAGCTATTGAGATCGGCGTAGTGCCCGGTACAACTTCGATGCCGAATTCCACTTGTAATATCCTGATTTTGGGCCTAGTCAGAATAGTGGTTTTGTGACCACAAAATCCGAGATATAAATAATTATTTTATGATTATTTTAAGGTCTATGATATGATTGCATGATTGTGTGAAAATTTCGTGAAGAAATTTTATGCATAAAGTGCTTAATTTGAAATTTGGGACTAAATTGAATAAATTGCAAAACTTGTGTTTTAGAAGTATTTTGCATAAAATTGAATTAGATTATTAATTAGAGGTCCTTAAAGAGTAATTTTACCAATTTCTAAGTCTATGGACAAAATTAGGACATGGAAGGAATTTTGGAAAGTTTAGTAGTAAGGGCATTTTGGTCATTTAGGGGTAAAATGAATTAAAATACAAAATAAAAGCCAATTTTGCTCATCTTCAACCCCATGGCCGAATGTAGCAAGGAGAAACCATGGCTAGGGTTTTCAAGCTTCCAAGCTCGATTGTAAGTCCGTTCTAGCCTCGTTTTTAATGATTTTTACGTTTTGGAGTCCGGTAGCTCGATTTAGCTTATGCTAGCAATAATTTAACCTAGGGTTTATATTTGGAAAAATACCCATAGGTGAAATTTGTGTATTTTGGTGTTTTATGATAGAATATGAGGTTTTAAATTATGTTAGACAACTTGTGCTACTCGGTTTTAAGTGAAAACGAGCAAAAGGGCTTAATCGGTAAAAATACCTAATAGTCATAAGTACATGTTAGAGTGAGAATTTGATGTTGCCATAGAAGGAAAAATGATCAGCATGTCATAAAACATAATAAAATAGGCTGAATTTTAATTTACGAGCTTTGGGGCAAAAGTGTAAATATGCAAAAGTTTAGGGCCAAAATTGTAATTTTTCCAAAATATGATTTTGGGTCAATTTGAATAATGTGAGTCCTAATTAGACTATATTTTAAATGATAGAGCAAGGAAAACTGAAATTGGGCTAAAATGGGGAAAATACCAAGTTGTGGAGGAAATGGTAAAATAGCCATTTTAGCATACGAGGTAAGTTCATGTGTAAATAATGTAGCATAATTGTTATTTTTAAGTTATTGATATTAATTATGTGTTATGCTGAATTTTATTATGAAATGTATGCTTTGTGGTTAATTTCAAATAATATGTAAATTATGTGAACTACTTGTTAAATATAATTGTTACTGAGTATTGATTTCGGCATTCTACGGAAGACGGCAAGGATAAGTGTTCGAGGAAAAAGCCCGTTTGAACCTTAGGAATAGATTAGGATACAAGTGACATGTCACTAGGATGGTTGAGCATCCGAACTCGTTGAGTTGAGTCCGAGTTCACTTATGGATGCGAATGTCCGAACTCGTTGAGTTGAGTCCGAGTTCGTGAGATGTAACTAGGCATCCGAACTCGTTGAGTTGAGTCCGAGTTCACTTATGGATGCGAACGCCCGAGCTCGTTGAGTTGAGTTCGAGTTCACTTATGGGCGGGTTACATGGTAGCTTGGCTACATATGTGGCACTTATGTGCAAGTTATCCATGTATCCGAATTATATTCCGATGTGTTCAACGGGTAAAGTTCTACTCAAATGGAGGAATACTCAAGATGAAAGGGACGTATTGGTAAGTGTTGTGAAATGGATACTTTGAACAGGTATGTACTTAACCCTCGGGTTGAAAACTCGATATAACAACAATATGGTAAGATGATAAATGAAAAGGTGATATGAATGTCTTGGTGATGATTATGCAAATGATGTTTTATGTTTGCTTATATGGTTATGTTACTTGCTATTTGCATGTGAGCTTACTAAGCATTTATGCTTACTCCTCCTTTTCATTCCTTGTAGTGTTGACAAGCCAGCTCGGAAATCGGAAGCGGTCGGAGGCACGCTCACACTATCCGTATACCATCTTGGCATAATGGATTGTATATTTTGAGTATGGCATGTATAGCATTATAATCATTTTATATGTATGGTCTTATGATATGGTTATTGAGTGGTATGGAAATAGAAATACTTGGTAATGATTAGCCATTGGAATGGCTAATCATGATCATATTTGGTATTATGTATGTCAAATTGCTAGCTAATCCATGGAAACCATGAAATAGGTAAAATTTACCATAAAATAGATTCAGACAGCAGCAGTGACGTGAGTTTGAAAAATCACTAAAATAGTAGAAATGGAATTAAATAATGAATAAGTTATGGAATCGAAGCTTGATGAGTCTATTTTCATATGGAATAAGCAAAACAGGTATATGAGCTATATTTTATGAGATGTTTAAATTTTTGTGAAATAGGGCCAGAGCGATTTCTGGATCCCTGTTCTGACTTTGGAAATTCACCATAAATTTTACAAAGATAATTAGAAGTCATGCTTTATATTTACAGATTCCTTATTGAGTCTAGTTTTATTAGAGATAAACGGCATAGTCATTGAAGCTCTGTACAGGAGATATCTGATTTGAAATACACTGAGGTCAGAGTAGTTGAACCCTGAAACAGGGAGACTTTAACTAATAAACTGTACTAATTGGCCCAACCAAAATTCTAGAAAAAATTAGTAGATATATATATGAGTCTAGTTTCAGTAAAATTTACGGAATTGGATTTCGAGTTTCGTAACTCGAGATATGAATTTTAAAGCGACTGTGATGCAGTTAGCCAGCTTGTCTGGAAATTTTAAAATGAATTGTATGAGCTGTTTAATTAATGAATTAAGTCCGTTAACACCTCGTGTTTGACTCTGGCAACGGTATCGGGTTTGGGGTGTTACATTTAGTGGTATCAGAGCAGGTTTAGTCGGTTCTCAGACTAACCTAGCATGTGTAAAAGTTTAGCTATACATGCCACTGATCTGTGATAGTGTGATGTCTTCCGACGCGTATAAGTACCGTCTTATTTAGACAGGGTACTCTCCAACCGAGCTGCGCTGACCATGTTCAATGTTATGCGAAGGTATTTGAGTAAAGTTATGATTATGATAAGTCTCGGTTCAGAAAAGTATGAATAAAAGTTTATGATACATATGTGATAATATGTGAGATGAAAGTTCATGTTGTGATAAATATCCATATCTGCTTAATACTCATACAATGTAGTGTATGTGGCTTACTTGATAAGATGAACGGAATAAATAGAAAGTAGTAGAGGTATGAATAAAGGTCATAATATCATAATACGGATGAAAATGTCCTTGTCTTGATTGGACGTTGAATGTTGATGAGTGTTAATGATATACAATTTTTTTATGAGATAAAGGATTATAATGAAATGAACTTATCTATGTTAAATTGTTGGACTGAATTGTATGATTGTAATGATATGTACATGATGATGCACGAAATGAAAGTTGTGATTGTGATGCAAATATTTATGTTTGTTTGGCCTTATATAATGTCATGAGCATGAATTAATTTAATTAAATGAATGGATAAGTAATGTGACAACCCGAATTAGGGCCTAATCGGAATAGTGGTTTCGTGACCACAAATCCGAGATAGAAATAATTGTTTTATAAATTATTTTGGGGTTTATGATATGATTGCATGATTGTGTGAAAATTTTGTGATGAAATTCTATGCCTAAAGTGCTTAAATTGAAAGTAGGGACTAAATCGAATAAGTTGCAAAATTTGCATCCCGAAGTTTTAGTATGAAATTGTTTTGGAATATTAATTAGGAGGTCTTAAATAGCAATTTGACCAATTTTAAGTTCATGGACAAAATTAGGACATGGAAGGAATTTTGAAAGTTTAGTAAGGAGGGCATTTTGGTCATTTGGATATTAAATGAAATAAAATGGGAAAAATAACACAAAATTGGTCATCATCCTCCTTAGTTGCTGCGAATTCTCCCTCTCTCCATAGCTAGGGTTTCTTCAATTTTCAAGCTCCATAGTAAGTGATTCCAAGCCCGCTTTTAATGTTCTTTACGTTTTTGGAATCCCGGAAGCTCGATTAAGCTTATGCTAGTAATAATTTAACCTAGGGTTCATATTTGGAAAAATACCCATAGGTGAAATTTGTGTATTTTGATGTTTTATGATAGAATATGAGGTTTTAAATTATGTTAAATAACTTGTGCTACTTGGTTTTAAGTGAAAACGAGTAAAACGGCATAATCGGTAAAAATACCTATTGTTCATAACTATATGATAGAGTGAGAATTTGATGTGGTTGTAGAAGAGAAAAATGTTCAGCATATCATAAAACATAAGAATAAGGGCTGAAATTAATTCCGAGCCTAGGGGCAAAATGTAATTTTGTAAAGTTAGGGGCAAAATGTAATTTTTCCATGATGTGATTTTGGATTGAAATAAATAGTATGAGTATTAAATGAGCTAAATGTGTTATTATAGATCAAGAAAGATCGGAATTGATCTCGAGCTGGGAAGGAAAAAGTTTTGGATTAAATTGCAAAATTTCCACATTTTGCACCAAGGTAAGTTTGTATGTAAATATTACAATAATTTCATGTACATTCATATATTTCAGCCTATTATATGTATATACTAGCTGATGTTGAAGTATAAATCGACTATTGGAAGAATGGAAATAAATAATAGAGAGAGATCCGGTTGAACATTCTGAAAAATCGAATAAAATAGATGGAGCGTAGCTAGGTCACATGTATGATGCCGAGTGCACATCATGTGTACAAGAAAGCTACGAGACACCTCAGTAGTAGCTAGGTCACATGTGTGATACGAGATGTATCCCATGTAGACAAGAGAGCTACGTGAAAGATAAATGTAGTGGGTCGCATGCGTGATTCCAAGTGAAGGACACCATGTAGACAAGAGAGCTACGTGAAAGATAAATGTAGCTGGGTGCATGCGTGATTCCAAGTGACGGACACCATGTAGACAAGAGAGCTACGAGACAAATCGGCTAGGTCGCATGAGTGGTACTAAGTGTTCACCATGTGTACAAGAGAGCCGAACTAAACGAAGTATGATGGTGGGGTGTGTTTCAAACCATTAAATATCGAGGATTGATCCGAATTGTTCAACGGGATGGTTTTGTGGTGACATTGTGGTTTGGACCTATACTTATGGTGAATGAAATATGGTGAAAATGATTTGTGGTATATACAAATATAAGATAAAATGAGGTTAGCATAAAGAATTTGTGAAAGAGTGAAATTAGCATTAAAACTGTTTTTAGATGGTAGCAGTGACGTGATTTTTAAAAATCACCAAAAATAGGAGGAATATAATTAGAGGTTGAATGAGATGTGAAATTAAAGTTTAATGAGTCTACTTTCATATAAAAGAAACAGAGCAAGCAAAGGAATTCTATATTTTGAGATATTTACAATTGTATGTGACTTGCTCAGGATGAATACGTGATCCCCTGTTCCAACTTTGAAAAATCATTAAAATTGTACAAAGCAAATTAAGAAATATAGTTTACATGCCTAAATTCCTTATTGAGACTATTTTTAAATGAAACAGACTTCAGGGTTGTTTGAATTGTGTACTGAGAGAAATTCAATTTGTAGTGAACAGAGGTCAGATCAGTCGAGCTGTGTAACAGGGGAAACTTTAACTAATAAACTGTACTAATCGGCTGAACCAAAAATTATAGAAAAAAATTAGCAAAAAGCTTTATAAGTCTAGATTCAGGGAAATTTTACGGATTTGAATTTCGAGTTTGGTAACTCGAGTTATGATTTATTTAGTGAATATGACGCAGCAGAGACAGCTTAATCAAAGTGGAATGAATAGTGAAGTTAAAGTAGATGTACTTGAATTGTTGTGTAAACATGTTAGATTTTTTTTAATTAGTATTTACATACTTACTTACTAAGCTATAAGCTTACTTTGTTTCTCTCTTTTGTCTTATAGTGTTCTCCGGCTTGCTCGGAGTTAAGGATCGTGAAGATCTATCCGCACTATCCTACTTTAGGGTATTTGAATTAAACGTTTTGAATTATGGCATGTATAGTAGGCTTAATTATTTTGTTACGTGTCATATTTGTCTAGGTTTAAAATATTAGTTACAAGATTTTCGACCAGCTAATTTGTACAAGCCATTAAAGTTGGCTAATATTGTTCAAGACATATTTATATTTCGATTATGTTTAATGGTAGGTATTATGTTCGTAATACCTTGTATCTGTTCCTGACGTATAACGGGTAAGGGTGTTACATTTAGTGGTATCGAGCTAAGGTTTAGTCGGTTCTCGGACTAATAAAGTGTGTGTAAAAGTCTAGCTATACATGCCATAAAAATATTGTGATAGTGTGGTGACTCTGATTATTCTAAAGCGTGTTTTGTTTTAATATAGTAATGGATCCTGAAGGAACTGCGGTGATGATCTTTGCTACTAATGCGCCGGCTCCCGCACAAGGGACCGCGCCTGTGGAAAGTAGACCTGAGACATTGAGACAAGGAGATGAGGCTCGGGATGCCTTTCTCCAAATGATGAACAATTGGTATACTGAATTTATTCGAGCAAATCCAAATGCTCAACCTCCTCCACCCCCTCCTATACCTCAGGCGATTCCTGTAGCTTCTCAAGGTATAGATTTGGTAAGAATGAACAAGCCTCCGGTTGACAAGATTCGAAAACAAGGGGCTGAAGAGTTTAGAGCAAAGATCGATGATGATCCTGAGAAAGCGGAATTCTGGCTTGAAAATTCTACCCGTGTATTTGATGAGCTCTCATGTACACCCGAGGAATGCTTAAAGTGTTGCTGTATCACTTTTGAGAGATTGACTTACCACGGTGGAAGACTTTGGTTGCAGATGGTGCCAAAAGAAAAAGTTACTTGGGATTTCTTCCAGAAGAATTTAGAAAGAAATACATAAGTCAGCGATTCATTGATCAAAACGGAAGGAGTTCCTTGAATTGAAGCGAGGGAAAATGTCATAGCAAGAGTATGAACGCGAATTTGTAAGACTCGGCAAGTATGCCCAGAATGTGTGTCCACCGAGGCCATTATGTGTAGAAGATTTGAAGATGGGCTGAATGAGGACATTAAAGTGCTTGTAGGAATTTTGGAGTTGAAAGAATTTGTAGTATTGGTTGATCGAGCTCTTAAAGTCGAAGAATTGAACAAAGAAAGAAGAAAAGTCGCTATTGAGGCCGAGATGTCGAAAAAAGACAGATAAGCAAGCCATTTCAATCTCAACCAAAGAGGTCCAAAGAGACAAACCCTCGAATGACAGTTTCAATTGGGGATTCACACGAGATCGTGGTAGAGCATATTCGGGTCTAAAGCTCAAGCTACTTGATGGCAAGTGTGGGTAATGTGCGACCTAGAAAGCCCGAGTGTCGAAATGTGGCGAGCAACATTATGGTGAGTGTTGGGGACCGAAGCGAGCTTGTTTCAAAGTTGTTCTCATGAGCATTTTATTAGAGATTGTCCGGAGAAAGTTAAAGAAGAAAGATTTGAGTGCTAGATGTAATACCACCGCTAGTAGAGGTAGACCACCGAGAAATCTGGAGGTGGGACTAGTAGTAAAACGTGATGAAAGATTTAACGGCAAGATCGAAGCTAGAGCACTGCTAGAGCTTATGCTATACGTGCTCGAGAAGATGCATCATCTCCGATGTTATTCTTGGTACATTTTCTCTATGATACTATTGTTATTGCATTGATTGATCCGGGTCCACTCATTCCTATATTTGCATGAATTTAGTATCCAATAAAAAGTTGCTGTTGAATTTATGAGTTTACGATTAAAGTGTCGAACCCTTAGGCCAATATGTGCTAGTTGACAAGGTTTGCAAGAATTGCCCATTAATGATTCAAGGTCATCTGTTTTCCGGCCAACTTGATGTTGTTACCATTTGGTGAGTTTGACGTTATCTTGGGAATGGACCGTTAACATTGTATGATGCTAAGGTAGATTGTAAACAAAAGACACTAGAATTGAAATGTGAAAATGGAGAAATTCGTGGGTTGAAACAGATGAATCAAATAAATTGCCTATGGTAATTTCGCACATGTCTGCACGTAAATACATGAGAAAAGGGTGTGAAGCTTATCCGCTTATGTAATGAATATTGAGTTGCCCCAACTGAAATTTGAATCGATGTCGATAGTCCTGTGAGTTTCGGATGTATTTCGGAGGAATTGCCTGGTTGCCTCCGAATAGAGAGATAGATTTTGCTATTGATTTGTTGCCTAGCACCTTTGCCGATCTCGATTGCTCCATATAGAATGGCTCATTGAATTAAAAGAATTGAAGGCTCGATTCAGGATTTAATGAGACAAGGGATTTGTGAGACCGAGTTTCTCTCCCGGGTGCTCTGTATTATTCAGTAAGAAGAAGGATGGTTCAATGAGACTTTGCATTGATTACCGTCGACAATAAGGTGACTATAAAGAACAAGTACCCATTGCCGAGGATTGATGATTTATTCGATCGGTTAAAGGGGCCACAGTGTTTTCAAAGATTGATTTGAGGTCTGGTTACTACCAAATTGAGAGTTAAGGAGTCGACATGTCTAAAAGCGCCTTTAGGACAAGGTATGGACATTATGAGTTTCTTGTGATGCCTTTCGACAACAAATGCTCCACTATATTTATGGACTTAATGAATCGGATCTTCCGGCCATATTTGGATAAGTTTGTAGTAGTGTTTATAGATGACATTTTAATTTATTCTCGAGATGAGTCTGAACATGCCGAACACTTGAGAACTATATTGCAAATCTTGAGAGAAAAGAAACTGCTTGCCAAGTTTAGTAAAAGTGAGTTACGGCTTCGTGAAGTCGGATTTTTGGGGCATATAGTCTCGGTGATGGTATTCGGTGGATCCAAGTAAGATTTCTGCGATCGTCGATTGAAACCGCCAAGAATGTATCCGAGGTTAGAAGCTTTTAGGCTTAGCCGGTATTATAGACGTTTTGTTGAAGGATTTTCGATGATTGCCTCTCCTATGACTAAGTTGTTGCAAAAGAATGTTAAATTTGAATGGACTGATAAATGTCAACAAAGTTTTGAAAAATTGAAAGCACGATTGATGAAGCACCAATTTTAGTACAGACCCGAGTCGGAAAGGAGTTCGTAATTTATAGTGATGCATCATTGATGTGCCTTGGATGTGTGTTGATGCAAGAGGGTAAAGTGGTAGCTTATGCTTGAGACAGTTAAAACCGCATGAGAAGAACTATCCTACACATGATTTGGAATCGGCATTGTTGTTTTTGCCTTGAAGATTTGGCGACATTATTTGTACGGTGAAAATGCGAATTTTTACCGATCACAAAAGTTTGAAGTACTTGATGAATCAAAGGATCTGAATCTCGACGGCAAGATGGCTTGAATTATTAAAGGATTATGATCTAGTGATTGATTATCATCCGGAAAAGCAAATGTAGTTCTTGGCGCCTTGAGCGTAAAATTTCTTTTTACTTTGAGAGCCATGAACACGGGGTTAGCATTGTTTGATGATGGGTCAATCTTAGCGAAATGAGAGCTAAACCGTTATTTCTCCGGTTAATTTGTGATGCTCAAAAGAATGATAGTGAGTTGCGGATCAAGAGAACTCAATGCGAATCGAGTTCGACTTCGATTTTCGAGTTGGACCGATGATTGTTTGATGTTTCGAGACAGGATATGTGTGAAAAACGATAAATTGATTCGAAAATATTACATGAGGCGCACAATGGTCATTTATCGCTTCATCCCGGTAGCACAAAATGTATAATGATTTAAAGAAGTCAGTATTGGTGGCGGTATGAAAAGGGACATTTCGAATTTGTAACCAAGTGTTTGATCTATCAACAAGTAAAAGTGAACATCAAGTGCCTTCGGATTACTTCAACCAAGAATGGTGCCCGAGTGGAAATGGGACAAGATTACCATGGATTTTGTAACCGGTTTGCCTTTAACTCCTAAAAAGAAGGATGCTGTTTGGGTAGTGGTTGATAGATTAACAAAGTCAGCCCACTTTATACCAAGACGTACTGATTACTCACTTGATAAATTAGCGAATTATATGTTGCTGAAATTGTGAAGTTGCACGAGTACCTATGTCTATAATATCGATAGAGATCCAAGATTTACCTCGAGATTTTGGAAAAAGTTACAAGAAGCTTTGGGTACAAAATTGAACTTTAGTACCGCATTTCATCCACAAACAGATGGTCAAGCGAAAAGAGTAATCCGGTACTCAAGATATGCTTAGATCTTGTGTTTTAGAATTTGGAGGTAGTTGGGAGAAATATCTATCTTTGATTGAGTTTGCCTACAATAACAGCTTATCAATCAAGTATACAAATGGCACCGTCTGAAGCCTTGTATGGTCGTAAGTGTCGGACTCCTTTATATTGGACCGAGCTTAGTGAGAAATGATTCATGGAGTTGATCTAGTTAAAGAAACCAAGAGAAAATAAAAGTAATTCGGGATTGCTTGAAAGTCGCTTGGATCGACAAAAGTCATATGATTTAAAAGAAAAGAGATTGAATTTCGGTGGGTGATAAAGTGTTCTTGAAGGTGTCACCATGGAAAAAGATTACGAGATTTAGTCGAAAAGGCAAGTTGAGTCCGCGTTTTATTGGGCCGCATTTAGATTCTTGAGAGAATTGGACCAATGGCATATCGGTTGGCCTTACCGCAGAAAGTTAGAAAGAATTCATAACGTGTTTCATGTATCAATGTTGCGACGTTATCGTTCGATCCTTCACATGTGATTTCTCCAACGAAATTGAGATTCGATCGGATATGACCTATGAGGAGGAACCAATAAAGATTTTGGCTCGAGAGGTTAAACAGTTAAGAAATAAAAGTATAGCTTTAGTGAAAGTATTGTGGCACGTACATGGGATAGAAGAGGCTACGTGGGAACCTGAAGAAGCTATGAGGAAACAATACCCAAACCTCTTTCTGGTAAGATTTTCGGGACGAAAATCTCAAAAGGGGGGAGAATTGTGACAACCCGAATTAGGGCCTAATCGAATAGTGGTTTCGTGACCACAAATCCGAGATAGAAATAATTGTTTTATAAATTATTTTGGGGTTTATGATATGATTGCATGATTGTGTGAAAATTTCGTGATGAAATTCTATGCCTAAAGTGCTTAAATTGAAAGTAGGGACTAAATCGAATAAGTTGCAAAATTTGCATCCCGAAGTTTTAGTATGAAATTGTTTTGGAATATTAATTAGGAGGTCTTAAATAGCAATTTGACCAATTTTAAGTTCATGGACAAAATTAGGACATGGAAGGAATTTTGAAAGTTTAGTAAGGAGGGCATTTTGGTCATTTGGATATTAAATGAAATAAAATGGGAAAAATAACACAAAATTGGTCATCATCCTCCTTAGTTGCTGCGAATTCTCCTCTCTCCATAGCTAGGGTTTCTTCAATTTTCAAGCTCCATAGTAAGTGATTCCAAGCCCGCTTTTAATGTTCTTTACGTTTTGGAATCCGGAAGCTCGATTAAGCTTATGCTAGTAATAATTTAACCTAGGGTTCATATTTGGAAAAATACCCATAGGTGAAATTTGTGTATTTTGATGTTTTATGATAGAATATGAGGTTTTAAATTATGTTAAATAACTTGTGCTACTCGGTTTTAAGTGAAAACGAGTAAAAGCAAGATAATCGGTAAAAATACCTATTGTTCATAACTATATGATAGAGTGAGAATTTGATGTGGTTGTAGAAGAGAAAATGTTCAGCATATCATAAAACATAAGAATAAGGGCTGAAATTAATTCCGAGCCTAGGGGCAAAATGTAATTTTGTAAAAGTTAGGGGCAAAATGTAATTTTTCCATGATGTGATTTTTGGATTGAAATAAATAGTATGAGTATTAAATGAGCTAAATGTGTTATTATAGATCAAGAAAGATGTGGAATTGATCTCGAACGGGGGAAGGAAAAAGTTTTGGATTAAATTGCAAAATTTCCACATTTTGCACCAAGGTAAGTTTGTATGTAAATATTACAATAATTTCATGTACATTCATATATTTCAGCCTATTATATGTATATACTAGCTGATGTTGAAGTATAAATCGACTATTGGAAGAATGGAAATAAATAATAGAGAGAGAGATCCCGGTTGAACATTCGGAAAAATCGAATAAAATAGATGGAGCGTAGCTAGGTCACATGTATGATGCCGAGTGCACATCATGTGTACAAGAAAGCTACGAGACACCCAGTAGTAGCTAGGTCACATGTGTGATACGAGATGTATCCCATGTAGACAAGAGAGCTACGTGAAAGATAAATGTAGTGGGTCGCATGCGTGATTCCAAGTGAAGGACACCATGTAGACAAGAGAGCTACGTGAAAGATAAATGTAGCTGGGTCGCATGCGTGATTCCAAGTGACGGGACACCATGTAGACAAGAGAGCTACGAGACAAATCGGCTAGGTCGCATGAGTGGTACTAAGTGTTCACCATGTGTACAAGAGAGCCGAACTAAACGAAGTATGATGGTGGGGTGTGTCTTTGAAACCATTAAATATCGAGGATTGATCCGAATTGTTCAACGGGATGGTTTTGTGGTGACATTGTGGTTTGGACCTATACTTATGGTGAATGAAATATGGTGAAAATGATTTGTGGTATATACAAATATAAGATAAAATGAGGTTAGCATAAAGAATTTGTGAAAGAGTGAAATTAGCATTAAAACTGTTTTTAGATGGTAGCAGTGACGTGATTTTTAAAAATCACCAAAAATAGGAGGAATATAATTAGAGGTTGAATGAGATGTGAAATTAAAGTTTAATGAGTCTACTTTCATATAAAAGAAACAGAGCAAGCAAAGGAATTCTATATTTTGAGATATTTACAATTGTATGTGACTTGCTCAGGATGAATACGTGATCCCCTGTTCCAACTTTGAAAAATCATTAAAAATTGTACAAAGCAAATTAAGAAATATAGTTTACATGCCTAAATTCCTTATTGAGACTATTTTAAATGAAACAGACTTCAGGGTTGTTTGAATTGTGTACTGAGAGAAATTCAATTTGTAGTGAACAGAGGTCAGATCAGTCGAGCTGTGTAACAGGGAAACTTTAACTAATAAACTGTACTAATCGGCTGAACCAAAATTATAGAAAAAATTAGCAAAAAGCTTTATAAGTCTAGATTCAGGAAATTTTACGGATTTGAATTTCGAGTTTGGTAACTCGAGTTATGATTTATTTAGTGAATATGACGCAGCAGAGACAGCTTAATCAAAGTGGAATGAATAGTGAAGTTAAAGTAGATGTACTTGAATTGTTGTGTAAACATGTTAGATTTTTTTAATTAGTATTTACATACTTACTTACTAAGCTATAAGCTTACTTTGTTTCTCTCTTTTGTCTTATAGTGTTCTCCGGCTTGCTCAGGAGTTAAGGATCGTGAAGATCTATCCGCACTATCCTACTTTAGGGTATTTGAATTAAACGTTTTGAATTATGGCATGTATAGTAGGCTTAATTATTTTGTTACGTGTCATATTTGTCTAGGTTTAAAATATTAGTTACAGTACTCGACCAGCTAATTTGTACAAGCCATTAAAGTTGGCTAATATTGTTCAAGACATATTTATATTTCGATTATGTTTAATGGTAGGTATTATGTTCTGGTAATACCTTGTATCCTGTTCCGGCGACGGTAACGGGTAAGGGGTGTTACAAGTAAAGCTATCTAGAAAACATAGAATGTATGCATAAGTATATTGTCTAAATAGGACAATAGGAAAATTGGTGTAAGGCAACAT
This sequence comes from Gossypium arboreum, assembly GCF_025698485.1. Classification (NCBI taxonomy): domain Eukaryota; kingdom Viridiplantae; phylum Streptophyta; class Magnoliopsida; order Malvales; family Malvaceae; genus Gossypium; species Gossypium arboreum. The sequence continues at coordinate 51,022,020 of NC_069082.1, forward strand.
GAATGAATGACATGATTTTGATGATGTTACTATGATGATGGAAGTTGTGTCATATGTGTATGTATAAGAAAGTCGAGTCGAGGTCCTACAACCCTCCCCTTACCAAAGTGGTACTTATAATGGAATTTCATGAGATTTGTATTGAATAAGTTTCCTGTTGAAAACCCAAAGAGTTCAATGATAGAATAATTATAAGTATGATCCGAGATTGAAAATGAGTGATAAGTAAAGTCGAGCCGAAAGTATCGATTGATATAAAGATTATTGGAGTTATGCCTTTGTCCTAGTTAGAAAAGGAATTCTCCTTGGTAAATCGAATTACTCAAGTGCAAGGTCGAGAAAAGTGCAAATCGAAATTTATTCAGGATTGGCCTTTTTTAGTGAATGATTTAATATAAAATTTGTGACGGCAGAACTAGTTGGGGAAATGATATTTCAAATGTGAATTATCTGAGTGTGACATTATGACCGGACAGATTTAGCGATCTCTTTTGAGATGTTCTATGTGTTCACCCGTTCTCGAAATATTTCTATGGCTATTGATCTTCGAAGAAATTCTTGTTATATGGGAATGTCTTCTAATTCGGTGTTGGATGAAAGCATTGGTAGTCTGATTGGTTTATAATTTATATTGCTCTATTTTATCGGTATTCTATTTCATTTAAATCGATAAGAATTGATGAGAGAATTCATATGATATTATGATTCTGCTTTCTTCTACTTGATGCTTCATCGATATATATGTATGGGAAGATATATTGATCTTGTTATATTTGATTTCATGGGATTAAATGATGTTTTCTTTTGGACTTTCTTTCTTTGAAGAATTATCGAGGTATTCGTATTTTCTCTATGAATTTGGTTTTCGATTCTCGGCATAGTATCGTATCTTGGGTTTCTTTATCCCGGATCTCTTTATTCGGATTTCTTTATTCCGGTTTCTCTATCTTGGATTTCTTTATTCGGTTTTCTTGTTATCTTTGTTCCATAATTTGTCAATTCGACTCATGTTCAAGTACGTTCTTCACTTCGTGATAATCATGTCAAATATGACTATACTTCTAATTTGATCTTGGTAATGTGGTGATTTTAGTATTGGGATTTTTCTAATTTCTATGTAAGGATTTGACATCGAGAAAGGCATAGGTGATAAAAGCGCGAGTTTTAGTCGGTATGGTAAATTATTTATTTGAAAGATTTCATGTGACAATTATGTCGGATTATTTTTCCCAAGTCGATAATAGAATTTCATTTTGTACGTATAAAAGAGTAAATAGTTTGAGCGAGAAGTGTATATTTATTAGAAAGAGTTGAATATTAGTTTAAGTCACTACTGAATGATAAGGTTTCCATCTTGTGAAAGCTAAAATGTTTATTACATGTTGACAGAGTTCGGATAGATGAGAATATTGGTAACAAGCGCGTCGAACTAGACTAGTCTACATTGAGCAAAGACTTCGACTTTCAAGAATGTATTGTTGTATGAATTGTGATGTGTTTCAAGACGGTGAGGTAATGTGATAGTTTAGAGCATCCGATGTTACATAAAATCGGAGTTGTTAAAGGGGTTAAAGCCGAGCATTGGGATCTATCAAAATTATCCTTGTCAATGTTGATATTGGGATGGAAATGAGAAGGATTATTCTTGAGGCCATATCGAAATTATTTCTATGGCGGAAAGAGGAAAATGTGATGTATCCTATTGTTAAATGTTTGGCGAGATCTATAAATCACATCTGTATTGAATGAATTCCTACTCATCGATCCATGGAATTTCGGTCTCTTTGATTGTCGGATTCTTGGAATTCGGTCTCCATTAAATCAAGTTGAGATCCGGGTTTTATGTCATGATATCATGGGAAATTAAGAAGGGTTGAAAATTTAAGAACGAGTTGAGAGTTGAGACTGTAAGCTTCTAGATCATATGAGAAATTGAAGAGATGTATTGGAGGTACAGTCTAAGTGCAAGTTCTTGACACCAAATATGAGATTAAAAGTGAAGACCACTTTTACGGTAAGATTTTCGGGACGAAAATCCTCGAAGGGGAGAGTTGTAATATCCTCGATTTTGGGCCTAGTCGAATAGTGGTTTCGTGACCACAAAATCCGAGATATAAATAATTATTTTATGATTATTTTAAGGTCTATGATATGATTGCATGATTGTGTGAAAATTTCGTGAAGAAATTTTATGCATAAAGTGCTTAATTTGAAATTTGGGACTAAATTGAATAAATTGCAAAACTTGTGTTTTAGAAGTATTTTGCATAAAATTGAATTAGATTATTAATTAGAGGTCCTTAAAGAGTAATTTTACCAATTTCTAAGTCTATGGACAAAAATTAGGACATGGAAGGAATTTTTGGAAAGTTTAGTAGTAAGGGCATTTTGGTCATTTAGGGTAAAATGAATTAAAATACAAAATTAAAAGCCAATTTTGCTCATCTTCAACCCCATGGCCGAATGTAGCAAGGAGAAACCATGGCTAGGGATTTTCAAGCTTCCAAGCTCATTGTAAGTCCGTTCTAGCCTCGTTTTAATGATTTTTACGTTTTTGGAGTCCCTGAGCTCGATTTAGCTTATGCTAGCAATAATTTAACCTAGGGTTTATATTTGGAAAAATACCCATAGGTGAAATTTGTGTATTTTGGTGTTTTATGATAGAATATGAGGTTTTAAATTATGTTAGACAACTTGTGCTACTCGGTTTTAAGTGAAAGCGAGCAAAAGGGCTTAATCGGTAAAAATACCTAATCGTCATAAGTACATGTTAGAGTGAGAATTTGATGTTGCCATAGAAGGGAAAAATGATCAGCATGTCATAAAACATAATAAAATAGGCTGAATTTTAATTTACAAGCTTTGGGGCAAAAGTGTAAATATGCAAAAGTTTAGGGCCAAAATTGTAATTTTTCCAAAATATGATTTTGGGTCAATTTGAATAATGTGAGTCCTAATTAGACTATATTTTAAATGATAGAGCAAGGAAAACTGAAATTGGGCTAAAATGGGGAAAATACCAAGTTGTGGACGAAATGGTAAAAATAGCCATTTTACATCATGAGGTAAGTTCATGTGTAAATAATGTAGCATAATTGTTATTTTAAGTTATTGATATTAATTATGTGTTATGCTGAATTTTATTATGAAATGTATGCTTTGTGGTTAATTTCAAATAATATGTAAATTATGTGAACTACTTGTTAAATATAATTGTTACCGAGTATTGATTTGGCATTCTACGGAAGACGGCAAGGATAAGTGTTCGAGGAAAAGCCCGTTTGAACCTTAGGAATAGATTAGGATACAAGTGACATGTCACTAGGATGGTTGAGCATCCGAACTCGTTGAGTTGAGTCCGAGTTCACTTATGGATGCGAATGTCCGAACTCGTTGAGTTGAGTCCGAGTTCGTGCGATGTAACTAGGCATCCGAGCTCGTTGAGTTGAGTCCGAGTTCACTTATGGATGCGAACGCCCGAGCTCGTTGAGTTGAGTCCGAGTTCACTTATGGGCGGGTTACATGGTAGCTTGGCTACATATGTGGCACTTATGTGCAAGTTATCCATGTATCCGAATTATATTCCGATGTGTTCAACGGGTAAAGTTCTGCTCAAATGGAGGAATACTCAAGATGAAAGGGACGTATTGGTAAGTGTTGTGAAATGGATACTTTGAACAGGTATGTACTTAACCCTCGGGTTGAAAACTCGATATAACAACAATATGGTAAGATGATAAATGAAAAGGTGATATGAATGTCTTGGTGATGATTATGCAAATGATGTTTTATGTTTGCTTATATGGTTATGTTACTTGCTATTTGCATGTGAGCTTACTAAGCATTTATGCTTACTCCCTCCTTTTCATTCCTTGTAGTGTTGACAAGCCAGCTCGGAAATCGGAAACGGTCGGAGGCACGCTCACACTATCCGTATACCATCTTGGCATAATGGATTGTATATTTTGAGTATGGCATGTATAGCATTATAATCATTTTATATGTATGGTCTTATGATATGGTTATTGAGTGGTATGGAAATAGAAATACTTGGTAATGATTAGCCATTGGAATGGCTAATCATGATCATATTTGGTATTATGTATGTCAAATTGCTAGCTAATCCATGGAAACCATGAAATAGGTAAAATTTACCATAAAATAGATTCAGACAGCAGCAGTGACGTGAGTTTGAAAACCACTAAAATAGTAGAAATGGAATTAAATAATGAATAAGTTATGGAATCGAAGCTTGATGAGTCTATTTTCATATGGAATAAGCAAAACAGGTATATGAGCTATATTTTATGAGATGTTTAAATTTTTGTGAAATAGGGCCAGAGCGATTTCTGGATCCCCTGTTCTGACTTTGGAAATTCACCATAAATTTTACAAAGATAATTAGAAGTCATGCTTTATATGTACAGATTCCTTATTGAGTCTAGTTTTATTAGAGATAAACGGCATAGTCATTGAAGCTCTGTACAGGAGATATCTGATTCGTAATACACTGAGGACAGAGTAGTTGAACCCTGAAACAGGGGAGACTTTAACTAATAAACTGTACTAATTGGCCCAACCAAAAATTCTAGAAAAAAATTAGTAGATATATATATGAGTCTAGTTTCAGTAAAAATTTACGGAATTGGATTTCGAGTTTCGTAACTCAAGATATGATTTTTAAAGCAACTGTGATGCAGTTAGCCAGCTTGTCTGGAAATTTTAAAATGAATTGTATGAGCTGTTTAATTAATGAATTAAGTCCGTTAACACCTCGTGTTCGACTCTGGCAACGGTATCGGGTTTGGGGTGTTACACCACTTCTCGAACCGGTGGCAATCCCGGTAACTCCTCCGGAAAAACATCTGAATACTCACAAACCACTGATACCGATTCGAGTTTCTTTTCCGTCTCTTTACTTTCCAACACATACGCAAGGTATGTTTCACACCCCTTTTTCACATATCTCCGAGCGGTCATAGAAGATATTATCGCTGGCACTCCTTTTAAATCAGTAGACTCGATTCGGACTACCTCATTATTTGCACTCCTCAAAACAATGGTTTTCCTTTTGCAGTCCACCACTGCATCATGTACGGTCAGCCAATCCATACCAAGAATAACATCGAATTCATCAAATGGTAGAAGCATCGGATCGGCGGAAAAGCAGATTCTCGAATTATTAGGGGCATCTCTTGCACACTTTATCAACGAATGCGTATTGACCCAAAGGGTTTGACACTCAATTACGAACTCGATGAGACTCAACGGTAGAGTCTTCTTGGATGCTAAAGTTTCACATACATATGAATGAGTAGAGCCGGGTCAATCAATGCAATCACACTAGTATCAAAGAGAGTAAAAGTACCGGTGATAACGTCGGGGAGGATGCCTCCTCTCGTGCGCTGGATGGCATATGCTCTAGCAGGAGCTCGGGTCTCGGATCGAACAGTGCGTGTCGGTGGCTCCCCTCGATTACCACCCCTACCTCCTGAAACCCTCGGGGTCTACCTCTAGCTGTCGCCCACTAGATCTCGACCTTGCATCTTATTCTTCTCATCTAGCTCCGTGCAATCCCTAATGAAGTGGTCCTTGAACCACATCCGTAATGAGCCTTGTTAACAGACTTACCCCAACATTCACCTAGGTGTCGTCTTCCACATTGGGGACATTCAGTCTCTCTTGACGATTATTGCCCACACTAGCTATCGATGTAGCTCGGAGTCCGTCAATGGTCGGGCTCTAATGGAAATTCCCGATCGCCCTCGACTTACTAGTGTCCTCCTGAACCTCTTTACAATCGAGAACGGAGCTTTACTCGTTGATCTTTTACGGTAATCTCTTGCTTCAAATTCAGCCTTCTTCTTCTCCTTCCCAAGTTCTTCCGCCTTGCGAGCTCGTTCGACTAGTGTCACGAACTCCTTTATCTCCAAAATTCCACTAGTAACTTTAACTCTTCATTCAATCCTTCTTCAAATCTTTTGCACATAGCAACCTCATCAGCCACACACTCCGAGCATACCGACTAAGTCTTACGAACTCATGTTCAGATTCGATCTGATCATCGGCCTTGCTTGAGTTCCAGAACTCCTTACGCTTCGATCGATGAACCGTTGACTAATATATTTCTTCCAAATTCGTTTGAAAGAAATCCCAAGTAACTTGTTCCTTTGGGACTATGGAAATCAAGGTCCTCCACCAATAGTAGGTGAGTCTCAAACAAAGATATCGCACACTTAAGACATTCATCGGTGTGCATGACAGTTCATCAAACACTCTAATGGTGTTATCAAGCGAACTCGGCCCTTTCGGCATCGTCGGTAACTATGGCCTTAAACTCCTCGCCCCACGCTTCCTAATCAAGTCCACAGGTGGTTTACTTAGCCTCACAGGATCGAATCGATGGCATCACGGGCTCTTGGGGTGGATTATTTAAATTCGGAATGGTTGGACACCGGATTGGTTCGGGCATATTGCGCGACCCACTCATTCATCATGGTGAAGAAGGCTTGTTTCGTCCCTTCATTTTGATTATTCGCGGATGATCGAGGCTCAACAGGCGGTGTCCCTTGCGCAGAGCAGCCGCTACACTTTCAACGTCATCCGCCAAGGGTCTCTCTATCCGGGTTCCATCGCTAATCAAAACAAAAATTTCAACCGTCGAAGTCATCACATTATTAAGCACTAACAATTTGGCATGTATAGCTAGACTCACACGCTCTATGGTAGTCCTAGAACCGACTAAACCATAGCTCTGATACCAATAAAATTGTAACACCCTAACTCATGACCGACGCCGTGTCGGACACGAGGGTTAACGGCCAAATCCTCTCAAGATACCAACCAATTTGACATTACCAGTCAGGCTGGAAAACTGCGTCACCGTCGCCTTAAAAATCATATCTCGAGTTTCAAAACTCGGTTACTGGTTTTGTAAATTTTCCCTGAATTTAGACTCATATACCCATCCATGGATTTATTTTTAGAATTTTTGGTTGGGCCAATTGGTACAGTTTATTAGTTAAAGTCACCCATGTTACAGGATCGATGCTTCTCGACCTTCGCGCGTTACAACTTAAATATCTCTCTGTACAGGGCTTTAATACTGGTGCTGTTTGTTTCTAATGAAACTAGACTCAAAATGGAATCTGTAAATATAAGGCATGACTCCTAATTCTTTCTGGATAATTTATGGTAAATTTTCAAAGTCGCGATAGGGGACCCAGAACCGTTAAGCCCTGTCTCACGAGAACTTTAATATTTCTCAAGATATCGCTCATATGGTCGTTTCGTTTCGTCCAGTTCCATAATTTACTCACTATTTAATTCTACTTCTACTATTTTTAGTGATTTTTCAATCTCATCTCACTTCTTCTGTCCGCGATTCTTCGCGATGAGACTATGCCAATTTCATGAATTTTTCCTTGGCCTTAATCATCCATCATACATGACACAAATTATGGCCACCTTATCAAAATTTGAGTTTCTAAGACTCGTGGCTATAGGTTCTAGCATCCCACTCGACGACCACATAGGCCATTTTCACATGGCTTAAAGTTTACAACCCACAATTCGACAAAATATAATAGCCTATACATGCCAAATGTTCTTCAACAACAAAAACAATACCACAAGATTTCAGCCGGTGTGATGACTTCAACGACGGTCCCGATCACGCAAACAATACGAGTCCGAGAGACCTAAAATGGGTGACAAGAAAAACACCGAGTGAGTTTACAACTCAAGAAGTCATAAGCATTCATCAATCCATGATAAAGTTACTACTACATGTACAACAAATGAGGCTAGGTACTCGTCCATATCGAATCTATACCATAATACCTCGGACCTTTCGGTCCAATCTCGCACCAATTCATACATCCACATTTCATATTCTACACAACAAGATAATCAAGCATTTTTACACATTAACTCATTTTCCAGCACAACCATACAATTTCAATCATCACATAGATTTAAGGCTTACCAAATTCAACCCCAAGCATGAACGTATTCTCTATTCGTCATGAGCTCGAGGTACTTACCCGATCCGCTGTCCATACTCAATTCAATGGAGACACACCCTCCATATATATAGAGTACGCACACACGGCTTACTACTCGATTTCGCACACTTAGTGCCACGTAATTTAAGCCCGCACACGGTGCCATACCCTCCGAGCTCGCACACCCAAAGGTCAGTATTTTCCAACTTGCACACTTAGTGCCATATATTTCCAAGACGCACACTTAGTGCCATATATTTCAATACGCACACTTAGTGCCGATCTCGTCACCGTACACACGTATTGCCCAAGACACTTAGTGCCGAAAGCAAACTTTCTACACATTTCACTATTTCTTTTACATTCAACAAATGTCATCACTCCATACACATACATTTTCATTTATATATATATATATCAACCCATTAAACACAATTGCATAAATTTTACAATCATTTAAGCAATATCAAATACGTGGTTAATGACTTACTTTGTATTGGGTAAAATGGTTCCAACTCGGCTACTCGATGTTCTTTCCTTTGCCTTTGCTTGATTCTCCACCTTTAGCTTCTTGAGCTTAATCAATAAATTAACTAGTTTAACTGTCTTGCTAAATATTTATAATTCAACTACACATGCATATGTATGCTTGTATATTCAAAGAACCATCCTCACTAATTACCCATTTAGTCGATTATACACATAATTAAAGGTAACATCACGAACGGCATACTTATGTATATTTATACAATGTCAAATATAACATCTTTTAAACACCTAATTTCATCTCATGAACATTTAATCAAATTTTCCTAATCTAGCATATATTTTCACATCTATTCGTAACATCAATCTATCATTTCCATTTCATTTAACACTTAACATTTACCACATATCAATTAACCAACTCTTCATCTAATCATGCTCTCATATTCGGTCATCCATACCTATACTAACCCTAACAAAATAATTTCTAAGTTTAACACAAGCACCACATTTTAGCATCATGGCCGAACACTTCATGCCTCATCACCACGACATCAAAACACCAACCGAATCATTCCTATCACCGAGACTAAGGTTCGCACCTTAGCTTCCCACATTCTTCTCATAACATTTCATAGTTCATTCGGCCACTCATCATTCAACCAACAAAATTTCCTAGCAAACCCCTATGGCCAAGCGCACCCACACACTTACATCTCAACTCACAATACCCAAAAATCACATACTAACTAAACTATCTTAAGCAATCAAGAGTTCCCCCCTTTTCCATAGCCAATGTTCCATTCCCCATCATTATTCAACATTTTAGCATGGCTAAGCAAGAACCATGATCATTCACTTAAAACAAGTAAGCATCTCACAAGTTAACACAATGTACTAACCTCCTTAAGGCTTCAAGTGACCGAAATTCTCCCCTCCTTCCTTCCTTCTAACCGGCCAAGTTCAACAAAGAGAGAACTCTCTTTTCCTCCCCTTTTCTCTCCCTCACTCACGGCAATGGCAAGGTAAAGGATGAACACTCCCTTTTTTTTTTTATTTTATTCCCCTTTCTTTTTAATTCCTTTCTTTATTTTAGTTTGTCTCCCATAATCCAATTTCTTATTATAATATCTAAGGCAAACAAATATATTGCCCATCATCAACCTAACTTGGCCGGCCACCATAAGGAAAATTTGGCAATTTGACATGCAAGTCCAAGCATTTTCTAATATGTATCAATAGGCCACTTTAACATTAGCCTAGCACATATCTCAATTTCCTCACATAAGTCCTTTCTAATAAATTTCACCTACGAATGACGAAATTAAGGCACGAAATTTTCACATATGTACGTTCATGCACAATAAAAATAATAATTAATTATTCTTGTGTCTCGGTTTTGTGGTCCCGAAACCACATCCCGACTATGGTCAATTTTGGGATGTCACACCCCTAACCCGTATCCGTCGTTGAAATACGGTTACGAGGTATTACCGGACCAGACACAACCTCCGAATGATTATATGAACTCTTAGATCATTACGAATGCATACAAAATAATTTATAAAACACATAGTAAAATTTTACGAAACATTAACATTAAACATAAAACAAATATTGCATTAATGAATCTCACAAATATCTCAAGCATAATTTCGTAATTTATAACATTATGCGCATGATACATATTACTAGGAACCATTTGATTAATAGCTTAAACTCAAAAAAACTAAAAAATCTACTTACCTAATTTGTATAAAAACAATCATGATTCCTTGTAACTTGAATTACTATTCATTTGGTCATTTTTCCAATGCCTTAGCCGAATATAAACTTGCTTAATACTTATGATTTAACAATTTTCCACTTTCAACTTATTCAATCATTTTACCTCAATTTTATACATACACATAATAGAATAAATAAACAAATATAAAACTTTTGACTATTAACCTATTCGGCTAACAAAATATCCTACTAAAATTAAACCCAACTTGCAAGATAAACATTAAACCTATAATGTTTAAACACAACCAATAAATTTAATATATATATGTATAATCAGTCATCCAATTATCTAACATTAACCGAATGCTAACTCACCTTGTTTGCCGAATCAAAACATAGTTATTTCACAAGCTATTCATTACGCCCAAAGTCTCATTTACAACCAATGATCAAAAACATATAATTATTATCCATTTCTACTTCATCAAATAACATGTTACTAAAACTTCAAATCATAGTCATTTACCTAATACATCCTATTTATGTATCATGCATATTACTCATCAAAAATATCTAACCACAAATGTCACATCATACCAAATCTACCATACACATATACTTTGACATAACTTCATCACCATTAGCAAATATAACAAACATAATTCACATATAAATATATAATGGCCGAAACATCAAAACCAAACTTAACATAATGAATAAGCCATATTTCGCATGGCTCATATTTACATAACCCAAAATCAAACATAAACATGAGCTAGCCTATACATGCCATAGGTTTAAATTCAAGTTTATAAAAATATCGAAATAGACGATAGTGTGATAAGTTTCTCTGACCATCCCTGAGCTAGTGACTAGTCTCCAAAATCTATAAGACAGAGAAAAACATACACAGTAAGCTATCATATCTTAGTAAGACTCATTGACAATAACAACTCTATTTAACCAAACCAATTTATGCTATCATAATCACATTTAATTTCAAGCATACAGTTTCATATACCACATATACTTTCATATATAAATTTTATCTTGGCCAAATATACATATACCTATTATCAAAATATCATTCAATTTCAAATACATAATATCATTATATAACTGAATATATATAAACTCATATGTATATACTCATGAATCATCTCATAAATATTCACATTGTATAGTCATAAGGCCGAATATAACCATTCATATACGTTTGCACATAGATCACAAATATGAATACACTTATACATAACCTTTGGCTGAATATACTTTTTATATACACATATATTTTCATTTGCATCATATATAATTTGCATCACATATCAAGTAACCAACTTACTTTATTTTCAAATAGGTAATCAACTATCACATACCTGATCACTTTATCTCGTTTTACACATTCGTTCACAATTTATCATTGCCCGTTGAACCATTCAAAATTGAATAGGATACTCAGATAATTACACATATCGTACAATGCCAACGTCCCAGACGTGGTCTTACATGTAATCACATATCGATGCCACTGTCCCAGACAGGGTCTTACACGAATAAAATACGATGCCATGTCCCAGACATGGTCTTACACGTAATCTCATATCGATGCCAACGTCCCAGACGTGGTCTTACACGAGAACACATATCGAAAATCCTATGTCATGACATATGTATCCTAGCTATTCTTAAGGTTCGTACGGGGCTTTTGGACGTTGTAACTCGGTCGAATCGAATTCGTAAACATAGTTCCCAAGCATATTCATATTCGGCTACCACATATATACTTTCACATAGTTCATTTCAGCATGTAAAACTCATATTGATTTAAAATTAATAACAACTATTTGCTTATAAACTTACCTCAAACAACGATAATCGGAACGGGACGATTATTTGACAACTTTGGTTTTCCCCTGATCCAAATCCGATTTCTTTAGTTCTTGATCTAAACATATTCAAATTAAATTCATTCAAATATAATTTCATTCAATTTAGTCCAAAAACACATAAATGGGAAAATTACCATTTTGCCCCTGACATTTCACTCTTTTTACAATTTAGTCCAAATTGCACAAAACACAAAACATGCAAAATTTGAGTATACCATGCTTAGGCCAAATCTTCATTATGCTCATACAAGTTTATACATTTCATTTATTTCACATTTTAGTCCCCAATTTATTATTTTTCCAATTTAGCCCTAATTATTTAAAATCATGAAAAATTCCAATACAAAACATATTAATCCAAAACATACCTTTCATAATTCATCATCTAACATCACAAAGCTCAATTATTCATCAATGGCATAACTCAAAATATTCATCAAAATCAGAAATTCAAGCATGGGCTTTGTATATTACACTACAATGATCTAAAAAATGTAAAAATTACGAAAAACCGAGCTAGTTACATACCTCAATCAAGCTAGTCTTTGGCTGAACCCTTAAAAGCTTTGTTTTTCTTTCTTTATTTTTTTTATTCGGTCATAGGAAGAAAGATGAACAAATGGCTTTTAAATTTTTATGTTTTGTTTTATACATATTATTACATATTTTACTAAATTAACCTTTGATATTTTATAACTAAAACTTATACATTAAGGCCACAACCGTCCATCACTAATTCATATGGTAATATTGAAACTTAAATACCTCATGCAATAAAGACAACAACAATTCGACCCTTGTAAATTAAACCATAAATTTTCCATTTTACGTGATTAGGCCCTTTTATTAAATCGGGCACTCAAACGATAAAATTAAAACACGAAAATTTCACACATATAAATGCACACATTATAAACTCAAAAAATAATTTTTAAATATTTTTCTAACTGGGATTCGTGGTCGTGAAACCACCGTTCCAAATAGGGTCTAAATCGGGCTATTACACTTCATGGAAGAAAATTCTTCGTTTTGGTTGCAAAGGCAAGTTGAGTCTGCGTTTCATCGAGTCGTATGAGATTATTGAAAGAATAGTACCAGTGGCATATCGACTAGCTTTACCGACTGAGTTAGAGAAAATCTACAATGTGTTTCATGTGTCAATGTTACGTCAATATAGATCCGATCCTTCACACGTAATTTCTACAGTAGAAATTGAAATTCAACCCGACATGACGTACCACAAAGAACGGATCAGAATTTTAGCTCGAGAGACTAAAGAGCTGAGAAATAAAAGAATAGCTTTGGTGAAAGTTTTGTGGCAACGTCACAGTGTCGAAGAGGCTACGTAGGAGCCCGAGGAAGCTATGAGAAAATAGTACCCTAACCTATTCACTGGTAAGATTTTCAAGGACGAAAATCCCTAAGGGGGTGAGTTGTAACAACCCGTTTTTAGTCAAATCGAAACAATGGTTTTGGGACCATAGATCCGAACTCAAAATAATTATTTTATTTTTATTTCAATGTTTACAGCATGATTGAATGATTGTGTGAAAGTTTCATTTAAGAATTTTATCGTTTGAATTGTTAATTTGATAAAAAGGACTAAATCGCGTAAAGTCTAAAAGTGGGATTCTATTAGATAAAAGTATCTAATAGCTATGAAATTAATTAGAGGAGGTCCTTATGCTATAATTTAACCATTTATAGTCTGAGTGGACATAGATGGACATGGTTAAGTGAAATTTTAATATTAATAGTTAAGGTTAATAAAGTAATTTAGTAAATTAAATAAGTAAAATAACAAAACCACAAAAGCTATCATCTTTTAATTTATCATCTACAACAGAAATTGAAAGAAGAAAAAGAAGCTATTATTGAGCTAGGTTCGGCCAACCCTATTTTTTCAATTTGTAAGTCTATTTTTGTCCCATTTTTAATGATTTCAACATTTTTGAGATCGTTGCAACTAGGTCAAGCTAGCCCAGGGATTATTTTGCAAAATTTTTAAAGATTTTGAATGTTTCCATTGATGAATTAACATGTATTTTGAAGTTTCTTGATAGATTATGAATGCTTGTTGATAGATATATAAGTTTTGTTAAATGATTTTTAATAAAAATGCAAATTAGGGGCTAAATTATGAAATGCGAAAATTTAGGGGTTAAAATGTGAAATAAATGAAAATTTTGGGCTACTATAACCATGATAAATATTTGGCTAGGCTTGGGTTGTGATGAAATTGAATGAATTTTGTTTTACGAGCCTAGGGACTAAACTGTAAAATTGTTAAAATATTAGGGGCAAAAGTGTAAATGTGCTTTAATGAGTGTTTTGGATTGATTGAATAGAGAGATAATTGAATAAGCTGAATTTGATATTATTTAGATCAAGAAAAGTGAAATATGGACTTAGATCAGGGAAAGAACAAAGTCTCAGATTAGTTGACCTGTGTTGTCGTTTTTACATCTGAGGTAAGTTCGTATGTACTAAGCATTGATATAATTATGGTTTAAAATCCTTTGATATTGTATGAATTGTGAATTAGATTCTACAGGTACATTTGATGATGATTCGACATTGGAAATTTTGATTGAACCTTAGGAATAGATTAGGATACTACTGACATGTCATTAGGGGAACATTGATCTGGCTTCGGGCCATGATATTAGCACTTTGGGTGCGAGATACATTGGTTTGGCTTCGGGCCATGATACCGGCACTTCGAGTGCGAATTACTTTGATTTGGCTTCGGGCCATGATATTAGCACTTTGGGTGCAAGATATATTGAGTTGGCTTCGGGCCATGATATTGGCACTTATAGTGTGTGAGACTCCTGAATATCTAACTTCTATTCTGAATGGTTCAATGGGTATATTGAAGATGTGAATTGGTGACAAATAGATAAGTAATGGTACAGGTATGTACTAAAAACTATACGAGCATTGAATCAATGAAGTTATCAGTTTATGAGCAAGTATGAGGTTAAGTTCATGTAAGCTTGAATGCTTTGTTTTATGTTATGACATTTAATTTGATTAGTAATTAAGTGCTGAAGCTTGCTTATTATTTTCATATGGTCTCACTAAGCTTACTTATTATTTTCATATGGTCTCACTAAGCTTGCTTATTATTTTCATATGGTCTCACTAAGCTATATAGCTCACTTTGTTTACTTTTCCATGTTTTATAGTGACTTTAAAGCTAGCTTAGACTCGAGGGTCGTCAAAGACATCATCACACTATCAAGCTATAAATTTGGTACTTTTAAGTTTATGTTTTGAGTATATGGCATGTATAGGTATTTTGAGTCATTTTGATTAGAGGTTTTTAATAATATTAGCCATGTGAAATGGTTTGGAAATGTATATGTTTTGACTTGTAAATATAGCCATGAGAGTTGGCTTAAATTGGTTGTTGGTTATGTATAAATATGTTCATATATGTTTTGTATTGTGAGTTTATGGATGAATAAATAATGCTTGGGAATTATAAAGATTAGGATGTTAAGTGGTTGATTTTAGAGTAGTTACATGTTTGTGGTTTTGATGCAAAAAATGATGCAAGTTAGAAGCGTATAATTAGTTGATTTATAAATGTGAATTGGTATAAATAGTATAGTATGTATTTATGATTTGTGTGCATGGAGAATGAGAGAATAGAATATGCATGAGATATGGCTGGATTGGTTAATTACAATGCCTTTTAATGTTATGTTTTGATGACATTTGTGATAATATAGGTGTGCACAAGTTTGGGTGGCAAAATGGTTTAGTAAATAGCCTATTTTTTCCCACACGGGTAGAGACAAGGGTGTGTATCTCAGTCGTGTGTGATACACGGTCATGTACACGGCCTTGTGTCCCCTGGTGTTGAAATTAAAATCAAGTTAGTATGCTCCACACAACCTCACACACGGGCGTGTGACTTGATCGTATGGCATAAGTCAGTATACCCTATAGGTTTGGCACGGCCTATCACACGGCTTGGCACACGGTCATGTATCGCCATTTTTAGGGCACACGGGTTAGCCAAAAAGGCGTGTGTGTTGGCCATGTGACCCAAGTTAGAGAGTTGCATGGGGCCGGGCATGGGCTGGGACATGACCATGTGCTCCCAATTTGAATATCCACACGGCTTGTGACACAGGCGTGCCTGTTGGCTGTGTGAGACACACAACCCGGCCACACGAGCATGTGTCCCCTATTTTTGAGAAAAGTTCTTAAGTGTCAAAAAGGTTTACAAAGTTATCGGTTTAGTCCAAAACCACTCCCAATGTATGTTTTGGGCCTCGTAGGCTTGTATTAGGGACAAAATGTTTAATTATGATTGAATTACTCATAAATTGATTAATTGTATTAAATATGTATGTTTAAATGAGTGATAAGTTTGGTAATGCTCTGGAACCCTATTCGGGCATTGAATACGAGTGACGGGCGTTACATGAATGGCATATTGGTTAGTTGAATTATGGTTTTGGAAATGGCATATTTATATGTCTGTTTAGGTGAAGTTTTGGTGCTTCGAAAAAGTGCATTATTAGCCTAAAATGTTCTTGCATGATATGGTTTCAAAATGGCTTGATTTTAGGTAAATTTGGGTCCACACGACCTGAGACACGAGCGTGTGACTAAACCGTGGTTCATCTAATGAATTCTTAGGTTGCAAGTCAATGAGTTACACGGCCTGGTACACAGGTGTGTGACACGACCGTGTGGCCCTACTTAGAGAGTTACATGGGCTGGAACGCGGTTGTGTGTCTTTAGTTTGAAGGTTACACGAGTGTCTCAGCCATATGAGGCATGCGGCCTAGCTACACGACCATGTGACCCCTGTTTCTAAATTTTTGTGACTTTTTCCTAGACTTTCCAAATGATTTTAATTTCGTACTGAATCGTTTCTAAGGTATTTCTAGGGCCTCGAGGGCTTGATATTAGGGATGGTATGTATGTGTATAATTGGTTTGTGATATGTTTATGTTGTTGAATGAAATTAAGTTTAAAGGTTCCAATTATATGGTAATACTCTGTTACTTTAATCGAGTGACGGATACGGGTTAGGGATGTTATAGTTTTACTATTCCTTACTCAATTGGAAATCATTATGTAGGCAAGGAATTAGGTAATTTAGGTGTAAGCATAAATTTAATGCCTCTAGAAATTGGGAATTAGGAAGGCGAGAGCCATAACTGTCACACTACAGCTAGCTGGTCGTTCTTATGCACATTTGGAAGTTAAAATTGAAGATGTGTTGGTAAGAGTTAATAAATTTATTTTTTTGACAGATTTTATTATTCTAGAATATGAAGTTGATAAAGAGGTACCAATTATTCTTGGAAGACCTTTTCTAGCCATTGGTAGAACATTAACTGATGTACAAAAAAGTGAATTAACAATGAAAGTTAATGACCAGTAGATAACCTTTAATGTTTTTAATGCCATAAAATGTGTAGATATAGAAGAAAATTGTCACACCATTGGGATTATTAACATAGCGGTGAAGGAAGAATTGGCGTAATTTTGTTACAACAAATCTGATAATGAAGCAGAATCAATTGAGTTAAATGAAAAGGAATTGATTAAAGAACTTAGTGAACTGATGGAGGCTAAGAAACTTGAAAATGGAGCAAGTAGGAGTTTTGAATCTTTAAATTTATCAGTGTTTTTTTAAACCTCCTCGACCTTCTATAGAGGACCCTCATACTTTGGAGTTGAAGTCTTTGCCATTACATTTAAAGTGTAATCTATCCTATTTTTGATAGTTTGTGGGTGAACCCTATTCAATGTGTACCCAAGAAAAAGGGTGTTATTGTGGTTAGCAATGATAACAATGAACTAATTCCAACTAATACTACCACGGGATGGAGAGTTTGCATGGACTATCGAAAGCTTAACAAATCAATTAGGAAGGACTATTTTCCTTTGCCATTTATCGGTCACATGTTAGATAGATTTGTGGGAAAGGCTTTTATTATTTTTTGGATGGTTATTCGGGGTATAACCAGAATGCCAAAAATCCTATTAACCAAGAAAAGACTATGTTCTCGTGTCTTTATGGAACCTTCACTTTTAGATGAATGTCGTTTGGATTGTGCAATGCCCTTACAACATTTCAGTGTTGCATGATGGCAATATTTTTGGACATGGTGGAGAAACTTTTGGAAGTTTTTATGGATGACTTCTCAATGCTTGGCGATACTTTTGAAGGATGTTTAAAAAAACCTTGAGCTAGTTCTTTTTCAGTGTGAAGAGACTAACCTTATTGTTCTGGGACATAAAATTTCACAGCAAGGGATTGCCATAGACAAAGCGAAGATTGAGGTTATTGAAAAATTGCCACCACCCATTATAGTTAAAGGTATTTGAAGTTTCCTTGGCCATGTAGGATTTTATCGATGATTTATTAAGGATTTTTCAAAGGTATCCAAACCCTTGTGTGCATTGTTAGAACATAATAGAGCTTTCAATTTTGATGAGCTTGTGTGCAAGCATTTGAGGAACTGAAAAAGCAACTGGTAACAACACCGATTGTCATAGCACCAAACTGGACATTATCTTTTAAACTTATGTGTGGTGCCAGTGATTTCACTATAGGAGTAGTGCTTGGGCAAAGTAAGGATAAAGTGTTTCATGCTATCTACTATACAATCTGGATGCTAACAGACATGCAGTTGAACTACACTACTACTGAGAATGAACTATTAGTTGTGTTGTTTTCATTTGACAAATTCAGATCCTATTTAGTTGGCACCAAAGTTACAGTTTATACGGATGATTCTACAATTATGTTTTGGTGACCAAGAAAGAAACCAAGCCATGACTAATTTGGTAGATATTGCTGCTACAGGAATTTAATCTAGAAATTTGAGATCGGAAAGGCACAAAGAATCAAGTGGCTGATCACTTGTCGAGACTTAAAGTAGGAAATGAATATGGTAATATTCAAATCATTATGGACGATTTTCTAGATGAGCAACTACTGATTTCCACGGCATTACCTAGGAATGTCAGTATTTTCAATTTCTTAGTAAGTGGATTGTTTCCACCTGAGCTAAACAATCAAAGATGAAGGAAATTTCTCCATGATGCCAAGCAATATTATTAGGATGAATTATTTTTATTCAAACATTGTGCAGATCAATTAATTTGGAGGTGTGTTCTGGATGATAAGATTCAAAGTATTTTACACCACTCCCGTTTAGCACCAGATGAAGGACATTTCGGAGGAATGCGAACTGCTGCAAAAGTTCTCCAATCTAGCTTTTATTAGCCAAGCATGTTTAAAGATGAACATGAATTTTTCCAAGCTTGAGATTGTTGTCAACAAATTGGGAACTTATCAAAGAGGTATGAAATGCCATTGCAAAATATTCTAGAAGTTAAATTATTTGATCCGTGGGGAATCAAGTTTATGGGTCCTTTTCCACCCTCCTAGGGCAATCTATACATCCTTGTAGCTGTAGATTAAATCTCCAAGTGGGTTGAAGCTTTCGCTCTCCCTAAGAATGATGCCAAATCGGTACTAAAGTTCTTGCATAAGAATATTTTCACCAAGTTTGGTACTCCTCATGGTTTGATTAGTGATGAAGGTTCTCATTTTGACTACAAATTAGTTGCTACTACCTGAATAGATATGGGGTTAAATATAAAATTTCCACGACATATCATCCTAGACAAATAGACAAGTTGAGGTCTTGAATAGAGAAATTAAGTAGATTTTGGAGAAAGTGGTCAATCCCACCCGTAAATATTGGTCATCTAGACTGGATGAATCTTTGTAGGCATATCGTACTGCATCCAAGTCACCATTGGGAATGTCACTTTCCAAGCTCGTCTATGGGAAGCCTTGTCATTTTCCTTTTGAACTTGAACATAAGGCATTTTGGGCATTTAAGAAATCGAACATGGATTGGATTAATGCTAGAAATAATCTACTACTAGAGCTAAATAAGATAAAACGAATTTAGAGCTCAAGCTTATGAGAATGCCAAACTATACAAAGAAAAGACAAAGTGATGGCATGGTAAGAAGATTTTGCCATGGCAATTTGAACCTGGACAACAAGTGGTGTTCAATTCCAAGCTAAAATTGTTTCCTTGCAAATTCAAGTCTCATTGGTCTGGCCCATTTGAGATAGTGCATGCTTACCTTCATGGAGCTGTAGAAGTCAAAGATGGCAAGACTGGCTTTAATTTCAAAGTCAATGGCCAACGTTTAAAGTATTATTGGGGCGCTCCCATATTTCATGATGAACATCCCATTACTCTTCGAACTACGTAGTGTTTTCATTTGTTTGGTTTTGTTTAATTAATTTGCTTTTGATTTCTTTCTTTTATTGGTTTATTAATTTTTATTTCTTCTTTTGTTGCAGGTAGATTTTGGCTTAGGTTTTGTAATAGTTAGCCCACTTAGCATACTTGCTAATTTTTAGGTTAATTTTTATATTATTTTTTTCTTTTCCCGTGTAATATTTACTTTACCATTTCAAGCCATAATTTTAGGCTAATCTTATTCCCCACGTCACTTTTATATTCTCTCTCATTTTTACCCTAGTTGCTTTATTTTCTTTCTCCAAGTTATTTTCAATTTTTTTTTCTTTTTCACTGTTTTCAGTGCTTCCTCCATGATTGTAAAGGCCTTAACTTTTTCTTTTTACAATTACTATTTCTTCTCAAATGGCTCGACATATGCCATCTCTATCAACCTTTATGCCTTAGAGAACATTTTTCAACAAATCCACTAAATAAAAGTACAATACGAACACATCAAAGTGACCTTTTTGTATGGAAAAAGGCTTTCTTTTTCAAGATGCGACCTTTACGGGATACACTGAAGCAATTTCTTCTGTGGTAGAAAAACATGGATGGCAACTCTTTTTCCTTCATCTTGACGATGTTCTCATGAAAGTTGTAAATGAATTTTATGCCCATTTAACCTTTCCAAATAATGCTTTCATCTATGTATGCAATGCTTCGGCGTTATTCTAGGAATACTCCATCAATGCACAATATGGTTTACCTGAAGGCCCTAATGAACATTCTCAATTTTTCAAGACAATAATAATAGAAGGACTCAATCAAGTTCTTCAGGATTTATGTGTGGAAGGGACTAAATGGACAGTTTCTGTAACAATCCGATTTTAGCTAAATCAGAACAGTGGTTTCGGAACCAAAAATCTGAGGTCGTAAAATTATTTTAATATTATTTTTGGTGTTTAAAGCATGTTATTTGATATGTGAAAATTTCGTGATTTAATTTTATCGATTGGTTGTTTAATTTGATAAAAAGACTTAATCGCGTAAAATGTAAAAGTAGCATGCTATAAGTTAAAGTGCCTATTGCTTTGATTAATTAAATGTGAGGTCCTTATGTTGTGATTTGACCATTGAATATTTTATTGGACAAAGATGGAAAACCATTATGTGTGTAACACCCCTTACTCGTATCTGACACCAAGACAGGGTTTGAGGCATTACCGAACTTAACATTCACAAACATGTAAAACCGAGTCACAAAATTTTGTCCAAAATTAAAACTTTTCAAACACATGCATATCATCCCTTATACAGGCCTTCGAAGCCTAAAACATACATTGGGGTGGTTCGGGACTAAACCGAGAACTTTAGAAAGTTTTAGGAAAACTTAGAGAAATTTTCATGAAACAGGGTCACACGCCTATGTGGACACAGGGACACGCTCGTGTCCTCAGGCCGTGTAACTCTCTGTTTATGACATCAGCAAAACAAATTTAACCACATGGCCAGGCCACACTCCTGTGTGCTAGGCTGTGTCCTCCACACGGTTGAGACACATGCCCGTGTCTTTGCCCGTGTGACTAACACTTAGGCTATTTTTCAAGCCTTTTGTTACCATTAATCCCTCACATCTTTACACACATTAAAGATATAAATCATGGCATCATTTTAATGATTAAATATACTTCACTAAGGTATATTCTTAACTTTAACATGCTATCATTCACTTATTACATGTACTCATATAATATCAAACCTAGACACAACAATTCTATATTCATTGACCTTGTCATTTGATGACCACTTTTACCAAACTTTCATAACCATCAATTTATCAAGTAGCTTCAATCAAGATCGAGTATTCATGTTCAAACATTATCAACTTATTTCCATAATATATATTTACCATGTGGCTATGACCAATCGGTCAAGAAACACCCATCATGCATATATTTCATAATACCAACCATACATATCCCATAAGCATAAACACATCATCGCGTCACAAGCATTAGAACTTATCATGGATAATTAGGTTTACAAGCCACAATCATTGTAAGTCACATCTCATGGCTATATACAATGAATCAATATAAGCCAATACATATGGCTAATCATAACAGCATCTATCATAAAACTAAGTCCCTATACATGTCACTCACTTGAAGACATTAAAATTCATCAATACTCCAAAAGGAGGTAGCTTGATAGTGTGAGGTTGTCTCCGACGATCTCCAACCCCGAGCTAACCTGTCAACACTAAAGAAATGGAAAGGAGGGACTAAGCTTAAAGCTTAGTAAGTCCATATGAAAATAACAAGCAAATTGTCAACATGATTCCATGGAAATATAATCATAATTATACTTTTACTTATTTTCTGGTCATGCTGTTTTCTCGAGTCATAGTTACTAAATTATTTATATCTAGAGCTTAGGAAATCCAAATTAAAATCCATAAATTTTTCCTAAAACTAGACTCATATATCTTCTTACCGTAAAATTTCCAAAATTTTTGGTCTAGCCAATAAGTACAGTTTATTCTTTAAATTTACCCCTATTCTGGTATTTGATAGCTTCGACCTTTCTTTATTAAAAATTGATTATCTCAAAGTATGGGTTTCAATTAAAGTTCCTTATATTTCTCTTGAAAATAGACTCATTAAGGATTTACTCATACAAATCCTAGCCCATAATCGTTTTTGTAAAATTTTTAGTGATTTTCCAAATTTCAGACAGGGGAGCCCGAAATCACTTTGACTCTGTCTCACAAAAGTTCAAATATCTCATAATATGAAATTCTTTTGTTTACACCGTTTCCTTTATGTGAAAATAGACTCAAAAATATTTAATTTAATATCTTATTCAACCTCTAATTTGATTTCCACGATTTTTGGTGATTTTTCAAAGTTGCATAACTGGTGCTGTCCAAAACTGTTTTATTACAAATTTCACTTACTTCATTACATCTTTCCGAAAGTTCGCTCAACTGTTGAGCACATTGCTCATAAATTTCCACAAAAATATACCTACACTTATTCATCACATGGTCATGTTCACATGTATTTTCACTTAGTCAATTTCCCGTTGAACTCATCAGAATAATAACAGATACAAGGTTGCCTCACATATTACCACCCTTGTAGCCGAAGCTATCTGGTATGCATAGTTGTCTGCACTTAGTTCTACACATGCGACCAAAAATCTGGTAAATGTAGTAGCCTGCACTTAGTACTACACACATGATCGAAGTTGTCGGGTACACATAGTAGCCTGCACTTAGTACTACACATGCGACCTAACTATCTGGTACACATAGTAGCCTGCACTTAGTACTACACACGTGACCTAAAACCATCTTAAACACATAGTAGTCTACACATAGTAGTCTGCAGATAATACTACACATGTGTTCTCACAATGGATCATTCGTGTCATTTCTTGTAACACCCCTATCCCATAACCGTCACAGAAATAGGACGAGGCGTTACCGAAAACTAGGAATCCGATCAGGGCCGTAAAATTTTGAACATTTTTTTTTTTTTGAATAAAGATCATTCATTTACTAAATTGCTAGACGCAAACAAAGTTCGAATTTAACACTTATACAAGTAAGTTCCATAAGAAATCGTAATCACATGACTTCTACACGAAGGTCAAAGTATCATTCTACTTATTGTCTATCCTATACATGCCATAAGATAATCCAATCTTATGGCTGCCGTAATGGTAGATAGTGTGACGGCATCTTGACGATCCCCGAAATGGTAGTCGAATCCACAACCTCTGAGACCAAAACATGAGCGAACGAGTAAGCTTTAGTAAGCTTAGTAAGTTTTAAGCAAAACAATAATTTTGTTGAATCAATGACGTTTTCACATATACTTAATCTAGGTAAAATCTCATTTGACCCAATATACCTAGCCAAAATTTCACATAATTTAATTCACCTTTCTTTAGCCTTGAGTTTTAAGTCACAAAGTGTTTTCATTCAATATCATTGGTCATTCATTTCAACTGCTCGATGAAATTAATCTAGAGCTTCATCTCGAACCATAATATCAATAAACGCATTACTTAGCTATCACATATATATACTTTGAATAATAATGACCTAGACGATTGAATATTTCCAAAGCACATTCTTCATCAACTGAAGTTCGATTCACATGGTAAGCACATTCTTCACCAATTTTACAACTTTCAATAATCCCATCCACTTGTTCATAATCACCTCCATATTTTCAAGTATTTCACATGATAAGTACTAAATTACCGTATTGGCACATAAAGAACTGAACATATTCCTTATCTTGTATTGGCACATCTAGCTGAACACAACCCATACTCAAATCATAAGGCCTTTGGGCAGAATATACATTAATACATAAGAATATTTCATCACATACTTGATTATACAAGCATACCATTACCAATTAGATCATTCTCATATTTGGAGTTATAATATTAATCACATATGCATACCTCCTTGATACTAATAATTCACTTCGAAATCAATCCACCAATGAGTAAGTAATACGTACCTGAACATCTTAAATACATAATACTTATTTGATGGTAACTTACTACGGATACTCAATATCAAAGTCTTACTTGAATCCCAGCATTTAACCTTCGGGTCTTTAAAACCCGGATATAGTATGATCTCGAAGCCTACGGACATTAAATCAGGATAATATTCTCGCATAAAGCCTGCGGGATCTTAACCCGGATATAGTACTGGCACAAATGCCCTTCGGGACTTATCACATTTATACACTTTCACATTCATCACATCGGCCATTCGGCCTCATCACATTGGCCATTTGGCCTTATCACATAATTAATACTACACACTTTTCACAATTGATCATTCGGCCACATTATACAAATAAAGATAGCACACATTTTCATAAAGGCCATTCAGATGACTTACACACCTTTGATGTTAGCCATTTTGGCCTCACTACACATACATATCTTGTACATCAATTTCTTCATAACAAATTTGACTAGGTATACTAGTCATTTACGGCTTATAGCTTCACTTTAATACGGATTTGGTACTTTGATTACCAATATTTAATCGATAGCTTATAAGCAACTCAAATAGTTTTATCAAGGTTTACAACATAATCACAAATTCAGCACAAGCTGTTTTTTTTTCCTCAGCAGCAGTCATTAAATTATTCGTAAATGGAGGTACAAAACTCCAAATGAAGTGCCGTTAATTTTCCCTGAAAATAGACTCATATATATTTTATCCATAAAATTTTCAGAATTTTTGGCTTAGCCAATCAATACCAGATTTTTCTTAAAATTTCCCCTGTTTCACTATTTGACTATACTGACCACTCTTCACTACGAATCAAATTTCTCATTGTACAAAATTCAAAATATGTTTTCGTTTAATTTGTTTGAAACTAGACTCATCAAGGAGTCTAAGCATATAAATCTTATCTTATAATCATTTTTTTACAATTTATAATCATTTTCTAAAAACAGAACAGAGGATTTTAGAGTCATTCTGACACTGTCTCACACAACTTTAAATATCTCATTATCGGCAATTCCTTTGCTTACACGAGTTCTTTTATAAGAAACTAGACTCGTTAAGCTTTAATCTCATATTTTATTCAGCCTCTAATTCAACTCCATCAATTTATGGTGTTTTTTTTTTAAAACACGTTACTGCTGTTGTCCCAAGCAGATTTATACAAATTTACTCTTTAAAGTTATCATTCACATATTTAAACATAACATCATATATTCCATCATTTAGAAAAGTCATTGACCTTAACATATATACATAATTCATATTCATTCCATTTAAATACTTAAAACTTACCTCGGATGTTATCAAATTATCACGAATCGACTATTCAGCTACTTTCTCTTTCCCTTATCCGAAATTTGTGCCCCTTTTTGTCCTTGAGCTTAATTAAACAAATTCAACTTATCACATCTCTATTATTTAAAACTACATTCAGCAATTTATAAAATACTATAATTATCACATCTCAATCATCCAAAAAAAATCACATTCGGCACATTTAAAAACATTGATAAGTCTCAAAACACAAGCAACACTTATCAAAGTCATGTAATTTACGCACTTTACAAGGCACTACTACATTTATAATCTTACTTTCATACAACCATTCTTCTTTGACCGAATGCTTCCACACTCATGTCTTCATTAACAACCTCTGAAACTACAATTTATTCACATCCTTATTTATGTTACATTCGGCTATCATAATAAAAATATATAAATAGTTACACAATAACCACTTTAGCCAATTACTACAATTAAAACAGTCACAAGGACTCAATTAGATTCCACCCAAACATGTTTCAAACACTTTTCAATCAATTAGCCTGCCCAAATACTCATTTTATAACATACGCATTTCATTTGAGGCCATTCAACAACAATTCACTATCCTTTAGACCAAAACCGAATGCTCCTTTATGGATTTAGGCTACCAACAAATAGCATAAATTCCATCCTTATGACATTTTACCTATGGCAAATGCTATACTAATATTTTTAAAGAAATATCAATTGGCATATTCACCTTACCACTTCTCAAAATTACAAACAATTCATGTCATCAATTTGGGAGTATATTCGGCATTCAAATAACACGTAATAAATTTCTCTTAAATTTTTTTTCTATAAATTAGCCTCCATTGCCGAATTTACTAATACATTACCCCTTTAGCCTAAAGTCATTTTAGCATATAATGCACAAACATTATACCACCACCATTCAATACATGACATAACCGAATTAACAAAATCATGAGCAACGTGTCAAATATAATTCACACTTATCACTACACTTTGGTCAATTTATCAAAATCATTAATAACCATCATTTGATGAAATCACCATAACCAACTTAACAATATAAACAAGCCATTTAAACCCCCAATTTATCAACTTTGACAAGTTTAAAACTCACCTAATGACTAATTACAAATTAAAGCTTCAAGCAATCAAATTTAACTCATCAAGAACTTGGCCAAATACACATTCTTTGACCAAAATCGAAATTCAACGTGGGGTTTATAAGGGATTGCATCTAGCTCATAAATTAAGCTCATAATTTCCTATTCATATGAAATTTAACCTCATGGAGTCTATTAAGTACTCTTAATCCCTTTTCTAACAACAAATTTCAAACATAGGATTTTCTATACAAAATCGTACATGCTTCCATAAAAAAAAAATCTAAGAGAATAACTCATGGTTTAAGATAGAACTAAGATACAAACTCAATTTCACAAGTTTTCAACAAAAAAAATGACATAAGCTCATACCTTAGAATCAATCTATGCTAATGGCCAAATGTGTCTTGAGCTTCTTCTTTTTTCCCTTCTTTCTCTTTTCTACTCACTGCAATGGAGAAGAATAAAAGACCCAACTTTGTTTTTCTCACCCTTTTAATTATTTAATTCCTCTTATAATTTATGACATATAATAAATTTATTTATTATAAAACTATTTGATATTATTTAACTAAAATATAACATACAAAATGCCAAAATGTGTCATTCATGCTCATCATTGCCGTCCACTACCAAGAAAAAGGAATGTTTGACATGCAAGTCCCTCATGCTTCAAACCATGCAATTTTTAGCCACTACCAATTAACCTATGACATTTTCAAGAATTTTCACATAAGCCCCTTTTTATTTATTTCACATCCAAATGACAAAATTAAAGCATGAAATTTTCACACATACTTATTCATAAATAATAAGCATAAAATATAACAATTAATTATTTTTGTGACTCGGTTTTGTGGTCCCGAAACCACTTTCCGACTAGGGTCAAATTAGGGGTGTCACATTTCTATTCCAAAGGTTCAACCGAGAAATTCTTGACTTTTCAACATTTAACAAATTCGTTCATAGTCTATTTCAATTCGTAATTTACATCAAATGATCATTCTATAGGCAACCACATCACATATAATAATGAAATATAATAACATAAAAAGAATCGATATATTATTAACATACAAACTTACCTCGAATGCGAGCACGACTATTTATTTCTATTTAGTCCAAAATCTCATTCATTTCCAATCTATGCCCGAATCTCATTTTCCTTGATATATAATATCACATTTAGCTTAATAGTTAGTCACATTATTCATATGGGTCCAAAAATCATATTTTTACAAATTTGCATTTTGACCCCTAAACTTTCACATATTTGCACTTTTTCTCCAAGGCTCGTAAAATGATTTCTATCCAATTTCCTTGTATTTTAAGCCTAGCCGAATCATTTTCATAACTATAGAAGCCCCTTATTTCCACTAGATCACACTTTTATGACAAAATTTGTAACTTTTGTAAAACGATCCTTTTTGACAATTTCACCAAAAATCACTTAGTAAAAGTCGTTTATTACACACCGAGCATTCATTTTCTACCATTAGACATCAAAAAAATGCATTTCATCCATGGGTAAATTTTTAAACACAAACCCTAGCTCAAAATATGGGTAGAAATGAGTAGATCTTGTTACGAGGATTTTAAAAACGTAAAAATCATTAAAAACGGGGCTAGAACGGACTTACAATTGAGCTTGGAAGCTTGAAAAACCCTAGCTATGTCTTCTCCATGAAAGTTTCAGCCATGGGGTAGAAGATGGACAAAAATTGGCTTTTAATTTTGTTTTTAATTCATTTTAATTACTAGATTACCAAAATGCCCCTAACTTAAAAATATACTATTTCACCCATTTCATGTCCATTTTTGTCCAAAATATTATCCAATGGTCTAATTACCATTTAAGGGCCTCCAATTTAAAATTTCATAACAATTAGACACCTCTAACATGTTGAACTAAACTTTTGCATTTTTTACAATTTAGTCCTTTTGACCAAATTGAGTGGCCAAACGTCAACATTTTTGAACAAAATTTTCATAAAATAATCCCATGAAATTGTAGACCATAAAAATATAATAAAACCAAATTTTACTGTGTCGGATTTGTGGTCCCGAAACTATTGTCCTGACTATGCCCTAATCTGGGATGTTACAATGTGTTTTTTTTTTAATTTTTAAGGTTAATAAGGTAATTATGTTAATAAGCTTAATAAAATAAAATAAAACATAATAATTTAGTCCATTATCATCTTTATTGCCGAAATTAAAGAAGAAAGAAAAGCATCCATGGCTATTTAGGGTTCGGCTACTATCAAGCTCAATTGTAAGTTCATTTTTGTTTGATTTTTGATAAATTTTACATTTTTAAGATTGTTGCTTCGAATACTAGCTAGCTCATGCTTGAATTTTTGAATTTTTGATGTATTCATGATTTACCATTAATGATAGCTTGAAGTTTTTATTGTTTGATAATGAAAAATAAATATTTGTTGATAGATTATTATAAGTGATTTTTGATAAGAATGCTTATTTAAGATTAAATTGTGAAATTTGAAAATTTAAGGGTCAAAATGTGAAATAAATGAATTTAATGGGCTGCTAGGGACCTAAGGAGAATTTGGCCTAGCATGAGTTTATTGAAATTTTGTGTATTTTGTGTTGTTTTGAAATAGGGACAAATTTGAGAAAATGTGACATACTAGGGGCTAAAGTGAAAAGTACCCAATTATGTGTTTTGGATGGAAATTTAATGAATATATATTTAAATAAGTTAAATTTGTATTAATTTAGATTAAGAAAGGAAGACATCGGATTTGGATTGGGGGAAGTCAAAAGTTGTTGAATAGTCGTTCTGGTCCGTTCGTTCTGTACGAGGTAAGTTCATAAGTAAATAATGTTATTTAATTTAGATGTATACATCTTTATATGTGTCAAATTAATTAAGCATTGGAGTACTTGTTCGAGGTTGAATTAATTGAATTACGACGTTCGAAGGCCCTGTATGGACCATAGGAATAGTATAGGATACGTATGTCATGACATTAGGACTTCTGATGTGTGATTCATGTAAGACCATGTCTGGGACATTGGCATCGAAGTGAGAAAACGTGTAAGACCCTGTCTGGGACAGTGGCATCGATATGTGATAGCATGTAAGACAATATTCGGGATATGGCATTGTACGAGCTTATATGATTTTTGTGTATCCCTTATGATTTCGAATGGTTCAACGGGCAATGTCGAGTCAAGATCGAATGTGAAATAGAGCTAAATGATTCAGGTACATGTGAAGTTTATATGTTTATGAAAGATTAAGGTAAGTATAGTACTTGTTGTGGTAATATGAATTTTACATGATAAAAGCTGATTATATATGTATGTGATATTGGTTATATTCAGCCAACTAGAATTAAAATGTAAATGTTCTTTTGATGATTTATTTGCTCATGGCTTACTAAGCTTTTTAAGCTTACTTTGTGTGTTTACTCAATGTTTTATAGATTTTGGAAGCTAGCTACGAGCTTAGGGATTGTCTTGGAACATCATCACACTATTGATCGCTATTTCGGTACTTTTAAAACTTGTACTTCTGACATATGGCATGTATAGGCTCGTTTGGATATGGTTGATTTTGAAATTTTATATATATAGCCATGCAAAAATGGCTTGATCATGATGTTAATATTTTTGTATATTCGGTCATGTTATAAGCTTATTTTAGAAGTATGTTTCATGATATATATGTATGATGTATTGGTTATACAATTCAGTTATGTGATGTTAATGTGGTGATGGATATGTTTTTGATTATTATAAGTTTATATTAGCTAAGTTCGAAAATATTATTGATTGTATATTGGTTTTTAGGTATGGTTTTAAATGGAAAATGATGAATATGTTTTAGGTATGTTTGTTTTTTTTTTTTTTTTGGGTAGTTAATAAGTAATATGTTTATTTAGTTATTTGATTATGAGGTGATATATTAGCTGAATTGAGTTGTGAAATTGATTTGATTTTTGTGGCTAATTTGATAGTCGAATAGATGACAAATGAATTGGTATGATATTAGCATATGGAATAGGTTTGTTTTAGTTTGGCATTCGTGTTCAAAAGAAAATGGTTATGAGTGCTATATTGAAATGCGCATAATTTGGTAATAATGATATTTAGTAATGTTTGTTTTTGAATTATATATGTATGTTTAATAAGCTGTATGATTGTGCATGATATATGTGAGTTGGTATGTTTATTAAATAGCTAATGGAATGGGATAGCTATGGTTTGATATTTTTGTTTAGAAACAGTTAGTTTTTTTTTTTTAGGATGATATGCACCTAATATGATAGCATTAAAAGTATTTTTGACCATGTTGTAATGTTACTAATGTCGCATATGTGAATGGATATTAAGTAGTGTAATATGGTTTAATTTATTTTAATATGCGCATGTGCGAAGTTATGAAATGATATATTTGATATACATCTAATGAAATAGATGTATTGACATATATTCGATATATGAAATGTTATGATATATGCTTGAATATATTTTAAGTATGCAAGTGCCATTAATTTTAAAGTCATATGGTTCGAATATTATATTTATTAAGTACTGAATAACATGACTTTGATGCATGTTAGTTGATTTGAATATGTGATTAAATAGATGATATTAATATGTTTGAACTTTGGAGCATAGTTTGTATATGTAACCTGATGATTATAGCATGTTTGATTTTAACTGACTATATATTAAAAATGTGTGAACTTGTCTTGATGTATGCAAATTTGGTTCGAATATTTGTAAAGAAATTTATATGTCTTTGAACACGAAATGAATTATATGAGCAAGTTGAACTGTTTTTTGTCAGGTAATGCCCCGTAAGCCTAACCCAGTGAGGATAAGGGTTAGGGGTGTTACAGTTTCTCGGAATAACTGCTACACATTGACCATGTTTCGTTAAAGCCTCATTGTAGGGTATCGTACCATTTTCTTAAATCTCGCCTTAGCTCTTCAACTCATAACTCTACTACTTCAAAGGAACGCATGTTGTCACTGCACTCTTTTATGACTGGAAGAAAGATAAATGTTGGAAATATTATTCTTAGAAAAGGTCATCGTTGTACACAAAAAAATGTAGGCACCCCGAATTTTCCATCTCTCATTACCGCACTTTGTCAACGGGTCAATGTCCCTATCCAAGCAAATGAGGAAAAAATCCCTAACAAATGAGCCATCACCAAACAGATTTCCATGAGATTTTCAGGGGAAGAAGTGCCACGACATCTTTGTAACTACCCATTTTCAGTGAAATCAGAACAGTGGTTTTGGGACCATAAATCTGACAAGTAAATTATTATTTTAGTATTATGTTAATGTTTATGGAATGTTAGTAGGGTCGTATTAAAATTTTGATAAGAAATTTTGATGTTTGTATTATTAATTAAGTAAAAAAGACTAAATAAAAAAAGATGCAAAAGTGGAGTTCTAACTATTAAAAGGGTCGAATGGCTATTAAACTATAAAGTGAATGGACTTAGATAGTAATTATACCATTCATAAAGCTAATGGACAATTATGGACACAACTTAAGTGATTTTTAAAGTTATCAAGTAAGGTTAATTAGGTAATTTAATAAATAAGTAATAGTAAAATAATGTAAAAGTTGTATCATCTTCTACATTTGTTTTTTCCCATCGAAATTGAAGAACCAAAACACCATTTTAGGGTTTGGAGCATTCAGCTAGGTCTCTTGGCTTCCATGGTATGAATTTTAACTTCATTTTTAATGATTTATATGTTTTGAAGTCATTTTAGCTTAATCTAGCTAGCCCAGGGATCAATTTGTAAAACTGTTAGAGATTGAAGGTTATGCAATGAATGCTTTTATGTGATTCTTGATGTTTCATGAGAGATTATGAGTCCTTGTTGATAAATGAACAAGTTTTGTAAAGTGATTTTTGATGAAAATTTGCATTTAGGGACCAGTTTGTAAAAATAGTAAAATTTTATATTAAATTTATGAAATAATGATTTGTATGGGTTGGTTTAAGTCCCTATAGAAATTGCTTAGGTTGAAAGGAGAATTAAAATGCTTAGATTTCAATTTGTGAGCTTAAAGACTAAATTTTGAAATGTTAAAATGTTATGGGAAAAATAGTAATTTTGCATAAATAAGAAATGTGGATTAAATTGAATACTAGGGGTATTAAATGGATTGAATCTATCTATTAAGTCAAAATAGACCATGTACGGATTTAGATCGGGGAAAAGCTAAATCTTCGGATTAGTCGAATTCGTTTCTATGCTCTAGTCATAGAGGTAAGTTCATATGCATGGATTACTATATTCATGTAATTCAATTGTATGTTATTATGTATTTACAATGCTATTAAACCATAGGAATTTGTAGGATACAAATGACATGTCATTAGGGATTTTATGTTTTGGGTGCTGGTCTTGAATATCCTACTAATGGCTGAGGTCCTTCATTTGTTGTGGACACTCCACAGCTCGTGTGAAAAGCATCGTGTAGCTTACATTTCGACCCATAGCTCATGTGAGTAGGCCCATTTCATAGCTAGTGTTATCAATGATGTAAAGGAAAGGTTACGATTATATGTTTAAGCACACTTCGTGTAAGCTTTCCCGATTGTCCAATGATATTCTATATGGTTCAACAGGCATGAAGAGGGATTAAAAAGGTAAGTTTCGAAATGGAATTATGCATATGTTCATGAAAATGATGATGTCAGGCTTGTGCCAAGCTTGTGGTTTGGATTACATTATGTTTATACTTATTAATTGGCAATGAAATGGTAAGTTGTGTTTCATTTTCTACGAACTTACTAAGCATTATGTGCTTACGAAGTTTCTTTCCTATGTTTTATAGATTATCAGAAGCTCGATCGATTTGGAAGCTCGATCAGTTTGGAAGCTCGTCGAAGATCTATCACAATATCCAGCACAAATTTCGGTAGTTTTTTACGTTTTGGCCAAGGTTATAATGGAATGTATAGGTGGACTTGTAATCGTATTTAGTGAATGATTAATTGATGTTTTGACATGTAACATCCCGAATTAGGGCCTAGTCAAAACAGTGGTTTTGAGACCACAAATCTGAGATAAAAATAATCATTTTATGGATGTTACGCGGTCCATGATATATATGCATGGCTGTGTGAAAATATCGATGAGAAATTTCACCGATAAAGTGCCCAATTGAGTTATTAGGTCTAAATTACAATAAGTGAAAAACATATGTTCTAGTTGATTTAAGGGCTTAATTGTGATGAGATTTGAAATTTGAAGTCCTTAGTTGGTAATTAGACTATTATATGTCATTATGGACAAAAATGGACATAGGAGAGATAAAATATCAAAGTTATAATAGAAGGGCGTTTTGGTCCATTGGTTAATAAAAGAATTAAAAAGAGAAAAAATAGTGAAAATTTGTGTCCATCTTCATCCTCCTTGGCCGAATTTCTCAAGAAGCCACGGCTAGGGTTTCTTTCATCTTTCAAGCTCAAAGTAAGTCCCTTCTAGCCCCATTTTTAATGTTCTTTATATTTTTGAAATCCTCGTAGCTCGATTTAGCTATTTCTACCTTTAATTTGAGCTAGGGTTCATGGCCAAAAACATACCCATGAATGACATGCTTGTGCTTTGATGTCTAATGGAAGAATATGGAGGTTTGAGGTGTAATAAACAACTTTTACTAAGTGGTTTTTGGTGAAATTGATAAAAATGACCTAATTATAAAAATTGTAGAAACTATGTGTAAATGTCTAAATAAATGAAAAATGTGGATTGGTATAATAGGGAAAATGATTCGGGTAGGCTTGAATAATGAGAAAAACGAGTATTTTTCATTTTACGAGCTTAGGGGCAATTTTGTAATTTTGTAAAATTTTAGGGGCAAAATTGTAATTTTCTATATATCATGATTTTTGGACAGAAATGAATAATGCGTGTATTAAATAAGTTAAACGTGCTATTATAGATCAAGAGGGACGATGGATAGACATTGATTGAGGAAAAGCCAACGTTGTGGACTAAATCGCAAATTTACCATATTTTGCACCGACGTAAGTTGTGTGTAAGTAATTCAAAAACTCCAATATTACGTATTTAATATTTGTCATTATATGATACATGTATGTATGCTTTAATAAAATTGACTTGTGATGATCCAATGGAAGTTTAGTGATAGCCTCGTGTCTCAGAAGCCGAAGTGACCCAAAGGAATACTTAGGACTTGGATGTCGTGAAACCATGCTAAATGTGCCTGTGTAAGACCATGTATGGGACATGGAATCGGTGATGATATATGTGTCTATGTAAGACCATGTCTGGGACATGACATCAGCGATGATATGTGTGCCAGTGTAAGACCATGTCTGGGACATGGCATCGGCAATGATATGTGTGCTAGTGTAAGACCATGTTTGGGACATGGCATCGGCGATGATATGAGGATTCATGTAAGACCATGTCGGGGACATGGCATTGGTACTTTAATTGGTGTATGACAATCCCGAGTGTCCTTTAGTATTCCGGTGGTTCAACGGGCCATTCAAGATGTTGGGTTAAGAAGTGGATTGATATGAGTAAGAATGTACGGTACAGGTATGTACGTAAACCTCATGAGTATTGAACTCGATTCATGATGGGAAATTTAGCACGAGTAGATAGGAGTAAGATAAGCTTGATGTTTAATGACATTTAATGTCAATTTTGACTACGTTCATGTGTGTAGTATGATATTGTGGTGATAATTGATAATATGTTTAATCCACGAATATCTTGACTTATGTTGTTATTCATTTACATGCGACTTACTAAGCCTTGTTCTTACCCTTCTCTCCTTTCCCTTTTTTTTTAGCATCGTCAAGCTAGCTCGAGGATCGTGGATGTCAGAGCTCGAGTCACACTCTCAACAAATCTTTTAGGGTATAATTAGTTTACTACATTTAAGTATGGCATGTATAGGAGACTTAGTATTTTGTTATATGTGTCATATTTGTTAGCCAAAGTGATGGCTCCTTTTGGTATATTATTTCAGTTTGTATATGGCTATGAAATATGGCTCATATTGATTATTAGGTTGAAATCCCAAAATATTGTTAAATGCATGAGATGTGTTATTACTTTTGTGGTGTGTATCAACTGGTTGATAAAATGTAGAATTTGTGTTTGATGGATAAATGATGTTAATCGTATGGTCACTATATTGATAAAGGTAAAGTAATGTCTTGAATGAACTTAACAATTCAAGGAGTCCCAATTAGGTAAACTTGATATGAATTTATTATGCATGAGTTAAAGCCATGGATGTCTAAATAACCCTTTCATGCCTTGTCAATCACCATCGCCAGATGAGTGTGTGTTGGGGTTATTGAGGGTGACAAGAGGGCTTGGAAAATAGCCTCAAATTTGTCCACATGGGTAAACACACGGGTATGTGTCTAGGCCGTGTGTGGCACACGATCAGCCCTATGGGTGTGTAGTCTGGCCGTGTGTCCCTTGCACCCTAGTTTTACAAGTCAATATGCATGGTAGTAAACACATGGGCAGAGACACGACCATGTGTCTCAGCCGTGTGGAGGACACGACCTTAAGACATGGACGTGTGCCCAGGCCGTGTGAAGTTTGACCTTAAATGTGAAAATTAAATTCCTCATATGGCCTAGCACACGGGCCTGTGACTTGGCCGTGTGATATTAAATTTATGCCGATGTCATAAACAGAGAGTTACACGGCCTAGGGACACCGGCGTGTCCTTGTGCCCACACGGGCGTGTGACCTTATTTTAAGAAAATTTTCCTAATGTTCACGGTTTAGTCCCAAACCGCCTTCGATGTATGTTTTGGGCCTCGTAGTCCCATAAAAGGGATGATATGCATGTTCTTGAGTAAATTTTAAATTTCAACAAAATTTTATGGCCCAATTTTACATAGTAGTGTATGTTTAAGTCTGGTAATGCCTCGTATCCTATCTCGGTGTTGGACACGGGTAAGGAGTGTTACATTTACTGGTATTAGAGCTATGATTTAATTGGTTCTAGGACCACGTAGCGAGTGTGGAAGTCTAGATATACATGGGATATGTGTATTATGATAGTGTGACAACTCCTGACAATTGAAATTGTGTTTTATATAGTAAATGGACCCTAAATGAGCAGTTGCTGATGATGTAGAAAGTAACGCGCTTGCTCCCACCAAAAGAGCAGTGCCAGCTGATAATAGACCCGAGACGATTAGTAGAGGAGAAGGAGGTAGAGAAGCCTTTCTCCATATAATGAATAATTGGTACACCGAGTTTGGTCAGGCAAACCCGAGTGTTCAACCTCCCCCCTCCTATTCCTCAGCCTACCCTTATAGCTCCTGAAGTTGTTGAAATGGTGAGAAGGGAAAGGGCTCCGGTTGATCGAATTAGAAAGCAAGCAGTTGAAGAGTTCTGAGATAGCATTGATGATGATCCAGAAAGAGTAGAGTTTTGGCTTGAGAACACCATCCGAGTCTTTCATGAGTTGTTATGCACACCGAAGGAGTGCATGAAGTGCGTGGTATCGCTTCAAAGAGGTTTCGCTTACTAGTGGTGGAATAACCTCGTGTTGGTTGTGCCAAGGGAGAAAGTGACTTTGGAGTTTTTCCAAGAGGAATTTCGCAAGAAATATATCATTCAAAGGTTTATAGATCAAAAGAGGAAGGAGTTCCTTGAGTTGAAACAGGGAAAAATGACAGTTCCTGAATATGAGCGTGAGTTTGTGAGGCTTAGCAAATACGCTCAGGATTGTGTATCTATTGAAGCCATCATGTGTAAAAAATTTGAGGACGAGTTGAACGAAGACATTCGATTGTTGGTTGGCATCCTCGAGTTGAAGGAGTTTGTAGTATTGGTTGAAAGAGTATGCAAGGCCGAAAAATTGGCCAAAGAAAAGCGGAAAGCTGATTTGGTGTCTCGAAACTTGAAGAAGAGGCAACTGAACAAATCTTTTCAATCTTCATCTAAGAAGTTGAGAGAGTTTACTACTCGGCCTAAAGCCTCTACGCGGTATTCGAACAAGAATAGGAGTAAACAATACACGATTTCAAAAGCTCAAACTACCTCAATTGCCAGTGTTAGGAATGCTTGACCCGATAGATCAGGATGTCCCCAATGTGGGAGACGCCACTTTGGCGAGTGTCAAGGGAATGATAGAACTTATTTTAGGTGTGGTTTCTCTGATCACTTTGTTAGAGACTGCCTCGAGAGGACGAAAAGAAGAAATCTCCAAGGAACAAGGTCTGATAGTACTGCTAATAAGGGAAAACCTCAAAGGAATCTGGGTAGTGGAACGAGTAGTAAAGGTGCTCCTAGCGAGTTTGTTGTGAAACCCGAGGGCAGGGCACCTACAAGAACCTATGCCATTCGCGCTGGAGAAGAGGCCTCATCTCTTAACGTAATGACGGGTACATTTTCTATCTATGAAACTCCTATTGTTGCTTTGATTGATCCGGTGTCTACCCATTCGTATATTTGCGTGAAGTTGGTGTCTGGTATGAACTTGTTTATTGAACCTACTAAATTCGTAGTAAAGGTGTCAAACCCATTAGACAAGTATGTGTTAGTTGATCAAGTGTGTAAAAATTGCCATTTAATGACTAGAGGTCATTATTTCCTTGCTAATCTTATGCTATTACCATTCGATGAATTTGATGTAATTCTTGGTATGGATTGGTTGACCACTCAAGATGTGGTAGTGAATTGTGGAAGAAAGTTTATTCAACTGAAATGTGAGAATGGTAATGTTCTTCGAGTTGAACCAGATGAATTAAATGGCATGCCTGCAGTGATTACTTCCATGTCTACTTAGAGATGTATAAGAAAAGGGTACGAAGCTTACCTCACCTTTGTGCTGAACACTAAAGAGTCTGAGTTAAAGATTGAGTCGGTACTAGTAGTATGTGAATATTTGGATGTGTTTCCAGAAGAATTGTCTAGGTTACCTCTTATTAGGGAAGTGGAGTTTGGCATTGATTTGACTCCTGTTACTGCGCCTATTTTGATTGCCTCGTATAGGATGGCCCCAATATAATTAAAAGAGTTGAAGGTTCAGTTACAGGAGTTAACTGATAAGGGTTTCGTGAGATCGAGCTTTTCACCTTGGGGTGCTCCTGTGTTATTTGTGAAGAAGAAAGATGGTTCGATGAGACTGTGTATAGATTATTGACAGCTCAACAAGGTGACAATAAAGAACAGGTATCCTTTGCCAGGGATTGATGATCTATTTGATCAATTGAAG
Source organism: Gossypium arboreum (assembly GCF_025698485.1). Lineage (NCBI taxonomy): Eukaryota > Viridiplantae > Streptophyta > Magnoliopsida > Malvales > Malvaceae > Gossypium > Gossypium arboreum. The sequence goes on from NC_069082.1 coordinate 51,061,573, forward strand.
GGAGCCACAGTGTTATCAAAGATAGACTTGAGGTCCAGCTACTATTAGTTGCGAGTTAAAAAATCAGATGTGCCTAAGATTACTTTTAGAATGAGGTATGGCCATTATGAATTCTTCGTTATGCCATTTGGGTTAAGAAATGTTCCTACCGTGTTTATGGATTTAATGAATAGAATATTTTGGCTTTATTTGGATAAATTTGTTGTGGTGCTCATCGATGATATTTTATTTCTTCAAGAGATGAAGTAGAGCATGCCGGGCACTTGAGAACTGTTTTGCAGACTTTGAGGGACAAATAGTTGTATGCCAAGTTTAGTAAAAGTGAATTTTGGCTTCGTGAAGTCAGGTTTTTAGGACATATTGTTTCTGGAGACAGTATTAGAGTTGACCCGAGTAAGATTTCAACCATTGTAGACTGGAAACCGTCGAAGAATGTGATAAAGGTCAGAAGCTTTTTAGGCTAGGCCGATTATTACAGATGGTTTGTTAAAGGATTTTCGATGATTGCCACTCCAATGACGAAGTTGTTACAAAAGGATGTTAAGTTCAAACGGACAGAGAAGTGCCAATAGAGTTTTGAGAAACTGAAGCTTCAGTGTTAGTTCAACTTGAGCCAAGAAATGAGTTCATGATCTTCAGTGATGAATCCTTGAATGGTATGGGATGTGTGCTTATGCAGGAAGGCAGAGTGATAACCTATGCATCCAGGCAACTGAAACCGCATGAGAAAAATTACCCGACACATGATTTAGAGCTAGCTGCCATTGTGTTTGCATTAAAGATTTGGAGACACCATTTGTATGGTGAGACTTGTAGAATATTCACCTATCACAAGAGTTTGAAATACCTGATGACCTAAAAGGATTTAAATCTTAGGCAACGGAGATGGTTAGAATTGATAAAAGATTATGAGTTAAGAATTGACTATCATCTGAGAAAGGTGAATATGGTTGCCGATGTGTGACAGCCCAAAATTTACCCTAGTCAGAATGTGGTTTCGGGACCACAAAACCGAGGCATAAAAATAATTTAAAATTTATTTTGATGCCTATGATATGTGTTAATTTGTGTGTGACATTTTTGATGATTGATTTAGTGTTATAAAGGTGAATTTCACTAGAAAGGACTTAGTAGTGAACTTTGAAAGTATGAAGGGGAAATGTGTGATGACTAATTAAAGCATGCATGCAAAACAATGGACTTGCATGTCAAATTCCCTTTTATAGGTGGTGGCGGCCATGACAAAGAATATGGGCTAAACATGTCATGAAACATGTTTTGTTGGGCATTAGGGAGAAATAATAAACAAATAAGCATGGGTAAGAAAAGAATGAAAAAAATGTGTGTGAGTGTGGTATCTCCCCATTGCCGTGAGTTGTAAAGGAAGAAAGAAAAAATTGTTCATCCTTTCTTTGAGCCAAAACTAAGGAAGAAGGAGGATTTTGCTCCATTTTTTTGGTTTAGAAGAGATCTAGAAGGAGAGTTGGCTATACTTGCATCAAGATTAAGGTATGTTGAGGTTGTGTCATGAGATTCATGCTTGTTTTGGTGCTAACTTGATGTGCATGTTAGCCATGGTTCAAATCCTTGCTATGCCATGAAAAATGGAATTTGGCCAAGGTTGATATTGTGTTAAAGCCATTGCATGCTAAATGTGAAGCTTGTTGATGATGCATGCAATGATGGATTGACTACTCTTGAAATTTCTTTTTAGTGTTCTTGAGTAGGACATTGAATTCTTTGTTTAACCATGACCGAAGTTGAAAGGGTATGGTTGTGATGTATTCGCCATGGTGCATTCATGAGCATGATTTATGCTTGTTACTTGATTGGTAAAAAAATTGTGTTTGGATGGGTATGAACCCTTGAGATTGACCTTGCACCTATATGTGTATACATGTTTGCACATGATGTATTGGCATGACATATATACTATTTCAAGGTATATATTTGCTTGTGATGATGTTTCGGTTATGAAGTACATGAGAGATGTGTATTGAGCTACAATATGTAATGCGTTAGTTAGTAAAATGCATGCTGTTTTGTGTGGTATTAAGTGCATAATTGGCCTCAACATGGACATGCATATTCGGCCACATGAGGGAAATTGGTGTGCATGCATTCGGTTAGAGGCAAGCATATTGATGCCTATTCTTGGCTTAGAAAATTCGCTAAGAGGAATATTAACTAATGTGTTGAGTTCGATTCGTGATTTCGTACATATGCGACTTTGATGCCTAATGAGTATATATATTGGCTAGGTATCTTGAATTCCCTTCGATGCTCAAATGATAAAACCAATTTATTTGTTAAATTAAGCTCAAGAGCAAAGGGGAGCTAAATCCGATAAGGGGAAGGAAAAAGTCGTCGAATGGCCATCAAAATCGTTCGACCACGTCCGAGGTAAGTTTTCGAGTATCGAAACTTAGATTTTGATTCGATTGAATTAAGTAATAAGCAATCGAAATTGTGCCTTTGTATGTGGCCATTGAGCCGAAATGATATTTTTGCTAAGTGAATTGTGCATAAAAGTTGTGTTATGAAATTGAAACAAAGATGTGTATAAATGTTCGAGTGATATCCGGGCTAAGCCCGAAGGCAATTGTGCAAATTGTGACATCCGGGCTAAGCCCGAAGGCAATTGTGCGAGTTGTGATATCCGGGTTAAGTCCCGAAGGCATTTGTGCGGGTTACCATAACCGGGCTATGTCCCGAAGGCGTTTGAACGAGTAGCTATATCCGGATAAACCCGAAGGTATGTGATTCGAGAACTTTGAACTTGCTGTAAAATTTTTCAGTTAATACGCTTGTGAAATTCCCAACAACAAAGTGCGTTTAGTGTGTGCTTTGCACACTATGAGTAAGTGTATGTGCGTATTCGCTCCGATGATAAATGAGTTATCGGCCTTGACTAAGCCGTTATTAGTGTATGAATATAAGAGTTGGGATTGTGAAGTAAGCATGTCTTTGAGAAATTGTGCATATGAATTATTGTTTAGCTACTTGAATGCTATGCTTTGGTTGTGTGTATATTATGGCTCAAAACTTACTAAGCATAAATTGCTTACTCCGTTTCTTTGTTTCTCTGTTTATAGATTTTGCTCGTTAGCGATCGGATTCGGGATCATAGAAGTTGAAGTCAACCACACTATCAAAGCCCTTTTGGTACTCCTTTAGTTGAGTTTTGGATATGGCATGTATAGGACTACCCTCGGTTGTTTTAAGTACTTTGTGATGTATATGTGTGCCATGCGAAAATGGTTCGTAAAAGTGGAGTATGGAATTTGACCATATGTGGTTTGTAATTATATTTGGTTTCATGATGTGGTTATGGTTTGGAATGAGAGAGTTGGTCACATGATCAGCCATTGGAATGGCTAAATATGATCATATGTGGACCTAAGTATGACTAGACTATAGTTGGTCCATGGGAACTACAATATAGGTAAAGCCTACCTTAAAAACAGATGCTGCCAGCTGCAGTGATGTGGATGTGAAAAATCACCAAAATTTTTAGGAATGGTGTTAAATAGTGAATAAATTATTTGATCAAACCTTGACGAGTCTATTTTCATATGAAAGTAACGAAACGATCATATGAACAGTATACCAAGAGATATTAAAGTTCTCGTGAGACAGGACCAGAACGGTTTCTGGGTCCCCTGTCGCGACTTTGAAAATTTACCATAAATTATCCAGAATGAATTAGAAGTCATGCCTTATATGTGCAGATTCCTTTTTGAGTCTAGTTTTATTAGAAACAAACGGAATCAGTATTGAAACCCTGTACAGAGAGATATTGAAGTTGTAACGCGCTAAGGTCAGTGTAGTCGACCCCTGTAACATGGGTGACTTTAACTAATAAACTGTACCAATTGGCCTGACCAAAAATTCTAGAAATAAATCCATGGATGGAAATATGAGTCTAAATTCAGGGAAAATTTACGGAATCAATTTCTGAGTTGTGAAACTCGAGATATGCTTTTTAAGGCGACAGCGACGCAGTTTTCCAGCTTGCCTGGGAATGTCAAATTGGTCGGTGCCATAAGTGGTTTTGGCTTGTTACCCCTCTTGTCCGACACCGGCAACGGTCTCGGGTTCGGGGTGTTACAATTTTATTGGTATCAGAGCTGTTAAAGGATTATGAGCTGGTCATTGACTATCACCCGGGAAAGGCGAATGTGGTTGCGGATGCCTTAAGTCGTAAATCATTATTCGCTTTACGAGCGATGAATGTGCACTTGTCTGTTCGATCCGACAATGTGTTAGTAGCTGAATTGAAAGCCAAACCATTATTGATACATCAAATTCATGAAGCTCAGAAAGTCGACGACGAGTTGGCTGCAAAACGGGCTGAGTGTGTTCCGAACAAGGACTCGGAGTTTCAAATCGATGATGACGGTTGTTTGAGGTTCAAAAGTCGACTGTGTGTTCCAAAGAATTCGGAACTTATTTCGATAATTCTGAACGAAGCCCATTGTAGCCGAATGGCAATCCACCCGGGGAGTACGAAGATGTACAACGATTTGAAACGTCGGTTTTGGTGGCATGGTATGAAACGAGACATCTCTGACTTTGTTTCGAGATGTTTAATATGTCAACAAGTGAAAGCGGAACATCAAGTGCCTTCAGGATTACTTCAGCCGATCACGATACCCGAGTGCTAATAGGATCGAGTCACAATGGACTTTGTATCCGGACTGCCATTGTCAGCGAGTAAGAAGGATGCGGTTTGGGTCGTGGTAGATAGATTGATTAAGTCGGCTCACTTTGTCCCCGTACGTACGGATTTTTCAATGGTCAAACTAGCCGAATTGTACGTTTCTCAGATTGTGAGATTACACGGGGTGCCTATTTCCATCGTGTCGGATAGAGATCCGAGATTTACCTCGTGATTTTGGAAGAAGTTGCAAGAAGCTTTGGGTACCAAGTTGCATTTCAGCACCACCTTTCACCCCCAAACCGATGGTCAATTCGTGCGGATAATTCAAATACTTGAGGATATGTTGAGATGTTGCATCCTCGAGTTCAGTGGTTCATGGGAACGGTATTTGCCTTTGATTGAATTCGCTTACAACAATAGTCTTCAATCAAGTATTAAGATGGCACCCTACGAGGCTTTGTACGGTCGTAAATGCCGTACACCATTGTTTTGGACTGAGCTCGGTGAAAGCAAAATTTTTGGGGTGGATTTGATCAGAGATGCTGAACAGAAAGTGAAAGTAATCTGTGAAAGTCTGAAGATAGCCTCCGACCGTCAGAAGTCGTACGCGGATCTGAAACGAAAAGACATCGAGCATCAGGTGGGGGATAAAGTGTTTCTCAAGGTTTCGCCGTGGAAAAAGATACTCAGATTCGGCCGTAAGGGCAAGTTGAGCCCGAGGTTCATTGGGCCATATGAGATATCCGAGCAAGTCGGTCCAGTTGCATATCGTTTGATTTTGCCCCCTGAACTCGAAAAGATTCACGATGTCTTTCATGTTTCGATGCTTCGACGCTGTAGATCTGATCCATCGTACGTGATTAGTCTATCAGAGGTTGAAATACAAGCCAATATGAGTTATGAGGAAAAACCGATTCGTATCCTATCACGTAAAGTGAAAGAGTTGCGAAACAAGCGGGTTCCGCTAGTGAAAGTGTTATGGCTCAAACACGGGATAGAAGAAGCTACTTGGGAAACCGAGAACGCTATGAAAGAGCGATACCCAAGCCTATTTACCGGTAAGATTTTCGGGGACGAAAATTTTTTAAGTGGGGGAGAGTTGTGACAGCCCAAAATTTACCCTAGTCAGAATGTGGTTTCGGGACCACAAAACTTACCTCGGACGTGGTCGAACGATTTCGATGGCTATTCGACGACTTTTTCCTTCCCCTTATCGGATTTAGCTCACCTTTGCTCTTGAGCTTAATTTAACAAATAAATTGGTTTTATCATTTGAGCATCGAAAGGGGAATTCAAGATACCTAGCCAATATATATACTCATTAGGCATCAAAGTCGCATATGTACGAAATCACGAATCGAACTCAACACATTAGTTAATATTCCTCTTAGCCGAATTTTCTAAGCCAAGAATAGGCATCAATATGCTTGCCTCTAACTGAATGCATGCACACCAATTTCCCCTCATGTGGCCGAATATGCATGTCCATGTTGAGGCCAATTATGCACTTAATACCACACAAAAACAGCATGCATTTTACTAACTAACGCATTACATATTGTAGCTCAATACACATCTCTCATGTACTTCATAACCGAAACATCATCACAAGCAAATATATACCTTGAAATAGTATATATGTCATGCCAATACATCATGTGCAAACATGTATACACATATAGGTGCAAGGTCAATCTCAAGGGTTCATACCCATCCAAACACAAATTTTTTTACCAATCAAGTAACAAGCATAAATCATGCTCATGAATGCACCATGGCCGAATACATCACAACCATACCCTTTCAACTTCGGTCATGGTTAAACAAAGAATTCAATGTCCTACTCAAGAACACTAAAAAGAAATTTCAAGAGTAGTCAATCCATCATTGCATGCATCATCAACAAGCTTCACATTTAGCATGCAATGGCTTTAACACAATATCAACCTTGGCCAAATTCCATTTTTCATGGCATAGCAAGGATTTGAACCATGGCTAACATGCACATCAAGTTAGCAACCAAAACAAGCATGAATCTCATGACACAACCTCAACATACCTTAATCTTGATGCAAGTATAGCCAACTCTCCTTCTAGATCTCTTCTAAACTGCTTGAAGTAGGCCATCCAGAAATACGGGCAATACTAGTGGCGGTCAGAGAGGGGTGAGAGATGCTACAACAAGACCCGAGGCTCGTGCTCCCGCTAGGACCTATGCCATACGCGCACGCGAGGATGCTGCCTCACCAGATGTCATTACCGGTACATTCACTCTTTTCGATACTAATGTGATTGCTTCGATTGACCCTGGTTTTACTCATTCTTATATATGCGAAACCCTAGCATCCAGTAAGACTTTGCCTATTGAGTCTCTGAGTTTGTAATTGGTGTCAAACCCTTGGGTCATTACGTGCTCATCAACAAAGCGTGTAAGAAAAGTCCCCTAGTATTTCGAGGTTCTTGTTTTCCGGCGGACTTGATGCTTTTGCCATTCGATGAATTCGACGTTATTCTTGGTTTGGATTGGTTGACCATGCACGATGCGGTTGTAAATTACAAAAGCAAGACTATTGATCTGAGGTACACGAATAACGAGATAATTCGGGTTGAGTCTATGGACTTAAAGGGGTTGCCAGCTGTAATATCAGCAATGTTGGCTCAATCGTAAGAAAAGGGTGCGGCGTACCTTGCGTATGTGCTCGATGACAAGGAGTCGGAAAAGAAACCCGAATTTGTGCGGTGGTTTGTGAATACCGGATGTTTTCCTCGAAGAATTGCGGGTTTACCACATGTTCGGAAATAGAGTTTGGCATCGAATTGGTACCTGGTACCACTCCAATTTCGATAGCTCCGTATCGTATGGCACCAACGGATTAAAGGAGTTGAAAGCTCAGTTGCAAGAATTGGTGGATAGAGGTTTTGCTCGTCCGAGTTTTTCACCTTGGGGAGCGCCAGTGTTGTTTGTGAAAAAGAAGGATGGAACCATGAGGCTGTGCATCGACTATCGTCAGCTTAATAAAGCGACGATAAAGAACAAATATCCGTTACCGCGTATCGATGATTGGTTCGATCAACTAAAGGGAGCCTCAGTGTTCTCGAAAATAGATTTGAGATCGGGCTATTATCAGTTGCGAATTCAACATTCGAACGTACCCAAGACTGCCTTCAGAACGAGATATGGTCACTACGAGTTCCTAGTGATGCCGTTTGGGCTTACTAATGCCCCTGCGGTATTTATGGATTTGATGAACCGGATCTTCAGACCATATTTGGATCGGTTCATAGTCGTGTTCATTGATGACATCTTGGTCTATTCTAGAAATGAGACCGAACATGCTGAACACATGAGGTTAGTGCTGCAAATTTTACGGGATAATCAATTATATGCTAAGTTCAAGAAGTGTGAGTTACGTTAAGAGAGGTTAGCTTCTTGGGTCATGTGGTATCTGCATCGGGTATTCGAGTCGACAGAACAAAATTTCAGCCAGACTTAATTAGAAGCCTCAGAAATATTACTGAGGTTCGAGCTTTTTGGGGCTTCTAGGTTATTACCGACGATTTGTAAAGGTTTCTCAACGATAGCCACGCCAATGACGGCTACTCCAAAAGGATGTTAAGTTCGAATGGACGGAGAAATGTCGAAAAGTTTCGATCAACTGAAAACTTATTTGACCGAAGCCCCAATTCTAGTGCAACCCGAATCGGCAAAGAGTTTGTCATCTATAGTGACGCCTCCCTACTTGGGTTAGGTTGCGTATTGATGCAAGAAGGTCGAGTTGTAGCCTATCGTCGAGACAATTAAAGCCACATGAGAAAAATTATCCGACCCATGATCTCGAATTGGTCATTAAATCGTATTCGCCTTTAAAGATATGGCGACATTACTTATTTAGTGAGAAGTGCCATGTGTATTCGGATCACAAAAGTCTCAAATATTTGATGACTCAAAGAGACTTAAATCTGCGACAAAGACGTTGGTTCGAGTGTTAAAGGATTATGAGCTGGTCATTGACTATCACCCGGAAAGGCGAATGTGGTTGCGGATGCCTTAAGTCGTAAATCATTATTCGCTTCTGAGCGATGAATGTGCACTTGTGCATTCGATTCGACAATGTGTTAGTAGCTGAATTGAAAGCCAAACCATTATTGATACATCAAATTCATGAAGCTCGAAAAAGTCGACGACGAGTTGGCGCAAAACGAAATGAGTGTGTTCCGAACAAGGACTCGGAGTTTCAAATCGATGATGACATTGTTTGAGGTTCAAAACTTCATTGTGTGTTCCAAAGAATTGAACTTATTTCGATAATTACGAGCGAAGCCCATTGTAGCCGAATGGCAATCCACCCGGGAGTACGAAGATGTACAATGATTTGAAACGTCGGTTTTGGTGGCATGGTATGAAACGAGACATCTCGACTTTGTTTGAGATGTTTAATATGTCAACAAGTGAAAGCGAACATCAAGTGCCTTCAGGATTACTTCAGCCGATCACGATACCCGAGTGGAAATGGGATCGAGTCACAATGGACTTTGTATCCGGACTGCCATTGTCAGCGAGTAAGAAGGATGCGATTTGGGTCGTGGTAGATAGATTGACTAAGTCGGCTCACTTTGTCCCCGTACGTACGGATTTTTCAATGGTCAAACTAGCTGAATTGTACGTTTCTCAGATTGTGAGATTACACGGGTGCCTATTTCCATCGTGTGGGATAGAGATCCGAGATTTACCTCGCGATTTTGGAAGAAGTTGCAAGAAGCTTTGGGTACCAAGTTGCATTTCAGACCGCCTTTCACCCCAAACCGATGGTCAATTAAATGCGGATAATTCAAATACTTGAGGATATGTTGAGATGTTGCATCCTCGAGTTCGATGGTTCATGGGAGCGGTATTTGCCTTTGATTGAATTCGCACAACAATAGTCTTCAATCAAGTATTAAGATGGCACCCTACGAGGCTTTGTACGGTCGTAAATGCCGTACACCATTGTCTGACCGAGCTCGGTGAAAGCAAAATTTTTGGGGTGGATTTGATCGGAGATGCTTTGAATGTAAAGTGAAAGTAATCTGTGAAAGTCTGAAGATAGCCTCCGACCATCAGAAGTCGTACGCGGATCTGAAACGAAAAGACATCGAGCATCAGGTGGGGGATAAAGTGTTTCTCAAGGTTTCGCCGTGGAAAAAGATATTCAGATTCGGCCGTAAGGGCAAGTTGAGCTCGAGGTTCATTGGGCCATATGAGATATCCGAGCGAGTCGGTCCAGTTGCATATCGTTTGATTTTGCCCCCTGAACTCGAAAAGATTCACGATGTCTTTCATGTTTCGATGCTTCGACGCTATAGATCTGATCCATCGCACGTGATTAGTCCATCAGAGGTTGAAATACAAGCCAATATGAGTTATGAGGAAAAACCGATTCGTATCCTATCACGTAAAGTGAAAGAGTTGCGAAACAAGCGGGTTCCGCTAGTGAAAGTGTTATGGCTCAAACACGAGATAGAAGAAGCAACTTGGGAAACCGAGAACGCTATGAAAGAGCGATACCCAAGCCTATTTACCGGTAAGATTTTCGGGGACGAAAATTTCTTAAGTGGGGGAGAGTTGTGACAGCCCAAAATTTACCCTAGTCAGAATGTGGTTTCGGGACCAAAAAACCGAGGCATAAAAATAATTTAAAATTTATTTTGATGCCTATGATATGTGTTAATTTGTGTGTGACATTTTTGATGATTGATTTAGTGTTATAAAGGTGAATTTCACTAGAAAGGACTTAGTAGTGAACTTTGAAAGTATGAAGGGGAAATGTGTGATGCCTAATTAAAGCATGCATGCAAAACAATGGACTTGCATGTCAAATTCCCCTTTTTATAGGTGGTGGCCGGCCATGACAAAGAAATATGGGCTAAACATGTCATGAAACATGTTTTGTTGGGCATTAGGGAGAAATAATAAACAAATAAGCATGGGTAAGAAAAGAATGAAAAAAAAAATGTGTGTGAGTGTGGTATCTCCCCCATTGCCGTGAGTTGTAAAGGAAGAAAGAAAAAAATTTGTTCATCCTTTCTTTGAGCCAAAACTAAGGAAGAAGGAGGGATTTTTGCTCCATTTTTTTGGTTTAGAAGAGATCTAGAAGGAGAGTTGGCTATACTTGCATCAAGATTAAGGTATGTTGAGGTTGTGTCATGAGATTCATGCTTGTTTTGGCTGCTAACTTGATGTGCATGTTAGCCATGGTTCAAATCCTTGCTATGCCATGAAAAATGGAATTTGGCCAAGGTTGATATTGTGTTAAAGCCATTGCATGCTAAATGTGAAGCTTGTTGATGATGCATGCAATGATGGATTGACTACTCTTGAAATTTCTTTTTAGTGTTCTTGAGTAGGACATTGAATTCTTTGTTTAACCATGACCGAAGTTGAAAGGGTATGGTTGTGATGTATTCGGCCATGGTGCATTCATGAGCATGATTTATGCTTGTTACTTGATTGGTAAAAAAATTTGTGTTTGGATGGGTATGAACCCTTGAGATTGACCTTGCACCTATATGTGTATACATGTTTGCACATGATGTATTGGCATGACATATATACTATTTCAAGGTATATATTTGCTTGTGATGATGTTTCGGTTATGAAGTACATGAGAGATGCGTATTGAGCTACAATATGTAATCGTTAGTTAGTAAAATGCATGCTGTTTTGTGTGGTATTAAGTGCATAATTGGCCTCAACATGGACATGCATATTCGCCACATGAGGGAAATTGGTGTGCATGCATTCGGTTAGAGGCAAGCATATTGATGCCTATTCTTGGCTTAGAAAATTCGCTAAGAGGAATATTAACTAATGTGTTGAGTTCGATTCGTGATTTCGTACATATGCGACTTTGATGCCTAATGAGTATATATATTGGCTAGGTATCTTGAATTCCCTTCGATGCTCAAATGATAAAACCAATTTATTTGTTAAATTAAGCTCAAGAGCAAAGGGAGCTAAATCCGATAAGGGAAGGAAAAAGTCGTCGAATAGCCATCGAAATCGTTCGACCACGTCCGAGGTAAGTTTTGAGTATCGAAACTTAGATTTTGATTCGATTGAATGAAGTAATAAGCAATCGAAATTGTGCCTTTGTATGTGGCCATTGAGCGAAATGATATTTTGCTAAGTGAATTGTGCATAAAAGTTGTGTTATGAAATTGAAACAAAGATGTGTATAAATGTTCGAGTGATATCGGGCTAAGCCCGAAGGCAATTGTGCAAATTGTGACATCGGGCTAAGCCCAAGGCAATTAATGCGAGTTGTGATATCCGGGTTAAGTCCGAAGGCATTTGTGCGGGTTACCATAACGGGCTATGTCCCGGCGTTTGAGCAGTAGCTATATCCGGATAAACTCCGAAGGTATGTGATTCGAGAACTTTGAACTTGCTGTAAAAATTTTCAGTTAATACGCTTGTGAAATTCCCAACAACAAGAGTGCGTTTGTGTGTGCTTTGCACACTATGAGTAAGTGTATGTGCGTATTCGCCTCGATGATAAATGAGTTATCGGCCTTGACTAAGCCGTTATTAGTGTATGAATATAAGAGTTGGGATTGTGAAGTAAGCATGTCTTTGAGAAATTGTGCATATGAATTATTGTTTAGCTACTTGAATGCTATGCTTTGGTTGTGTGTATATTATGGCTCAAACTTACTAAGCATAAATTGCTTACTCCGTTTCTTTGTTTCTCTGTTTATAGATTTTGCTCGTTAGCGATCGGATTCGGGATCATAGAAGTTGAAGTCAACCACACTATCAAAGCCCTTTTGGTACTCCTTTAGTTGAGTTTTGGATATGGCATGTATAGGACTACCCTCGGTTGTTTTAAGTACTTTGTGATGTATATGTGTGCGCCATGCGAAAATGGTTCGTAAAAGTGGAGTATGGAATTTGACCATATGTGGTTTGTAATTATATTTGGTTTCATGATGTGATTATGGTTTGGAATGAGAGAGTTGGTCACATGATCAGCCATTGGAATGGCTAAATATGATCATATGTGGACCTAAGTATGACTAGACTATAGTTGGTCCATGGGAACTACAATATAGGTAAAGCCTACCTTAAAAACAGATGCTGCCAGCTGCAGTGACGTGGATGTGAAAAATCACCAAAATTTGTAGGATTGGTGTTAAATAGTGAATAAATTATGCAATCGAACCTTGACGAGTCTATTTTCATATGAAAGTAAAGAAACAATCATATGAACAGTATACTGAGAGATATTAAAGTTCTCGTGAGACAGGACGAGAACGGTTTCTGGGTCCCCTGTCGCGACTTTGAAAATTTACCATAAATTATCCAGAATGAATTAGAAGTCATGCCTTATATGTGCAGATTCCTTTTTGAGTCTAATTTCATTAGAAACAAACGGCATCAGTATTGAAACCCTGTACAGAGAGATATTCAAGTTGTAACGCGCGAAGGTCAGTGTAGTCGACCCCTGTAACATGGATGACTTTAACTAATAAACTGTACCAATTGGCCTGACCAAAAATTCTAGAAATAAATCCATGGATGGATATATGAGTCTAAATTCAGGGAAAATTTACAGAATCAGTTTCCGAGTTGTGAAACTCGAGATATGCTTTTTAAGGCGACAGCGACGCAGTTTTCCAGCTTGCCTGGGAATGTCAAATTGGTCGGTGCCATAAGTGGTTTTGGCTTGTTACCCCTCGTGTCCGACACCGGCAACGGTCTCGGATTCGGGGTGTTACACGATGCCTTAAGTAGAAAACCTTTGTTTGCTTTAAGAGCCATGGATGCTCGGTTAGCCTTATCAACCAATGGTGATATCGTAGCAGAGCTAAGAACTAGGTCGATGTTCCTTCAAGAAATTTGTGAAGCTCAGAGTAACAATAATGAGTTGCAAGCCAAGAGAACTCAGTGCGAGTTGAGTTCTGAATCTAATTTTCGGGTTGATTTTGATGGTTGCTTGATGTTCCGAGATAGAATTTGTGTTCCTAAAGACACCGAATTGATTCATAAGATTTTGAATGAGGCACATAATGGTCATTTTTCAGTACGCCTCAGTAGTACTAAAATGTACAATAACTTGAAGAAAATATATTGGTGGGATGGTATGAAGAGAGATATTTTCAAGTTTGTTGCTAGATGCTTAATTTGTCAACAAGTAAGAGTTGAACACCAGGTGCCTTCAGGATTACTACAGCCTATCATGGTTCTCGTGAAAATGGGATCGAATTACCATGGATTTTGTATCGGGCTTACCTTTGACACCGAGTAAGAAAGATACGGCGTGGGTCGTTGTGGAGCGATTGACAAAGTCAGCCCATTTCATCCCTGTACGTATCGACTACTCACTTGATGAACTAGCTGAACTATATATTTCTAAATTTGTGAGACTTCACGAAATACCCTTATCAATCATATCGGATAGAGATCCGAGGTTTATCTCACGGTTTTAGAAAAGGTTGTTTAAGAGCGACATCAGATAGAAAAAAGTCTTATGTTGATTTGAAAAGAAAAGAAATTGAGTTTCGAGTGGGTGATAAGGTATTTTTGAAAGTATCCCCATGGAAAAAGGTTATGAGATTCAGCAGGAAGGGCAAGTTAAGTCCTCGCTTAAGTCCTCGCTTCATAGGACATTACGAGATCACCGAAAGGATAGGACCAATAGCATATCGGTTGGCTTTACCACAAAAATTGGAAAATATCCATGACGTATTCCATGTGTCTATGTTGCGCCGTTATAGATCGGACACGTCGTATGTGATATCACCGATGGAAGTTGAGATTCGACCGGACATGACTTAAGGTGAAGAGCCGATCAAGATCTTGGATTGGGAAGTCAAATAGTTGAGAAACAAGAATATCACCTTAGTAAAAATGTTATGGCATAGGCATGGGATAGAGGAGGCTACATGGGAGCCTGAGGAAGCCATGAGAAATCGATACCTGCACTTGTTTCCCGATAAGATTTTGGGGGACGAAAATCCCTAAGGGGGAGAATTGTAGGGGGAGAATTGTAACATCCCGAATTAGGGCCTAGTCGAAACAGTGGTTTTGAGACCATAAATCCGAGATAGAAATAATCATTTTATGGATGTTACGAGGTTCATGATATATATGCATGCCTGTATGAAAATATCGATGAGAAATTTTACCGATAGAGTGCCTAATTGAGTGATTAGGACTAAATTGCAATAAGTGAAAAACATGTGTTCTAGATGATTTAAGGGCTTAATTATGATGATATTTGAAATTTGAAGTCCTTATTTGGCAATTAGACTATTATATGTCATTATGGACAGAAATGGACATAGGAGGGATAAAATATCAAAGTTATAATGGAAGGGCATTTTGATCCATTGGTTAATAAAAGAATTAGAATGGGAAAAGTAGTCAAAATTTGTGTCCACATCCTCCTTGGCCGAATTTCCCAAGAAGTCATAGCTAGGGTTTCTTTGATCTTTCAAGCTCAAAGTAAGTGCATTCTAGCCCTGATTTTAATGTTCTTTATATTTTTGAAATCCTTGTATCTCGATTTAGCTATTTCTACCTTTAATTTGAGCTAGGGTTCATGTTCAAAAACCTACCCATGAATGACATGCTTGTGCTTTGATGTCTAATGGAAGAATATGGAGGTTTTAGGTGTGATAAACAACATTCACTAGGTGGCTTTTGGTGAAATTGATAAAAAGGACCTAATTGTAAAAGTTGTAGAAACTATGTGTAAATGTGTGAATAAATGAAAAATATGGGTTGGTATAAGAGGGAAAATGATTCCATTAGGCTTGAATAATGAGAAAAATGGGTACTTTTCATTTTACGAGCCTAGGGGCAATTTTGTAATTTTGTAAAATTTTAGGGGCAAAATTGTAATTTTTCCATATCGTGATTTTTGGTCTGAAATGAATATCCATGTATTAAATAAGCTAAATGTGCTATTATAGATCAAGAGGGACGAAGGATAGACCTTGATCAAGGAAAAGCCAAGGTTGTGGACTAAACCGCAAATTTGCCATATTTTGCACCGAGGTAAGTTGCGTGTAAGTAATTCAACAACTCCAATATTACGTATTTAATATTTGACATTATATGATACATGTATATATGCTTTAATAAAATTGTCTTGTGATGATCCAATGGAAGTTTTGTGATAGCCTCATGTCTCAGAAGCCTGAGCGACCCAAAGGAATACTAAGGACTTGGATGTCGTGTCACCGTGCTAAATGTGACTGTGTAAGACCATGTCTGGCACATGGCATCAGCGATGATCTATGTGCCTGTGTAAGACCATGTCTGGGACATGGCATCGATGATGATATGTGTGCCAGTGTAAGACCATGTCTGGGACATGGCATCAGCGATGATATGTATGTCAGAATAACACCATGTCTGGGACAGGGCATTGGTGATGATATGTGTGCCAGTGCAAGACCATGTCTAGGACGTGGCATCGACAATGATATGTTGATTCATGTAAGACCATGTTAGGGACATGGCATTGGTTTTTTAATTGGTGTATGACAATCCTGAGTGTCCTTTTAGTATTTCGGTGGTTCAATGGGCCATTCAAGATGTTGGGTTAAAAAGTGGAGTGTTATGAGTAAGAATGTACGGTACAGGTATGTACGTAAACCTCATGAGTACTGAACTCGATCCATGATGGGAAATTTAGCATGAGTAGAAAGGAGTAAATAAAACTTGATGTTTAATGACATTTAATGTCAATTTCGACTACGTTCAAGTGTGTAGTATGATATTGTGGTGATAATTGGTAATATGTTAATTCAAGAATATCTTGACTTATGTTGTTATTTATTTGCATGCAACTTACTAAGCCCTATGCTCACCCTTCTCTCCATTCCCTTTTCTTTTAGCATCTTCAAGCTAGCTCGGGGATCGTGGACGCCGGAGCTCGAGTCACACAATCAACAAATCTTTTGGGGTATAATTAGTTTACTATATTTAAGTATGGCATGTATAGGGGACTTAGTATTTTTTTTATATGTGTCATATTTGGTAGCCAAAGTGATGGCTCCTTTTGGTATATTATTCCATTTTGTATATGGCCATGAAATATGCTCATAATGATTATTGGGTTGAAATCCCTAAATATTGTTACATGCATAAGATGTGTTATTACTTTTGTGGAGTGTGTCAAATGGTTGATAAAATGTGGAATTTATGTTTCATAGATAAATGATGCCAATCGGTATGGTCACTATATTAATAAAGGTAAAGTAATGTATTGAATGAACTTAACAAGTCAATGAGTCCCAATTAGGTAAACTTGATATGAATTTATTATTCATGAGTTAAAGCCATGGATGTCTAAGTAACCCTTTTATGCCATGTCAACCACCATTGGCATATGAGTGTGTGTTAGGGTTGTTGAGGGTGACAAGAGGGCTTGGAAAATAGCCTCAAAGTTGTCCACATGAGTAGACACATGGGCATGTGTCTAGGCTGTGTGTGACACACGGTCAGCCCCACGGGCATGTAGTCCGACCGTGTGTCCCTTGCACCCTAGTTTTACAAGTCAGTATGCTTGGTGATAACCACACGGGCAGAGACACGGCTGTGTGGAGGACACGACCTTAAGACATGGGCGTGTGCCCAGGCCGTGTGAAGTCTGCACCATAAATGCAATAATTAAATTCGCAACACGGCCTAGCACACGGTCATGTGACTTGGTCATTTTATATTAAATTTATGTTGATGTCACAAACAGAGAGTTACACGGCCTCGGGACACAGGTGTGTCAAGGGACACGTGCGTGTCAAGGGCACACAGGCGTGTCCTTATGTCTACACGAGCGTGTAACCCTATTTTAAGAAATTTTTTCTAAAGTTCACAGTTTAGTCCTGAGCTGGCATCGATGTATGTTTTGTGCCTTGTAGGCCCATATAAGGGACGATATGCACGTTCTTGAATAAATTTTAAATTTGAACGAAATTTCATGGCCCAATTTTACATTGTAACATCCCGAAATAGGGCCTAAACGGAACAGTGGTTGCGAAACCACAAATCCAAGGTAGAAAAATTTATTTTATTATTATTTTGAGGTTCATGATATGATTGCATGATTGTGTGAAAATTTCGTGATGAAATTCTATGCATAAAGTGCTTAAGTTGATATTAAGGACTAAATCGAATAATTTGCAAAACTTGCATTCTAGAAGTTTTTAGTATGAAATTGCTTTGGAATATTAATTAGGAGGGTTTAAATAACAATTTGACCAATTTCTAAGTTCATGGAGAAAATAGGACATGGATGGAATTTTTGAAAGTTTAATAAGGAAGGGCATTTTGGTCATTTGGATATTAAATGAAATAAAAAGGGAAAAATAACACAAAATTCATCATCTTCTTCATTAGCACGAAATTTCAAGGGTTCTCCATAGCTAGGGTTTGTTCAAGCTTTCAAGCTCCATAGTAAGTGATTCCAAGCCCCATTTTTAATGTTCTTTACGTTTTCGGAGTCCCGGTAGCTCGATAAAGCTTATGCTAGCAATAATTTAAGTTAGGGTTCATATCTGGAAAAATACCCATAGGTGAAAAGTGTTTACTTTGATGTTTTATGATGGAATATGAGGTTTTAAATTATGTTAGACAACTTGTGCTACTCGGTTTTAAGTGAAAACGAGTAAAAGGGCTTAATCAGTAAAAATATCTAATAGTCATAAGCACATGTTAGAGTGTGAATTTGATGTTGTCATAGAAGGGAAAAATGATCAGCATGTCATAAAACATAAGAAAATAGGATGAAATTTAAATTATGAGCCTTGGGGAAAAAGTGCAAATATGTGAAAGTTTAGGGGCAAAAATGTAATTTTGCCAAAGTTTGGGTCAATGACTGTTTTGATAAATGTGAATATTAAATAAGTTAAATTTGCTATTATAGATCAAGAAGATCGAAATTCGGGAGTAGATAGGGGAAAAGAAAAAGTAAAGGACTAAATTGTAAAGTTTAGTCACATTTTGTATGGAGGTAAGTTTACAGTAAATAAATGCAATATTCTTTTATTTTACATTATTATTGTCAATTTTCAGCATTTATATACTTATTTTTTTGAGAATATTTAAAGTCGAATTAAAGCCGAAGTGACAGAGAAAAAACATTAGGAAGCCCCGTTTGAACCTTAGGAATGTTAGGATATTGGGGTTGACAGACGGAGACGGAGACGAAATGAGCCATGTAAGTCTATATCAGTTATATGACTTTGGAGACAGGAATGAGCCATGTAAGCCCATATTATATATATATATATGGCATTGGAGACAGGAATAATTCATGTAAGTCCATGTCGAAGACATGGCATTGGCAGGATATTGATAGACAGGAACGACCCTAGTATCCTTAGTATTCCGAGTGGTTCAACGGGTCATTGTACACGTTAAATTACGATGAATTATCAGCAAAAGGGAGGTAGATTATATTTATGAATAGTGAAAGGTCGGTAAGAAAGAAGGTAAGTGAGTAAAGAAGAAGGTAGAAAATGAGAAGTAAAGAAAGTTTATGAGGCTAAGTGACATTATGTATAATTATTCATTATGTTGAATGTTGTAATTAATTTTCTTGTAAGCTTACTAAGCCTAGTGCTTACTCTCTTTATTTTCTTTTTCTTATAGTTTTTATCAAGCCACTAGGGGATCAAAGGAAACATCGGAGACCCGATCACACTATCGAAGAAATCACATTAGTATAGTTAGACATTTCGTTTTGTGTATGGCATGTATAGGAACTTGGTTTCTTTTGATATGATATGATCAATGAATGATGTGTAAATACTTGCTAGTGATTAGCTAATAGAGTGGCTGATGATATACATTTTTAATAGTATGTATGATTAAGTAGTAACTATCACATGAAATAACGGGATTTTGAAAAATCACAAGAAATTGTAGAGACATGGGTTGATGGTGAATAATATATGAAATTAAATCTCATTGTGTCTATTTTCATATGGAATAAGCAAAATAGGTAAAGGTTTTTTATTTTATAGGGTATCTGAGTTTTGGTGAAATAGGGCCAGAGCGATTTCTGGATCCCCTATTCCAACTTTATAAATTCACCATAAATTTTACAAAAATAATTAGGTGGTTTACTTTAAATGGTTAGAATCCTTATTGAATCTAGTTTTAATAGAAACAAACGGTATAGTCTTATGATTTTTGTACAGATAGAAAAGTGGTTCGTAGTAAGTAGAGGCTAGTGCAGTAGAATTCTGAAATAGGGGTAACTTTAACTAATAAACTGTACTAATTGGCTAAGTCAAAAATTCTAGAAAAAAATTAGTAGATAGATATATGAGTCTAGTTTCAGGAAAAATTTACAGATCTTAATTTTGAGTTTTTAAACTTGAGAAATGAATTTTTAAGCAACCATGACGCAGAAAAATAATTTATTCCGAAAATTAAAATAAGTGGTTTGGAGTTGTTTAAAAGGTAAGATAAGTTTAGTAACACCTAAAGCTTGACTCCGGTGACGGTTTCGGGCGTGGGGGTGTTACATACATAGTAGTGTTTGTTCAAGTCCGATAATGCCTTATATCCTGTCCTGGTGTTGGACACAAGTAAGGGGTGTTACATGGTATGTATAAATTATCTTGGTTGATGTCACTTGATGCCTTGATGGTTTGTGCCATTGTGCTATGTCATGTTGCATGTATTGGAATGGTTCATATGGTATATTTTAAGGTATCCTGAATATGGTAAGGTTATGGCATGTTTTGAAAGGCATTTGAATTAATAGTTGATGAATGAAGACTGGGAAAATATGCATTTTTAGGTAAGTCTTGATGTTTGCAATTGAGGTGTCGTGAATGGCATATTGTGTAACTCCCCAAAATCTAAGCATTTATTTTTGTTGTTGTGTTACACACAAATGCATGTCTGCTTTAGTGGTTAAGTGTCTTGGGAAGAGTCTGAGGAGTCTTGGGTTCAAACCTTGGCTTGTACAAAGTTTTGTTTTTACTTGATTAAACCTTGTCTCTAGTCAGTAGGTTTTTTAAATAAATTTGGGTAAAACTTGTCATAAAATGCCTACTAGTCTAGGCGATAGTGGCGTGTGGATTGTTCCTTAGGTCTAAGGTTCGAGGCTTGGCGAGGAAAAAGGATGATTTTATTTTGCTACAAATGTTGTGGAAGTGTCCTAAGTTGACTAAAACTGAGGTATTTGAATGGTGTTGAGAAGTGTATGTTGGAGAGAGTTATGGACGGATTGGGTGAGTGATTTTAGGAGTAGTGTGGGGAGAAAAATTTGGAGATCTTGAAAGGATATGGATAGTGATCAGTTGGAGAGATTTGAGGAGCCAAAGAAGGAGAGTGCTAGGGATGCCAATTGGGGGAATTTCGTTTTGGCAAAAATCGATCATAGGACCTTTTACTTTGAATGTCGAAATTGTGTTCTCATTTTGCTATCAAATTTTGGTAGCTTTTACCTTTTCCTTCTTTTGCGTTTTGGTTGAGGCCGAATTGACCATTTGGGTATTTTCTTCTACTCTTACTCTTACTTCCTCAATCATTCTCCTTTGGCCAAATATACCATTTCCCCCTCTTTCGACTCTCGTGGTTATAGAGTTCATTCCTATCCATCTTGCTATTATGACCGAATACCCCTTACTTCTTTTCTCTTTTCTCCCTCCAAATCGTTCCTCTTACTGTCTCTTTCAATTTGGTAGTCAGGCCGAATACTCCATCCCTTTCATTTGCGGTTTGGCTCCTGTTCTTAGACAAATCTGTAAGTACTCTCACACTTTTTAAGCCAAATACCCCTTTCTCTTATTGCCGATTCTTATCTTCCTTCTCTTGTGTGGTGTTCTTTTGGTGTTTAGAACTTCTCGAGGAGTGAAGGAGTTTTCTATTAAATACTGAAGCAATCGAAACCTTTCCCTCACCTCTCGATTAAAGGTAACTCTGCTTGCAATTACTGTGTTCAACTAGGGCATGACTTGTATACGAGGGTGTTGGTCGATTGCCCTATTTTCTTCTATCTCTAGTTTTTATGTTTTCAATAAGCCAGTATATTGGTTCAAGTCATGTGTTTATGCAATCATCGTTAGTAGATTTCGCTGATAATGCAGCTATTTGAGAAAGAAGGTGAAGTCGGCCTTCGTCAATGGTTTAAACAGGCTAAACCACACTCTTTCAGTCAAGGCAAGTATCAAATGTTACTTTGAGTTAAGTGATAGAAAAAGGGTGATTAACCCTATTATCAAGCGTTTAACAAAATACCTTGATTGAATGTAGGTTTTGTGCTCGTGCGCTATTCGCACATTTTCATTAACAGGTGTGTAACCATACTGCTATATTCGTCAGTCGACAAAAGTCGAAATAGGAGACCGTCGGCACTATACGAGCGTGCAATCGCTCGTTTGGTAGTCCAAATGCCTAAACGAGGGCGTAAGATCGTTAAGGCTGACCATGGGAGATTTCATGGTTTAAGGCTGATTTGGGCCATGATGGGTCGAAATGGACCATGTAGGCCCCATAGGCTCGTGGGCCCTACATGGGTAAACCACACGGAAATGTAGAGATTATTGGTCCAGGCTATGTAAACCACACGACCAAGGCTATTTTAGGGCTTTGTGGGCCACAGGAGCGTGTGGGCTCACATGGGCCGTAATATTGGCCTTAGGCACATATTCACTGTTTGATTGTAAGGTTGCATGGGTCACCCAAGACGACTGTGGACTACTATTGGGTCAAAAAGTATACCTTGACCCCAATTTGGGAAAATGACTGATATACCCCTATGATATGTATGACTGTAATTGAGCATGACATGTTTCATACATGTATGATATTATGACATGACATATTGCATGGGGATAGGTTTGTTATATTTGGAGGAAGTGTATTGTACTGGCAGCTCTGCTACATATACTGTTTAGTGTCGCAACCGATGCTATATTTTAGAGTGTAGGGATGGGTGGGTTGATTTCATCCCCACATGGAGTGCAGGACTAGACGGAGTGGAGTGTAGATGATGGATGGGTAGGATTTCTATTTGCATTTTGTTACTGTTAATGAAATGGGCTAAGGCCACAATGATACTGATACTGCAATGGCCTAAGGTCCAAACTGGAAATGAACTGTTACTAAAACGGGCTTAGTCCCAGATTGTGATTACAACTGTATGACTGATTGTTTGTTTAATAAGGGATTACACACTGAGTTTTCATAAACTCACCCTTCTACTTTTCTGCGAAGGTTATCCTTAGGCAGATTGGTGCTGTGAGGGACTCGATGGTGGCCACACAAATGCATTTGCTTTCTTTTTTAACTTTTAACTTATAAGTATTTAATTTGGTGTTTTGTTTTGTAATAAGGCCTCTCTAAGTTTTTATTTTAATTTGGGATTTATTTACTTGATTCATATCTGCTAGTGGTATGTCACAGATTTTCAAAAAGATAAATGCTTTTCAAACACCACGTATACGCAACATATTTTAAAAAGCTTCTGCAACAAACCTTGTTTTTAAAATGTAATGAGAATCTAATATGTTTAACATTTTGCTAAGACAACTTGAGTTTTAACAATGAACAAGATATCCTAAACGTACGTTAAGTTCGCAAAGGGGTTTTAATATAACACGTATATTTCAACTAGATTATAATTTTCGAAACGCACTTCAATGTGACATCGTAGATTCAGCCATAACGTCTAGGCCGGGTTTGGGGTGTTACATTTAGTTGTATCAGAGGCAGGTTGCAAAACTCATCTGGGGATTTGGGTTTCTTTTAAAGTTAAATTTCAAAAAGGAACTATTTCAAATGATTTGAAATATTTGGTAATGTTTTACAAAATACATGGTACAGCAAGTCTCCAACGCCGATCCTGTAAGTTCTCTGAAACTACTGCTTGTTTAAATTGAAATACTGAGACTACTATAGGTAGTAGACTGTACTAAAATACTCTGTTTAGGGTAAACTGAAACTATAGTGAAATTACGATTCGTAAGCTGATACTATTTTTCATAAAACATCTGTTAATAAACACCAAAACCGTAAACTGATACATAAAACTGTTAATACAGATAAAGTGTAGTCCGATAATGAGCACTAGAGGTACTCGTGAAAGGGGTACAAGAGGCCGCGGCGGAGGCCGTGGAGGTGGTCGGCTAGGTTTCCGTCATCTGGTCATATGCCTAACGTTGAAGCTAGAGATACTCTGGCTTTACCTGTGACTGAGACAGGGTCTCACGATCGTGTAGCTGGGCACGACGCATTGTCCCAAGCTAAGTTGCGAATTTTGGAAAGGGTCGCTATGCCTAATACTGGTACTGTGGGCTGTGGGTCGGTTATGGAACGACTCCGGTCTAATGGGGCTAAAATTTTTATGGGTATTGCTGGAGTTGCCCCTAATATGGCTGAATATTGGATTGAGGCCATAGAGAGGATCATGATGACCTCGATTGCACCTCCGAGCAGAAACTAAAAGGTGCAGTGTCATTGCTCTGAGACGAAGCATTTCAGTGGTGGCTTACAGTTAAAGAGGGTACTCAGCCCGACCGATTGACCTCGGAATTTTTCAAGACTACATTCCAAGGGAAATATGTGGGCGCAAGTTATGTGGATGCCCGAAGGATGGAGTTTTTGAATTTGACTTAGGGGGATAAATCTGTGGCTGAGTACGAGGCTGAATTTTTGCGACTTGGCCGCTATGCGTGTGAGATGGTGGCAACTGAATATAAGCACTGTGTTCGTTTCGCGGATGGCCTCAGAGATAGTCTACTGGTTTTGATAGCTCCACAGAGGGAGCAAAATTTTGCTGCTGTGGTCAATAAGGTGAAGATCACTAAGGATGTGAAGCGCGTTGAACGCCAAAACCGTGAGAAGGAAAAGGGTAAGAATAAGAGGGATTCGGAGCCCTCAAATTCATTCCTAGGGCCTAAGTAAAAGGCCAGAGTTGATAGGCTGGTTAGACTTGGGGCCCCTGTTGCTACTATTGGACCACAGCCTTGTGCTGATTGTGGGAGACACCATTAGGGTGAGTGCTGGAAAACGAATAGGGCATTTTTGAGGTGCGGATCTTTGGAGCACCATATCAGAGATGTCTATGGAGGCCCGATCAGATGCAAGCTACTCGTATAGGTACTGTTCAGTCACCGAGAGGCCGTGGCCAGGCTAGAGGTGGAAATGGTTGGGGCCGTGGTCGTGGAGCACCGGGCAGAGGTGGTGGTCATACTGAGGTGAGGCAGTCGGTGCCGGTTTATGCTGTATGACACCGAAAGGACGGAGATACCCCAGATGTTATTACGAGTATGTTTTTTATCCATAATATACCTTATACTGCATTGAATGATGTTGGGTCTACGCATTCTTATATAGCATGCACAGTGTTTGAAACTTTGGGTGTAATGGTTGAAAACACTACAAGGAAGGTTACTATGTTGAGTCCATTGGGGCAGTCAGTGAGAGTGAATAAACTGTTTAAGGGTGCACCTTTGGAGGTTCAATGTATAATCTTTTTGGCAGATTTGATGGAACTCCTTTTTGGAGAATTCGACTTAATACTGGGAATGGACTGACTAGTTAAACATCAAGTGAATTTGGATTGTGCTGCTAAACAGGTGGTACTGAAAACTGCAGAGAGTGATGAGGTAGCTGTGATTGGGGAGCGTCGAAATTATTTGACAAATGTGATTTCTACACTAAGGGCCGAGAAATTGGTTAGTAAGGGTTGTGAGGCGTATTTAGCCTACATTGGTATTTCTGATTCTAGGGGTTCTTCTGTTAAAGATATCAGAACAGTTAAAAAAATTTTGAATGTCTTTCCTGATGAGCTACTAGGGTTACTTCCAAACCGTGAAGTTGAGTTTGGGATTGAGCTCCTGCCTAGTACAGCTCTAGTGTCCATTGTCCCTTATCGAATAGTGCCGAAGGAACTTGTGGAGCTTAAAGCTCAAATTCAAGAGTTATTGGATCGAGGATTCATCCGGCCTAGTGTGTCTTCGTAGGGAGCACCGATTTTATTTGTGAAAAAGAAGGATGGATCCATGCGTATGTATATCAACTACTGGCAACTGAATAAATTGAATATTAAAAATAAGTACCCCTACCAAGGATAGACGATCTATTTGACCAGTTCCGAGGTACTTCATTTTTCTCTAAGATTGATCTTCGATCTAGGTACCATCAACTAAGAGTCAAAGAGGCTGATGTTTATAATACAGCGTTTGGGACTCGTTATGGTCATTACGAGTTTCTAGTGATGTCGTTTGGACTGACGAATGCACCAGTAGCTTTTATGGATTGGATGAACCGAATGTTCCAGCCCTACCTGGACCAGTTCGTAGTGGTGTTTATAGATGACATTCTGGTGTATTCGAGAACTGAGGATGAGCATGATGCACATCTCCAAGTTGTTTTGTAAATTCTAAGGGAGAAACAACTATATGCTAAGTTTAACATGTGTGAATTCTGGTTGCGAGAGGTAACATTTCTAGGTCATGTGGTATCTACTGAGGGGATTAGGGTTGATCCTCAAAAAATTGAAGCTGTTCTGGATTGGATGCCGCCTAAAACTATTTCTGAGATTCGAAGTTTTCTGGGTTTGGCAGGGTATTATAGACGTTTTGTTGAGGGGTTTTTGTTGATTGCTGCACCTCTGACTAAGTTGTTGCGTAAAGGGGTGCCATTTGACTGGACTGATATGTAGCAAGAGAGTTTTGAGAAACTTAAAAAGGTTCTAATTGAGGCCCCTGTTTTAATTCAGCCAGAATCTGGGAAAGAATTTACTATCTATTATCTAGCGTTTAACGGAATACATTGATTGAATGTAGTTTTGGTGCTCATGGGCTATTCACACGTTTTCGTTAATAGGTGTGTAACCACACTGCTATATTCGTCAGTCGGTAAAAGTCAAAATAGGAGACCGTGGACACTATACGAGCGTGCGCTCGCTCTTGTCGTAATCCAAACACCTAAACAAGGGCATAAGATCGTTAAGGCCGACCATGGGTGATTTCATGGTCTAAGGCCAATTTGGACCATGATGGGTTGAAATAGGCCGTGTGGGCCCCACGGACTCATGGGCCCCACAAGGGTAAACCACACGGACATGTGGAGATTATTGGGCCAAGCTGTGTAAACCACACGGCCAAGGCTATTTTTGGCTTTGTGGGCCACACAAGTATGTGGACCCAAATGGGCTGCAATATGGGCCTTAGGCCTATTTTCACTGTTTGATTGTAAGGTTGCACGGGTTGCTCGATACGACTGTGGACTACTATTGGGTCGAAAATTATACCTACACCCCAATTTGGTAAAATGACTGTTATACCCCTATGAGGTAAAATGATTGATATACCCCTAAAATATGTATGATTGTAATTGAGCATGACATGTTGCATACACGTATGATATTATGACATGACATATTGCATGGGGATGGGTTTGTTATATTTGGAGGAAGTGTCTTTGTCTTGGCAAATCTCATGCATATCTTGTTTAGCGGCAAGAATCGGTGCTATATTTTGGAGTGTATGAATGGGTGGGTTGATTTCATCCCCACATGGAGGGTAGGGCTAGATGGAGTAGAGTGTAGAGGATGGATGGGTAGGATTTCTATTTGCATTCTATTACTGTTACTGAAATG
Source organism: Gossypium arboreum (assembly GCF_025698485.1). Classification (NCBI taxonomy): domain Eukaryota; kingdom Viridiplantae; phylum Streptophyta; class Magnoliopsida; order Malvales; family Malvaceae; genus Gossypium; species Gossypium arboreum. The sequence goes on from NC_069082.1 coordinate 51,088,849, forward strand.
GGCTAAGGCCACATGATACTGATACTGCAATGGGCTGAAGTCCTAACAGGAAATGAACTGTTACTGAAACGGGCTTAGGCCTAGATTTTGATTGCCACTGTATGACTGATTGTTTGTTTAATAAGGGATTACACACTGAGTTTTCATAAACTCACCCTTCTTCTTTTCTGCGCAGGTAATCTTTAGGTAGATCGGTGCTGCGAGGAACTCGATGGTGGCCACACAACTGCATTTCTTTTCATTTTTAACTTTTAACCTATAAGTATTTAATTTGGGTGTTTTGTTTTGTAATAAGGCCTCTCTAGGTTTTTGTTTTAATTTGGGATTTATTTACTTGATTCATATCTACTAGTGGTAGGTCACAGATTTTCAAAAAGATAAATGCTTTTCAAACACTACATATACGCAACATATTTTAAAAAGCTTCCGTAACAAACCTTGTTTTTAAAACGTAATGAGAATCTATTATGTTTAACATTTTTCTAAGACAACTTGAGTTTTAACAATGAACAAGATATCCTAAACGTATGTTATGTTCGCAAAGGGGTTTTAATATAACACGAATATTTCAATGATATTAAGTTTTTCAAAACACACTTGAACGTGACATCACAAATTCAGCCATAATGTCTAGGCCGGGTTTGGGGTGTTAAATATTGGTAAGATGATTTTAGGACTTTTGAATTGGTCATTTCATATACATTTTGATAGGGTTTTGATGCTTGAATTATGACCACAAAAGCCTATAGGTATATGCATGATTTGGTGTTGGAAATGACTTGATTTTGCAGAAATTTATGTCCACACGACCTGAGACACGAGCGTGTGAGCTAGCCGTGTGTGACACACAGCTTAGTGACATGACTGTGTGTCTCTTGTAAGTTCCTTTGTATGCAAGTCAGTTAGTTACGCGGCCTAGCACAAAGCTTGGCACACAAGCGTCTGACATGGCCGTATGACCCTACTCAATAAGTTACATGGGTTGGGACATGGCTGTCTGTCCCTAATTTTATTGTTACATGGCCTTAGAAATAGGCATGTGTCTCGACCGTGTGGCCCCTGTTGTCAAATTTTTCTAACTTTTTATTAGACTTTTCAAGTGTTTCCAATTTAGTCTCGAATCATTTCTAAGGTAATTTTAGGGTCTCGAGGGTTTAGTTTAGGGACAATATGTTTGTGAAGGATTGTTTTATAATCTATTTATGATAATGTATGAAATGTATGTTTAAATGTTCGGTTTGTGCAGTAATGCTCTGTAACCCTAATGTAGAGATGGATATGGGTTAGTGGTGCTACAATCCTGGCTCTGCAACAACCTCTTCTCCACCTACTGGTACCCATGCCACTCCATCGATACTCAGAATGATTTCAAGCAACAAGAGCTCAGTGCTCTTGAGATGTTGAAACAATAGTTTCTTTTGATGAAGAAGCAACAACTGAGGACAACTACTAATCTAAGAAAGGCTTAAGAAAAAATGATTTTATTTTGAGGCTATGCCAGAATAAGGGGTAATGAGGCCCATGCCTATAGTCCCTACTTCTCCCAAAGAGTTGTTATCAGATCCAGAGGATGAATATGAGGATGAAGTTGAAGCTGCTGTTACGAACACTACCACACATCCAGTCATAGTAGAAAAGAAGAACAAAGAAAGAGACGGGGAGGAAGAGAAAATAGAATCGGTGAATATTGACTCGGATAACAAAAGAGATAACATGAATCAAACTTCTGCACCACAAGAAACTGCTACTGTACCTCAAACCACTGCACCCATATCGGAGCAAATTTGTGAGATTAGTCAACTGATTAATGATCTCACGAAATCAAATGATGATGAAAACGAGGTGCCAGTCAATCTACTCAAACGGAAGTAGCGCTAGAAGTACGCTGCCAAGAAATCCACCTGACCCAACTATAGTAACACAAATCCTTTTAAAGCTTTTGTTTTTATTTTTCATTTGCATATTTTTTTTTTCATTTTTACATGTGTTTTTCATGCATTCGTAATTGTTTTCATTGCATTTTCTACATATCTATTTGTTTTTGCATAAGTGATGTTTTGTGTCTGATCATGCATTAATGACAATGTATCTCTTAGGTTTAGGGATGTATTGCACATACTGCATGCATAAGATATTTTGTTTGAACATTAGATCATTTTCTCACTTATTTTTCCATGACATACAAAGGCTAAATGATTGTTAGACCATGACAAGTGTATTGTTATCTATGTTGTTCGATGAGGATAATAACCCTTCACACTGTGAAGATTGTGATAGTTGATTAGGTATGTTTAGCTAGGATAGTCGTGTGTAATTTGATGCCTAAAAGTAGAATGACCTAAGTATAATTGTAATTATTCTATAGTAGGTTTCTTTAATACACTTAGAAGTATTGAATGTAGTAATCACTAGGATACGATTGGTATGCCAATAAGGGTCAGTATGCGTACTTGTATGAGATTGCACTTTGGTGCCTCTGTTACACTTCAGTGTCTCTATTTGGCCTTTGGTGCGTCTGTTACGCATCTATGATGCTTCTAGTGTGGTTTACTTACTTGAGTATTCAAGTCAAGTTACTAGTTCATTGGGCCATGTGACAATTGAATTATAATCTATTCATGTACTTATATGTTATTACGTACTCATAGAATTGGTAAGTGAAAAATATTGCAATGAGATTCTTGGTTGTATGTATGGATTGCTACTTTGAGTAAATATGAATTATGGCATGAAAAAGTCCATTGGGATGGAAATTATTTTGATGTATATGAATATGTGAAAATTTCTAATATGATTGATGAAATTGTATTTGGTGGCATGAAACTATAATTGTCTATTTAAGTGTTTATTTGGATTAAGGTAAGTTAATTTGATGTTTATACTATGAGCTTACTAAGCTTCTTAAGCTTACTTATTTCATTTATGTTCTTATGTAGTTGTCAAAGTTGCAGACTGACCAAATGGATTGAATTGAAACTCACACTATCCAGCTATTTGGTAGCTTTTATATTTCATTTTGGGTTGTGACATGTATATAGGTATTTTGTTTTGAATATGTAAATGTTATTCTATAATGATTATCCCAGTGAAATGGTTAGTTTTGAATGTGTATGGTTGATATATTTTGGTTTAGTATTTTAATGTTAGAGAATAAGGTCACAATGCTTGGATTGGTGATTGGATATGTATGTTTATATTTTATCATTTTGGTTGAGGATTGAGTATGAGTTGGTGAAAAATGATGCATCCTTATTGTTGAATAGTTGGTTTGAATTATTATTAAATGTGGTGCCTTTGAATGGCATATTGGTTAGGCATTATAGTTAGATTGAAATGGTATATTTTAAGCATGATGTTATGTGGTTTCAGTATGCTAAGGTTTATGGAAGTAGGATGTCTTGGTATGCAAGATTTGGACACATTTTGGCTTGTTTTGGGGGTAAATATAAATGCAAACAGCCTAGGACACAAGATGTCACACAGCCGTTTGCCGCACATAGTGGCACACGGTCGTGTATATTTATTAATTTTAGGTGCAGTATTCACACGGCTGTGTGAGCCAAAATAGTTTGTCACATGGGCTGGTACACGACAGTGTGACCGAACTTCGAATGCACATACGGTCTAACACACGGCCTACGACATGGTCGTGTGGCCCTATTTTAGATACTTACAAAGGCAGACACACGGGCTGGGACACAGCCGTGTGTCAAAATTTTGAATGTCCACATGGTCTAGGCTATATCACACGGCCATGTGACCCCTGTTTTGCAAATTTTCAAGTTTTTCTAAAATTTTCTACTTTGTTTTGATTTGACCCTAGGTTGTTCCTAAACTATTTTTAAGATTCTGTAAACCCAATTTAAGGCCCATAATTGTATTTATACCATGAATTGATTTTGTTTGTTATATGTTTATAAATTATTTGTTTAACTTTCTAAAATTAAGTGAAATGTCATGTTTTGCTCAATAACATTTTGTAACCCTAATTTTGTAATGGAAACGGTTTAGGGGTGTTAGTTTTAGTGGTATTGAAGCTACGGTTTAGTCGATTCTAGGGCTAATGTGCGTAATGAGTCTAGAATATACATGCCACATATACCCTGTGATACTGTGATGCTTTTGATTCATTTTAAGTTTGTATTATCTTATAGATACAAGATGTCGGTCGAATCCAACCGAGCAATAGATAATAAAGCTAAAAGCAATGTACATGTTTCCAACCTAGAAGCAAGTCAAAGTGCATCCGTCTCGGAATCTTTTGGTGATGAAATGAAAAATGTATTTTTCAGTATGATGAGTCAATGGTTCAATGAGTTTAAATGAGGGAACCATGTAACTCCGCAACCTCCACCCTCTAATGTGCCTCCTCTAGCACCTCTATGTCTTCAAAATCTTGAGCCTACGACTGTTTTTCACCCTTCAGTGGATAAGATTTGAAAATGTGGAGCTGAGGAATTTAGATGTAAGGTTGATGATGATCCTGCAAAAGTCGAGTATTAGTTAGTGAATACAAAGAGAGTCTTTGTGAAATTGATGTGTACACCTGAAGATTGTCTAAAATGTGTGATTTCAGTACTGAAAGACAAAGCATACTCGTGGTGGGACATTTTAACTACAATTACATCCAATGATCGTATTAATTGGGATTTTTACAAATAGAATTCAAGAAGAAATATGTTAGCTAGTTGTATCTCGAAAAGAAAAATAGAGTTTCTTGAGTTGAAATAGGGGAATCGATCTATAGCTGAGTATGAACGAGAGTTTGTACATTTAAACAAGTATGCTCATAATATCGTATCAAATGAAAAAGAGATGTATATTAGATCTAAAGATGGCTTGGATGATGAAATTTAGATGTTTGTTACAGCATTGACATTACGTGAATTTGTAGAACTTTAAGAACGAGCTCAGAAAGGTGAAGAAATCTGCAAGAGTAATCGACAATCTAATTTGAAATCTCAAGATTTCATCAAACGATGATCATCCAAGTCACCTTAGAATTTTCTATCGAAAAAGTTCAGAAATGATGCAAATCAATTGATTACTCCTTCAGAGTTTACTAGCAGAGGTAGACCGAGGTAGAGTAACTTGGTCAGTGTGTTTTAGTTAGTCAGATTTATAGGTCATGTCCACTAAAAGTTCGGGGTTACGAATTTCTTGCTAGTTTGATGTTATTACCATTTGATGATTTTGATCTTATTTTGGGAATGGTTTGGTTGTCTAAACATGATGCAATTTTAAATTTTTGAAGGACACAAGTTAGGTTGAAACGTCCAAGTGGAGAATTTATTTGTGTTAAGGCAGATTGGAACAAATGTGCAGCAAATGTGATTTCGACAATGTTAGCTCATAAGTTGATTAGAAAATGGTGCAAATTTTATTTAGCTTATGTTCGTGATTCAAAAGTGGTAGAATAAAAAATTGATCAAGTACCGATCGAGAATATACTGATGTTTTTCCTGAAGAATTGTAAGGTTACCACCAAATAGAGAAGTTGAATTTGTAATTAAACTTATGCTGGGAACAACCCCAATTTCAATAGCTCCGTATAAAATGGCTCCCACCAAATTGAAAGAGTAGAATGCACAGTTAAAAGAATTATTAGACTTCAGATTTATTCGACTAAGTGTGCCACCATGGGGTGGTTCTATTTGTGAAAAAGAAAGATGGGTCGATGAGATTATGCATTGATTATCAACTGCTAAATTGAGTCCCCATCAAGAATAAATATATGTTACCTCATATTGATGATTTGATCAATCAGTTGAAAGGATCTAGGGTATTTTCAACTATTGATTTACTATCCAGATATTACTAGTTGCGAGTTAAAGAGCCTAATATTTTGAAGACTGCATTCATAACTCATTAGAGTCATTATGAATATCTGGTGATGCCATTTGGTTTGACTAACGCTCCTCCGGAATTTATGGATTTGATAAATTGAATGTTTCAACCATATTTAGATCATTTTGTTCTGGTGTTTATATATGACATTCTTATTTACTCATTGAAAAAGTTAGAGCATGCTGAGCATTTGAAAGTTGTATTACAAGTGCTGCACGAAAACAACTGTATGTGAAATTAAATAAATGTTAATTTTGGTTGCAAGAAGTTGGATTTATGGGTCATGTAATTTCTGCTGATGGAATCTGGGTTGATCTGAAAAAAAATCTACAATTGTTGATTGGAAAGTTCAAAAAAATGTTTCCAAGGTTTGTAGCTTTTTGGGCTTAGCAAGATATTATTAGCGTTTTATTTAAACTTCTCTATTACAGCATCTCCGATGACTAAACTGTTATAAAAAGATAATAATTTTTTGTAGATCAATAAATGTCAGAAAAGTTTTGAGCAGTTGAAGAGTATGTTAACTGAAGCTCTAGTTTTGACTCAACCTGAAATCGGGAAAGAATTTGTTATGTATGGTTATGCATCTCTTTGTGCTTAGGTTGTGTTCTGATGCAGAGTGGTAAAGTGATCACCTACGCCTTGAGACAATTAAAGCCTCATAAGTGGAACTATTCGACACACGACTTAGAGTTGGCCACAATGGTTTTTGCTTTAAAGATCTGGCGATACTATTTATACAGTGAGAAATGTCATATTTTTATCGATCATAAGAGCTTGAAATACTTAATGACTCCAAATGAATTCAATTTGCATCAATGTAGGTGGCTTGAATTACTAAAAGATTATGATTTGGTAATTGATTATCATCCCGAGAAAGCTAATATTGTTACAGAAGCTTTGAGTCAGAAATCTTTGTGTGACAACCCGAATTAGGGCCTAATCGGAATAGTGGTTTCGTGACCACAAATCCGAGATAGAAATAATTGTTTTATAATTATTTTGGGGTTTATGATATGATTGCATGATTGTGTGAAAATTTCATGATGAAATTCTATGCCTAAAGTGCTTAAATTGAAAGTAGGGATTAAATCGAATAAGTTGCAAAATTTGCATCCCAGAAGTTTTAGTATGAAATTGTTTTGGAATATTAATTAGGAGGTCTTAAATAGCAATTTGACCAATTTTAAGTTCATGGACAAAATTAGGACATGGAAGGAATTTTGAAAGTTTAGTAAGGAGGGCATTTTGGTCATTTGGATATTAAATGAAATAAAATGGGAAAAATAACACAAAATTGATCATCATCCTCCTTAGTTGCTGCCAATTCTCCCTCTCTCCATAGCTAGGGTTTCTTCAATTTTCAAGCTCCATAGTAAGTGATTCCAAGCCCGCTTTTAATGTTCTTTACGTTTTGGAATCTCGAAGCTCGATTAAGCTTATGCTAGTAATAATTTAACCTAGGGTTCACATTTGGAAAAATACCCATAGGTGAAATTTGTGTATTTTGATGTTTTATGATAGAATATGAGGTTTTAAATTATGTTAAATAACTTGTGCTACTCGGTTTTAAGTGAAAGCGAGTAAAAGCAAGATAATCGGTAAAAATACCTATTGTTCATAACTATATGATAGAGTGAGAATTTGATGTTGTTGTAGAAGAGAAAATGTTCAGCATATCATAAAATATAAGAATAAGGGCTGAAATTAAATTCTCGAGCCTAGGGGCAAAATTGTAATTTTGAAAAGTTAGGGGCAAAAATGTAATTTTTCCATGATGTGATTTTGGATTGAAATAAATAGTATGAGTATTAAATGAGCTAAATGTGTTATTATAGATCAAGAAAGACGCGAATTGATCTCGAGCAGGGAAGGAAAAAGTTTTGGACTAAATTGCAAAATTTCCACATTTTGCACCAAGGTAAGTTTGTATGTAAATATTACAACAATTTCATGTACATTCTTATATTTCAGCCTATTATATAAATATACTAGCTGATGTTAAAATATAAATCGACTATTAGAAGAATGGAAATAAATATAGAGAGAGATCCGGTTGAACATTCGGAGAGATCGAATGAAATAGAGGGCGTAGCTAGGTCACATGTATGATGCTGAGTGCACATCATGTGTACAAGAAAGCTACTGAGACACCCTGTAGTAGCTAGGTCACATGTGTGATACGAGATGTATCCCATGTAGACAAGAGAGCTACGTGAAAGATAAATGTAGCTAGGTCGCATGCGTGATTCCAAGTGAAGGACACCATGTAGACAAGAGAGCTACGTGAAAGATAAATGTAGCTAGGTGCATGCGTGATTCCAAGTGAAGGACACCATGTAGACAAGAGAGCTACGAGACAAATTGGTTGGGTCGCATGAGTGGTACTAAGTGTTCACCATGTGTACAAGAGAGCCGAACTAAGCGAAGTATGATGGTGGGGTTTGTGTCTTTGAAACCATTAAATATCGAGGATTGATCCGAATTGTTCAACGGGATGGTTTTGTGGTGATATTGTGGTTTGGACCTACACTTATGGTGAATGAAATGTGGTGAAAATGATTTGTGGTATATACATATATAAGATAAAATGAGGTTAGCATAAAGAATGTGTGAAAGAGTGAAATTAGCATTAAAACTGTTTTTAGATGGTAGCAGTGACGTGATTTTGAAAAATTACCAAAAATAGGAGGAATATAATTAGAGGTTGAATGAGATGTGAAATTAAATTTTAATGAGTCTACTTTCATATAAAAGAAACAGAGCAAGCAAAGGAATTCTATATTTTGAGATATTTACAATTGTATGTGACTTGCTCAGGATGAATACGTGATCCCCTGTTCCAACTTTGAAAAATCATTAAAAATTGTACAAAGCAAATTAAGAAATATATTTTACATGCCTAAATTCCTTATTGAGACTAGTTTTAAATGAAACAGACTTCAGGGTTGTTTGAATTGTGTACTGAGAGAAATTCAATTTGTAGTGAACAGAGGTCAGATCAGTCGAGCTGTGTAACTGGGGAAACTTTAACTAATAAACTGTACTAATCGGCTGAACCAAAAATTATAGAAAAAAATTAGCTAAAAGATTTATGAGTCTAGATTTAGGGAAATTTTACGGATTTGAATTTCGAGTTTTGTAACTCGAGTTATGATTTATTTAGTGAATATGACGCAGCAGAGACAGCTTAAACGAAGTGGAATGAATAGTGAAGTTAAAGTAGATATACTTGAATTGTTGTGTAAACATGTTAGATTTTTTTTTTTTAATTAGTATTTACATACTTACTTACTAAGCTATAAGCTTACTTTGTTTCTATCTTTTGTCTTATAGTGTTCTTGACTTGCTCGGGAGTTAAGGATCGTGAAGATCTACCGCACTATCATACTTTAGGGTATTTGAACTAAACGTTTTGAATTATGGCATGTATAGTAGGCTTAATTATTTTGTTACGTGTCATATTTGTTTAGGTTTAAAATATTAGTTCTGATGCTCGACCAGCTAATTTGTACAAGCCATTAAAGTTGGCTAATATTGTTCAAGACATATATTATACGATGCACTATCAAATTGGATGACATATTTATATTTCGGTTATGTTTAGTGGTATGTGTTATGTTACGGTAATACCTTGTATCTGTTCCGCCGACGACGTAACGGGTAAGGGTGTTACATTTAGTGGTATCGAGCTATGGTTTAGTCGGTTCTCGGACTAATAAAGTGTGTGTAAAAGTCTAGCTATACATGCCATAAAAATATTGTGATAGTGTGGTGACTCTGATTATTCTAAAGCTGTGTTTTGTTTTAATATAGAAATGGATCCCAAAGGAACTGCGGTGATGATGTTTGCTAGTAATGTGCCGGCTCCCTTTACAAGGGACCGCTACTGTGGAAAGTAGACCTGAGACATTGAGACAAGGAGATGAGGCTCGGGATGCCTTTCTCCAAATGATGAACAATTGGTATCTTGAATTTATTCGAGCAAATCCAAATGCTCAACCTCCTCCACCCCTCCTATACCTCGCAGACGATTCTGTAGCTGCTCAAGGTATAGATTTGGTAAGAATGAACAAGCCTCCGGTTGACAAGATTCAAAACAAGGGGCAAGAGTTTAGAGCAAAGGTCGATGATGATCCCGAGAAAGCGGAATTCGGCTTGAAAATTCTACCCGTGTATTTGATGAGCTCTCATGTACACCCGAGGAATGCTTAAAGTGTGCTGTATCACTTTTGAGAGATTCGGCTTACCACTGGTGGAAGACTTTGGTTGCAGTGGTGCCAAAAGAAAAGTTACTCGGGATTTCTTCCAGAATAATTTAGATAGAAATACATAAGTCAGCGATTTATTGATCAAAAGCGGAAGGAGTTCCTTGAATTGAAGCGAGGGAAAACGTCAGTAGCAGTATGAACGCAATTTGTAAGACTCAACAAGTATGCCCGAGGAATGTGTGTCCACCGAGGCCATTATGTGTAGAAGATTTGAAGATGGGCTGAATGAGGACATTAAAGTGCTTGTAGGAATTTTGGAGTTGAAAGAATTTGTAGTATTGGTTGATCGAGCTCTTAAAGCCGAAGAATTGAACAAAGAAAGAAGAAAAGCTCGCTATTGAGGCCCGAGATGTCGAAAAAGACAGATAAGCAAGCCATTTCAATCTCAACCTAAGAGGTCCAAAGAGACAAACCCTCGAATGACAAGTTTCAATTGGGGATTCACACGAGATCGTGGTAGAGCATATTCGGGTCTAAAGCTCAAGCTACTTGGTGGCAAGTGTGGGTAATGTGCGACCTAGAAAGCCCGAGTGTCGACAATGTGGCGAGCAACATTATGGTGAGTGTTGGGGACCGAAGCGAGCTTGTTTCAGTCTGTGTTCTCATGAGCATTTTATTAGAGATTGTCCGGAGAAAGTTAAAGAAGAAAGATTTTAGAGTGCTAGATAGAATACCACCGCTAGTAGAGGTAGACCACCGAGAAATACTGGAGGTGGGACTAGTAGTAAAACTGTGATGAAAGATTTAACGGCAAGATCAGAAGCTAGAGCACCTGCTAGAGCTTATGCTATACGTGCCCGAGAAGATGCATCATCTCCCGATGTTATTACTGGTACATTTTCTCTCTATGATACTATTGTTATTGCATTGATTGATCCCGGCTCCACTCATTCCTATATTTGCATGAATTTAGTATCCAATAAAAAGTTGCCTGTTGAATTTATTGAGTTTACGATTAAAGTGTCGAACCCCTTAGGCCAATATGTGCTAGTTGACAAGGTTTGCAAGAATTGCCCATTAATGATTCAAGGTCACTATTTTCCGGCCAACTTAATGCTGTTACCATTTGGTGAGTTTGACGTTATCTTGGGAATGGACTGGTTAACATTGTATGATGCTAAGGTAGATTGTAAACAAAAGACACTAGAGTTGAAATGTGAAAATGGAGAAATTCTGTGGGTTGAAACAGATGAATCAAATAAATTGCCTATGGTGATTTCGCACATGTCTGCACAGAAATACATGAGAAAAGGGTGTGAAGCTTATCTGGCTTATGTAATGAATATTGAGTTGCCTCAACTGAAATTTGAATCGATCTGATAGTCTGTGAGTTTCGGATGTATTTCTGAGGAATTGCAGGTTGCCTCCGAGCAGAGATAGATTTTGCCATTGATTTGTTGCTTGCATCTTGCACCGATCTCGATTGCTCCATATAGAATGGCTCGATTGAATTAAAAGAATTGAAGGCTCGATTGCAGGAGTTAACGGACAAGGGATTTGTGAGACCGAGTTTCTCTCCACGGGTGCTCTGTATTATTCGTGAAGAAGAAGGATGGTTCAAAGAGACTTTGCATTGATTACCGTCGACTTAATAAGGTGACTATAAAGAACAAGTACCGTTGTTGAGGATTGATGATTTATTCGATCGGTTAAAGGGGCCACAAGTGTTTTCAAAGATTGATTTGAGGTCTGGTTACTACCACCGAGAGTTAAGGAGTCGATGTGCGAAAACCGCCTTTAGGACAAGGTATGGACATTATGAGTTTCTTGTGATGCCTTTCGACTTAACAAATGCTCCACTATATTTATGGACTTAATGAATCGGATCTTCCACCATATTTGGATAAGTTTGTAGTAGTGTTTATAGATGACATTTTAATTTATTCTCGAGATGAGTCTGAACATGCCGAACACTTGAGAACTATATTGCAGATCTTGAGAGAAAAGAACTGTTTGCCAAGTTTAGTAAAAGTGAGTTCTGGCTTCGTGAAGTCGGATTTTTGGGGCATATAGTCTCAGGTGATGGTATTCGGGTGGATCCAAGCAAGATTTCTGCGATCGTTGATTGGAAACTACCCAAGAATGTATCCGAGGTTAGAAGCTTTTTAGGCTTAGCCGGGTATTATAGACGTTTTGTTGAAGGATTTTCGATGATTGCCTCTCCTATGACTAAGTTGTCGCAAAAGAATGTTAAGTTTGAATGGACTGATAAATGTCAACAAAGTTTTGAAAAATTGAAAGCACGATTGATCAAGCACCAATTTTAGTACAGCCGAGTCGGAAAGGAGTTCGTAATTTATAGTGATGCATCATTGATGTGCCTTGGATGTGTGTTGATGTAAGAGGGTAAAGTGGTAGCTTATGCTTCGAGACAGTTAAAACCGCATGAGAAGAACTATCCTACACATGATTTGGAACCGGCATTGTTGTTTTTGCCTTGAAGATTTGGCGACATTATTTGTACGGTGAAAAATGCCGAATTTTACCGATCACAAAAGTTTGAAGTACTTGATAAATCAAAAGGATCTGAATCTGCGGACAATGAAGATGGCTTGAATTATTAAAGGATTATGATTTAGTGATTGATTATCATCCGGAAAAGCAAATGTAGTTCTTGGCGCCTTGAGCGAAAAATTTCTTTTACTTTGAGAGCCATGAACACGGGGTTAGCATTGTCGATGATGGGTCAATCTTAGCGAGATGAGAGCTAAACCGTTATTTCTACAGCTTGATTTGTGATGCTCAAAAGAATGATAGTGAGTTGCGGATCAAGAGAACTCAATGCGAATCGAGTTACGACTCGATTTTCGAGTTGGACCGATGATGCTTGATGTTTCGAGACGGGATATGTGTGCCGAAAAACGATAAATTGATTCGAAAATATTACATGAGGCGCACAATGGTCATTTATCGGTTCATCCCGGTAGCACAAAAATGTATAATGATTTAAAGAAGTCAGATTGGTGGCGGTATGAAAAGGACATTTCGAATTTGTAACCAAGTGTTTGATCATCAACAAGTAAAAGCTGAACATCAAGTGCCTTTAGGATTACTTCAACCGGTAATGGTGCCTGAGTGGAAATGGGACAAGATTACCATGGATTTTGTAACCGGTTTGCCTTTAACTCCTAAAAAGAAGGATGCTGTTTGGGTAGTGGTTGATAGATTAACAAAGTCAGCCCACTTTTTACCAGTACGTACCGATTACTCACTTGATAAATTAGCCGAATTATATATTGCTGAAATTGTGAAGTTGCACGGAGTACCTATGTCTATAATATCAGATAGAGATCCAAGATTTACCTCGAGATTTTGGAAAAAATTACAAGAAGCTTTGGGTACAAAATTGAACTTTAGTACCGCATTTCATCCACAAACAGATGGTCAAACGGAAAGAGTAATCCAGGTACTCGAAGATATGCTTAGATGCTGTGTTTTAGAATGTAGAGGTAGTTGGGAGAAATATCTATCTTTGATTGAGTTTGCCTACAATAACAGTTATCAATCAAGTATACAAATGGCACCGTACGAAGCCTTGTATGGTCGTAAGTGTCGAACTCCTTTATATTGGACCGAGCTTAGTGAGAAACAGATTCATGGAGTTGATCTAGTTAAAGAAACCGAAGAGAAAATAAAAGTAATTCGGGATTGCTTGAAAGCTGCTTCAGATCGACAAAAGTCATATGCAGATTTAAAAAGAAAAGAGATTGAATTTCAGGTGGGTGATAAAGTGTTCTTGAAGGTGTCACCATGGAAAAAGATTCTGAGATTTAGTCGAAAAGGCAAGTTGAGTCCGCGTTTTATTGGGCCGTACGAGATTCTTGAGAGAATTGGACCAGTGGCATATCGGTTGGCCTTACCGCAGAGTTAGAAAGAATTCATAACGTGTTTCATGTATCAATGTTGCGACGTTATCGTTCTGATCCTTCACATGTGATTTCCCCAACAGAAATTGAGATTCGATCGGATATGACCTATGAGGAGAAACCAATAAAGATTTTGGCTCGAGAGGTTAAACAGTTAAGAAATAAAAGTATAGCTTTAGTGAAAGTATTGTGGCACGACATGGGATAGAAGAGGCTACGTGGGAACCCGAGGAAGCTATGAGGAAACAAGACCCAAACCTCTTTACTGGGTAAAATTTTCGGGGACGAAAATCTCAAAAGGGGGGGAGAATTGTGACAACCCGAATTAGGGCCTAATCGGAATAGTGGTTTCGTGACCACAAATCCGAGATAGAAATAATTGTTTTATAATTATTTTGGGGTTTATGATATGATTGCATGATTGTGTGAAAATTTCGTGATGAAATTCTATGCCTAAAGTGCTTAAATTGAAAGTAGGGATTAAATCGAATAAGTTGCAAAATTTGCATCCCGTAAGTTTTAGTATGAAATTGTTTTGGAATATTAATTAGGAGGTCTTAAATAGCAATTTGACCAATTTTAAGTTCATGGACAAAATTAGGACATGGAAGGAATTTTTGAAAGTTTAGTAAGGAGGGCATTTTGGTCATTTGGATATTAAATGAAATAAAATGGGAAAAATAACACAAAATTGATCATCATCCTCCTTAGTTGCTGCCAATTCTCCCTCTCTCCATAGCTAGGGTTTCTTCAATTTTCAAGCTCCATAGTAAGTGATTCCAAGCCCGCTTTTAATGTTCTTTACGTTTTGGAATCCGGAAGCTCGATTAAGCTTATGCTAGTAATAATTTAACCTAGGGTTCACATTTGGAAAAATACCCATAGGTGAAATTTGTGTATTTTGATGTTTTATGATAGAATATGAGGTTTTAAATTATGTTAAATAACTTGTGCTACTCGGTTTTAAGTGAAAACGAGTAAAAGCAGATAATCGGTAAAAATACCTATTGTTCATAACTATATGATAGAGTGAGAATTTGATGTTGTTGTAGAAGAGAAAATGTTCAGCATATCATAAAATATAAGAATAAGGGCTGAAATTAAATTCCGAGCCTAGGGGCAAAATTGTAAGTTTGAAAAGTTAGGGGCAAAATGTAATTTTTCCATGATGTGATTTTGGATTGAAATAAATAGTATGAGTATTAAATGAGCTAAATGTGTTATTATAGATCAAGAAAGACACGGAATTGATCTCGAACGGGAAGGAAAAGTTTTGGACTAAATTGCAAAATTTCCACATTTTGCACCAAGGTAAGTTTGTATGTAAATATTACAACAATTTCATGTACATTCTTATATTTCAGCCTATTATATAAATATACTAGCTGATGTTAAAATATAAATCGACTATTGGAAGAATGGAAATAAATATAGAGAGAGAGATCCCTGTTGAACATTCTGAGAGATCGAATGAAATAGAGGGGCGTAGCTAGGTCACATGTATGATCTGAGTGCACATCATGTGTACAAGAAAGCTACGAGACACCTCAGAGTGGCTAGGTCACATGTGTGATACGAGATGTATCCCATGTAGACAAGAGAGCTACGTGAAAGATAAATGTAGCTAGGTCGCATGCGTGATTCCAAGTGAAGGACACCATGTAGACAAGAAAGCTACGTGAAAGATAAATGTAGCTAGGTCGCATGCGTGATTCCAAGTGAAGGACACCATGTAGACAAGAGAGCTACGAGACAAATCGGTTGGGTCGCATGAGTGGTACTAAGTGTTCACCATGTGTACAAGAGAGCCGAACTAAGCGAAGTATGATGGTGGGGTGTGTCTTTGAAACCATTAAATATCGAGGATTGATCCGAATTGTTCAACGGGATGGTTTTGTGGTGATATTGTGGTTTGGACCTACACTTATGGTGAATGAAATGTGGTGAAAATGATTTGTGGTATATACATATATAAGATAAAATGAGGTTAGCATAAAGAATGTGTGAAAGAGTGAAATTAGCATTAAAACTGTTTTTAGATGGTAGCAGGGACGTGATTTTGAAAAATCACCAAAAATAGGATGAATATAATTAGAGGTTGAATGAGATGTGAAATTAAAGTTTAATGAGTCTACTTTCATATAAAAGAAACAGAGCAAGCAAAGGAATTCTATATTTTGAGATATTTACAATTGTATGTGACTTGCTCAGGATGAATACGTGATCCCCTGTTCCAACTTTGAAAAATCATTAAAAATTGTACAAAGCAAATTAAGAAATATAGTTTACATGCCTAAATTCCTTATTGAGACTAGTTTTAAATGAAACAGACTTCAGGGTTGTTTGAATTGTGTACTGAGAGAAATTCAATTTGTAGTGAACAGAGGTCAGATCAGTCGAGCTGTGTAACTGGGGAAACTTTAACTAATAAACTGTACTAATCGGCTGAACCAAAAATTATAGAAAAAAATTAGCAAAAATCTTTATGAGTCTAGATTCAGGGAAATTTTACGGATTTGAATTTCGAGTTTTGTAACTCGAGTTATGATTTATTTAGTGAATATGACGCAGCAGAGACAGCTTAAACAAAGTGGAATGAATAGTGAAGTTAAAGTAGATATACTTGAATTGTTGTGTAAACATGTTAGATTTTTTTTTTAATTAGTATTTACATACTTACTTACTAAGCTATAAGCTTACTTTGTTTCTCTCTTTTGTCTTATAGTGTTCTTCGGCTTGCTCAAGTGTTAAGGATCGTGAAGATCTACCCGCACTATCATACTTTAGGGTATTTGAACTAAACGTTTTGAATTATGGCATGTATAGTAGGCTTAATTATTTTGTTACGTGTCATATTTGTCTAGGTTTAAAATATTAGTTACAATGATTGACCAGCTAATTTGTACAAGCCATTAAAGTTGGCTAATATTGTTCAAGACATATATTATACGATGCACTATCAAATTGGATGACATATTTATATTTCGGTTATGTTTAATGGTATGTGTTATGTTCTGGTAATACCTTGTATCCTGCTCCTACGATGGTAACGGGTAAGGGTGTTACATTTAGTGGTATCGAGCTATGGTTTAGTCGGTTCTCGGACTAATAAAGTGTGTGTAAAAGTCTAGCTATACATGCCATAAAAATATTGTGATAGTGTGGTGACTCGATTATTCTAAAGCGTGTTTTGTTTTAATATAGAAATGGATCCTGAAGGAACTGCGGTGATGATGTTGCTAGTAATGTGCCGCTCCCTTTACAAGGACCGCTACTTTGTGGAAAGTAGACTGAGACATTGAGACAAGGAGATGAGGCTCGGGATGCCTTTCTCCAAATGATGAACAATTGGTATCTTGAATTTATTCGAGCAAATCCAAATGCTCAACCTCCTCCACCCCTCCTATACCTCGGACGATTCTGTGGCCGCTCAAGGTATAGATTTGGTAAGAATGAACAAGCCTCCGGTTGACAAGATTCAAAACAAGGGGCGAAGAGTTTAGAGCAAAGGTCGATGATGATCCCGAGAAAGCGGAATTACGGCTTGAAAATTCTACCCGTGTATTTGATGAGCTCTCATGTACACCGAGGAATGCTTAAAGTGTCTTTGTATCACTTTTGAGAGATTCGACTTACCACGGTGGAAGACTTTGGTTGCAGTGGTGCCAAAAGAAAAAGTTACTTGGGATTTCTTCCAGAAGAATTTAGAAAGAAATACATAAGTCGGCGATTTATTGATCAAAAACGGAAGGAGTTCCTTGAATTGAAGCGGGGAAAACGTCATGAAAGAGTATGAACGCGAATTTGTAAGACTCAGCAAGTATGCCTGTGAATGTGTGTCCACCGAGGCCATTATGTGTAGAAGATTTGAAGATGGGCTGAATGAGGACATTAAAGTGCTTGTAGGAATTTTGGAGTTGAAAGAATTTGTAGTATTGGTTGATCGAGCTCTTAAAGCCAAGAATTGAACAAAGAAAGAAGAAAAGTCGCTATTGAGGCCCGAGATGTCGAAAAAGACAGATAAGCAAGCCATTTCAATCTCAACCTAAGAGGTCCAAAGAGACAAACCCTCGAATGACAGTTTCAATTGGGGATTCACACAGAGATCGTGGTAGAGCATATTCGGGTCTAAAGCTCAAGCTACTTGGTGGCAAGTGTGGGTAATGTGCGACCTAGAAAGCCCGAGTGTCGAAGAATGTGGCGAGCAACATTATGGTGAGTGTTGGGGGACCGAGCGAGCTTGTTTCAAAAGGTTCTCATGAGCATTTTATTAGAGATTGTCCGGAGAAAGTTAAAGAAGAAAGATTTTAGAGTGCTAGATGAATACCACCGCTAGTAGAGGTAGACCACCGAGAAATACTGGAGGTGGGACTAGTAGTAAACTGTGATGAAAGATTTAACGGCAAGATCGGGCTAGAGCACTGCTAGAGCTTATGCTATACGTGCAGAAGATGCATCATCTCCGATGTTATTCTCGGTACATTTTCTCTATGATACTATTGTTATTGCATTGATTGATCCGGCTCCACTCATTCCTATATTTGCATGAATTTAGTATCCAATAAAAAGTTGCTGTTGAATTTATTGAGTTTACGATTAAAGTGTCGAACCCTTAGGCCAATATGTGCTAGTTGACAAGGTTTGCAAGAATTGCCCATTAATGATTCAAGGTCACTATTTTCCGGCCAACTTGATGTCAAGTTACCATTTGGTGAGTTTGACGTTATCTTGGGAATGGACCGGTTAACATTGTATGATGCTAAGGTAGATTGTAAACAAAAGACACTAGAGTTGAAATGTGAAAATGGAGAAATTCGTGGGTTGAAACAGATGAATCAAATAAATTGCCTATGGTGATTTCGCACATGTCTGCACGAAATACATGAGAAAAGGGTGTGAAGCTTATCCGCTTATGTAATGAATATTGAGTTGCCTCAATGAAATTTGAATCGATCTGGATAGTCTGTGAGTTTCGGATGTATTTCCGAGGAATTGCACAGGTTGCCTCCGAGCAGAGATAGATTTTGCCATTGATTTGTTGCCTGCATCTGCACCGATCTCGATTGCTCCATATAGAATGGCTCCGATTGAATTAAAAGAATTGAAGGCTCGATTCAGAGGAGTTAACGGACAAGGGATTTGTGAGACCGAAGTTTCTCTCCACTGGGTGCTCTGTATTATTCAGAAGAAGAAGGATGGTTCAAAGAGACTTTGCATTGATTACCGTCGACAATAAGGTGACTATAAAGAACAAGTACCGTTGCGAGGATTGATGATTTATTCGATCGGTTAAAGGGGCCACAGTGTTTTCAAAGATTGATTTGAGGTCCGGTTACTACCAATGAGAGTTAAGGAGTCGATGTCGAAAACCGCCTTTAGGACAAGGTATGGACATTATGAGTTTCTTGTGATGCCTTTCGACAACAAATGCTCCACTATATTTATGGACTTAATGAATCGGATCTTCCGACCATATTTGGATAAGTTTGTAGTAGTGTTTATAGATGACATTTTAATTTATTCTCGAGATGAGTCGAACATGCCGAACACTTGAGAACTATATTGCGATCTTGAGAGAAAAGAACTGTTTGCCAAGTTTAGTAAAAGTGAGTTACGGCCGTGAAGTCGGATTTTTGGGGCATATAGTCTCGGTGATGGTATTCGGTGGATCCAAGCAAGATTTCTGCGATCGTTGATTGGAAACTACCCAAGAATGTATCCGAGGTTAGAAGCTTTTAGGCTTAGCCGGGTATTATAGACGTTTTGTTGAAGGATTTTCGATGATTGCCTCTCCTATGACTAAGTTGTCGCAAAAGAATGTTAAGTTTGAATGGACTGATAAATGTCAACAAAGTTTTGAAAAATTGAAAGCACGATTGATGAAGCACCAATTTTAGTACAAATGAGAGTCGAAAGGAGTTCGTAATTTATAGTGATGCATCATTGATGTGCCTTGGATGTGTGTTGATGTAAGAGGGTAAAGTGGTAGCTTATGCTTCGAGACAGTTAAAACCGCATGAGAAGAACTATCCTACACATGATTTGGAACCGGCATTGTTTTTTTGCCTTGAAGATTTGGCGACATTATTTGTACGGTGAAAAATGCCGAATTTTCTGATCACAAAAGTTTGAAGTACTTGATAAATCAAAAGGATCTGAATCTGCGACAATGAAGATGGCTTGAATTATTAAAGGATTATGATTTAGTGATTGATTATCATCCGGAAAAGCAAATGTAGTTCTTGACGCCTTGAGCGAAAAATTTCTTTTTACTTTGAGAGCCATGAACACGGGTTAGCATTGTCGATGATGGGTCAATCTTAGCAGAGATGAGAGCTAAACCGTTATTTCTCCAGTTGATTTGTGATGCTCAAAAGAATGATAGTGAGTTGCGGATCAAGAGAACTCAATGCGAATCAAGTTACGACTCAGATTTTCGAGTTGGACCAGATGACTGTTTGATGTTTCGAGACAGGATATGTGTGCCGAAAAACGATAAATTGATTCAGAAAATATTACATGAGGCGCACAATGGCTGTTTATCAGTTCATCCTGGTAGCACAAAAATGTATAATGATTTAAAGAAGTCAGATTGGTGGCGGTATGAAAAGGGACATTTCGAATTTGTAACCAAGTGTTTGATCATCAACAAGTAAAAGTTTGAACATCAAGTGCCTTTAGGATTACTTCAACCGGTAATGGTGCACGAGTGGAAATGGGACAAGATTACCATGGATTTTGTAACCGGTTTGCCTTTAACTCCTAAAAAGAAGGATGCTTGTTTGGGTAGTGGTTGATAGATTAACAAAGTCAGCCCACTTTTTACCAAGACGTGCCGATTACTCACTTGATAAATTAGCGAATTATATATTGCTGAAATTGTGAAGTTGCACGAGTACCTATGTCTATAATATCGATAGAGATCCAAGATTTACCTCGAGATTTTGGAAAAAATTACAAGAAGCTTTGGGTACAAAATTGAACTTTAGTACCGCATTTCATCCACAAACAGATGGTCAAACGGAAAGAGTAATCCGGTACTCAAGATATGCTTAGATCTTGTGTTTTAGAATGTAGAGGTAGTTGGGAGAAATATCTATCTTTGATTGAGTTTGCCTACAATAACAGCTTATCAATCAAGTATACAAATGGCACCGTCTGAAGCCTTGTATGGTCGTAAGTGTCGAACTCCTTTATATTGGACCGAGCTTAGTGAGAAAGCAGATTCATGGAGTTGATCTAGTTAAAGAAACCAAGAGAAAATAAAAGTAATTCGGGATTGCTTGAAAGTCGCTTCAGATCGACAAAAGTCATATCTGATTTAAAAAGAAAAGAGATTGAATTTCGTGGGTGATAAAGTGTTCTTGAAGGTGTCACCATGGAAAAAGATTCGAGATTTAGTCGAAAAGGCAAGTTGAGTCCGCGTTTTATTGGGCCGTCGAGATTCTTGAGAGAATTGGACCATGGCATATCGGTTGGCCTTACGGCAGAGTTAGAAAGAATTCATAACGTGTTTCATGTATCAATGTTGCGACGTTATCGTTCGATCCTTCACATGTGATTTCCCAACGAAATTGAGATTCGATCGGATATGACCTATGAGGAGAAACCAATAAAGATTTTGGCTCGAGAGGTTAAGCAGTTAAGAAATAAAAGTATAGCTTTAGTGAAAGTATTGTGGCACAGACATGGGATAGAAGAGGCTACGTGGGAACTGAGGAAGCTATGAGGAAACAAGACCCAAACCTCTTTACGGTAAAATTTTGGGACGAAAATCTCAAAAGGGGAGAATTGTGACAACCCGAATTAGGGCCTAATCGAATAGTGGTTTCGTGACCACAAATCCGAGATAGAAATAATTGTTTTATAATTATTTTGGGGTTTATGATATGATTGCATGATTGTGTGAAAATTTCGTGATGAAATTCTATGCCTAAAGTGCTTAAATTGAAAGTAGGGATTAAATCGAATAAGTTGCGAATTTGCATCCCGTAAGTTTTAGTATGAAATTGTTTTGGAATATTAATTAGGAGGTCTTAAATAGCAATTTGACCAATTTTAAGTTCATGGACAAAATTAGGACATGGAAGGAATTTTTGAAAGTTTAGTAAGGAGGGCATTTTGGTCATTTGGATATTAAATGAAATAAAATGGGAAAAATAACACAAAATTGATCATCATCCTCCTTAGTTGCTGCCGAATTCTCCCTCTCTCCATAGCTAGGGTTTCTTCAATTTTCAAGCTCCATAGTAAGTGATTCCAAGCCCGCTTTTAATGTTCTTTACGTTTTTGGAATCCGGAAGCTCGATTAAGCTTATGCTAGTAATAATTTAACCTAGGGTTCACATTTGGAAAAATACCCATAGGTGAAATTTGTGTATTTTGATGTTTTATGATAGAATATGAGGTTTTAAATTATGTTAAATAACTTGTGCTACTCGGTTTTAAGTGAAAACGAGTAAAAGCAAGATAATCGGTAAAATACCTATTGTTCATAACTATATGATAGAGTGAGAATTTGATGTTGTTGTAGAAGAGAAAATGTTCAGCATATCATAAAATATAAGAATAAGGGCTGAAATTAAATTCCGAGCCTAGGGGCAAAATTGTAAGTTTGAAAAGTTAGGGGCAAAAATGTAATTTTTCCATGATGTGATTTTTGGATTGAAATAAATAGTATGAGTATTAAATGAGCTAAATGTGTTATTATAGATCAAGAAAGACGCGAATTGATCTCGAGCAGGGGAAGGAAAAAGTTTTGGACTAAATTGCAAAATTTCCACATTTTGCACCAAGGTAAGTTTGTATGTAAATATTACAACAATTTCATGTACATTCTTATATTTCAGCCTATTATATAAATATACTAGCTGATGTTAAAATATAAATCGACTATTGGAAGAATGGAAATAAATATAGAGAGAGATCCGGTTGAACATTCGGAGAGATCGAATGAAATAGAGGAGCGTAGCTAGGTCACATGTATGATCTTGAGTGCACATCATGTGTACAAGAAAGCTACGAGACACCTCAGTAGTAGCTAGGTCACATGTGTGATACGAGATGTATCCCATGTAGACAAGAGAGCTACGTGAAAGATAAATGTAGCTAGGTCGCATGCGTGATTCCAAGTGAAGGACACCATGTAGACAAGAAAGCTACGTGAAAGATAAATGTAGCTAGGTCGCATGCGTGATTCCAAGTGAAGGACACCATGTAGACAAGAGAGCTACGAGACAAATCGGTTGGGTCGCATGAGTGGTACTAAGTGTTCACCATGTGTACAAGAGAGCCGAACTAAGCGAAGTATGATGGTGGGGTCTGTGTCTTGAAACCATTAAATATCGAGGATTGATCCGAATTGTTCAACGGGATGGTTTTGTGGTGATATTGTGGTTTGGACCTACACTTATGGTGAATGAAATGTGGTGAAAATGATTTGTGGTATATACATATATAAGATAAAATGAGGTTAGCATAAAGAATGTGTGAAAGAGTGAAATTAGCATTAAAACTGTTTTTAGATGGTAGCAGTGACGTGATTTTGAAAAATCACCAAAAATAGGATGAATATAATTAGAGGTTGAATGAGATGTGAAATTAAAGTTTAATGAGTCTACTTTCATATAAAAGAAACAGAGCAAGCAAAGGAATTCTATATTTTGAGATATTTACAATTGTATGTGACTTGCTCAGGATGAATACGTGATCCCCTGTTCCAACTTTGAAAAATCATTAAAAATTGTACAAAGCAAATTAAGAAATATAGTTTACATGCCTAAATTCCTTATTGAGACTAGTTTTAAATGAAACAGACTTCAGGGTTGTTTGAATTGTTTACTGAGAGAAATTCAATTTGTAGTGAACAGAGGTCAGATCAGTCGAGCTGTGTAACTGGGGAAACTTTAACTAATAAACTGTACTAATCGGCTGAACCAAAATTATAGAAAAAATTAGCAAAAATCTTTATGAGTCTAGATTCAGGAAATTTTACGGATTTGAATTTCGAGTTTTGTAACTCGAGTTATGATTTATTTAGTTAATATGACGCAGCGAGAGACAGCTTAAACAAAGTGGAATGAATAGTGAAGTTAAAGTAGATATACTTGAATTGTTGTGTAAACATGTTAGATTTTTTTTTTAATTAGTATTTACATACTTACTTACTAAGCTATAAGCTTACTTTGTTTCTCTCTTTTGTCTTATAGTGTTCTTGACTTGCTCGGGAGTTAAGGATCGTGAAGATCTACCGCACTATCATACTTTAGGGTATTTGAACTAAACGTTTTGAATTATGGCATGTATAGTAGGCTTAATTATTTTGTTACGTGTCATATTTGTCTAGGTTTAAAATATTAGTTACAAGATTTTCGACCAGCTAATTTGTACAAGCCATTAAAGTTGGCTAATATTGTTCAAGACATATATTATACGATGCACTATCAAATTGGATGGCATATTTATATTTCGGTTATGTTTAATGGTATGTGTTATGTTCTGGTAATACCTTGTATCCTGTTCCGGCGACGGTAACGGGTAAGGGGTGTTACACTTTGTTTGCTCTAAAAGCTTTGAATGCAAACTTGGCGTTGGAACGTGATGATTCTATAACAACCTATTTTTAGGGTTAATCGAAACAGATATTTTGGGACCAAAAATCCAACGTTAAAAAATTTATTTTATTATTATTTTAATAATTACAGCATGATATTAGGGTTGTGTGAAAATTTTGTGAAGAAATTTTACCATTTGAGAGGTTTCTTCGATAAAAAGGACTAACTCGTGTAAAGCGCAAAAGTTGAGTTCTATTAGCTAAAGGTGGCTAATACCTAAGAATATTAAATTAAAGGTCCTTATGTTAATATTAGACCATTGACATGTTGAGTGGACATTAATGGGCATTAATTGGATGTTTAACATGTTTATTAGTTAAGGATAATATAATAATTTAGGAAATAAATAAGTTTAATAATAAAACAAACAATTTTATCATCTTTATGCTTCATTTCTCCACCAAAATGAAAAGTTTGAACAGCCACAGAAGCTTGAGTATTCAGCCAAGCTTGGAAGTTAATTCGATCAAGAAAGAAAGAGATAGGATTTAGATCGAGGGAAATCGAAAGTTGTCGAGTAGTCGATCCGATCCGTTTATTCTATATACGAGGTAAGTTGATTTGCAAATAAATGTCTTTAAATTGAATTATATATGTTTAATTGTCATTCAAGTGCAACAAATGTTGAACGAGCAAATACGAGCAAGAATTGACAGAGTTACAACGTCCGAAAGTCCCGTATAAACCTTAGGAATAGTATAGGATAGAAATGTCATGACATTAGGTTATCGAGATGTGATTACATGTAATACCATGTCTGGGACATTGGCATTGTATTGTGATTACGTGTAAGACCATGTCTGGGACATTGGCATCGTTATTCGATTTTGTGTAAGACCTTGTCTAGGACACTGGTATCGATATGTGATAACATGCAAGACCATATCTGGGATATGGAATTGTACGAGCTTTATGTGGTTTCCTAGTATCCTTAATGATTCTGAATAGTTCAACGGGCAAAGTCAAGTCGAGAAAGAATGTACGAATGAGTTAAATGACTCAGGTACATATGAGATTCATACGAGTAATGAAAGGGAAGTATTTAATGAATTCAATTATGATATTGAATATGTGTACAATGAGAAAGGTTTCTGATCTTATAATGTTTACTCATAGTTTCCTATTGATTGAAATGATATTGATTCATGTGATAATTTATTTGTATATCGCTTACGAAGATTTTAAAGCTTACTTTGTGTTATTTTTCCTATGTTTATAGTGATTCAGAGGCTTGCTTGGGTTGGAAGTCGTCGGAGATCGTATCACACTATCCAGCTATGGTTTGGTACTTGTAAGCTTTGTGATTTAGATTATATGGCATGTATAGGCTCTATGGTTATTTGTTGAGCACAACTAATTTGGCAACTGATGCCTATGTGTTTGATGCAATTAGTCATGAGACATGGCTTGAAAATAATGTTATTTTGAGGTGGAAAGGATGCCTTATGTTATGGCATAATTTTGGTATACTTGGTGATGATTTAAGTTGTTTTCTTGATTTTTTTGTAAGTAATGAGTACTTGCTTATATAATACACGATGTTAAACTTGATTAATGAATGGTTAGTAAATGATTAATGAGCCAAGTTTGGCGTGTGATTGATGATGATAAAATACATATTTGAAATAGGTTGAATTAATGAGTGTGATATGTGTTTTGGCATATGATGAAATAGGTGTAAAATGAGAAATGAATCATGCTAGTTTTGGTATGTGTTTTGTATAGGAAATGGTTATGATTTGAGTTGATGAAATGGAGGGAATTGGTATGACATGTTTGATACATATAATAACATGTTTCGGCTACCTATTAATATATTGAAATGGTGTAAAATATTGTGTTTTAGGTATGCATGAGGAGGGTGAGAAATGTGGCTTTTATCCAAGCCTATTTTCACTCTATACGGTCGAGCACAAAGGCGTGTAGCCCTTTGATATAAAGTCAGTATACCCTGCAGGTTTGACACGGTCTAGACACACGGGCGTGACTATTGGCCGTGTGACCCAAGTCAATAACCTCTCCAGATTTCCCACGACCATGGCACACGGGCGTGTCTCCTACCGTGTGGTGCAAGTCAATATGTATGCCCTGTTTTCATACGGCCTGTTCACAAGGGCGTGTGACCCCGAATTT
The DNA here is from genome assembly GCF_025698485.1 of Gossypium arboreum. Lineage (NCBI taxonomy): Eukaryota > Viridiplantae > Streptophyta > Magnoliopsida > Malvales > Malvaceae > Gossypium > Gossypium arboreum. The sequence goes on from NC_069082.1 coordinate 51,115,579, forward strand.
GTGAAAATTTTATGTGTTCCCTAAAGTTTGCAAATATTATCGGTTTAGTCCTAAACTTCTTTCAAGCATGTTTTAAGGTGTCGTAGAGCCTTATAAGAGACATTATGATTATATCTGATTGATATTTATGTGATAATGAATTCATGTATGATTTATGTTGTGATTGATCGATAATGCCTCTTAAGCCTATTCCAACTATAAAAATAGGTTAGGGGTGTTACATTTTATTGGTATCAGAGCTATGGTTTAGTCGATTCTAAGACTAACATAGCAAGTGAGAATCTAGCTATACATGCCATTTTAACTTGTGATAGTATGATATCTCCCAATTCTAACGAGAATTGTTTTAATTAGATAGATATGCTTTCCAACTGAGCTAATTCCGATAGTATAGAATGTTATACTCAAACGTTTGAGTGAAAATGTGTTGGTGATGAGTTAAAACTATGATATCCCAAATTAGGGCCTAAACAGGATAGTGGTTTTGAAACCACAATTCTGAAGTCGAAAAATTTATTCCGATTAATTTTCATAATTTATTGAGTGATTAGATGCATGTGTTAGAATATCGATGGAAAATTTCATGAATTGCATGTCTAATTTACCTATTAGGACTTAATTGCAAAAGTTGATAAATATGAGTTTTAGATGTTAAAGGATTTAATTGAAGAGCATAATTGAAGTAGAGGTCCTTAAATGGTAATTATACCATTAGGTTTTCATGGACAAAAGTGGACATACATAGGTAGAAATAACCAAAGTTTTTAATGAAGGGTATCTTAGTCATTTGGTAATTAAAAGATTAAAAAAAAGGAAAAAGATGGCAAACTATGTCCATCTTCTTCATTAGGATGAAATTTCAAGGGTTCTCCATAGCTAGGGTTTTTTCAAAACCTCCATAGTAAGTGATTCCAAGCCCCGTTTTTAAT